>NC_060122.1:6979204-7304787 GCF_021461395.2 Schistocerca americana | reverse complement strand
CTAGATTTTCTAATCCAACGCGAAACTGATTGTTAATAGTAACGTTCATGGCCTCCTAATGACGATGGAACACTCATATTGCGTCGAGATTCAGTTCATCGTCCTTCAGCCGACTTGTTTCCAAAGGTCTCATGCTGCCTCGGGCACCTTATGGTCGTTCTCATGTGTGTCTAGATTTTCGAATCCGACGCAAAACTGATGGTTAATTGTAACGTACAAGGACTCTTAATAACGATGGAACACTCAAATTGCGTCGAGATTCAATATATCGTCCTTCAGCCGACTTGTCTCCAAGGGTCTATTGCAGCCTGTGGCAACTAATGGACTTTCTCCTGTGAGTCTAGATTTTCGAAACCGACGCAAAACTGATAGTTAATTGTAACGTTCAGGGGCTCCTAATGAGGATGGAACACTCAAATTGCGTCGAGATTCAATACATCGTCCTCCAGTCGACTTGTCTCCAAGGGGATATTGCTACCTCGGGCACCTTTTGGTCCGTGTCCTGGGAGTCTAGATTTTCGAACCTGACGCAAAACTGATGGTTAATTGTAACGTGCAGGGTCTCCTAATGACGATGGAACACTCAAATTGTGTCGAGATGCAATACGTCGTCATTCAGCCGACTTGTCTCCAAAGGTCTATTGCAGCCTCGGGCACCTTACGGTTGTCTTCCTGTGAGAATAGATTTTTGAATCCGACGCAAAACTGATAGTTCATTGTAACGTTCAGGGCCTCCTATTGACGATGGAACACTCAAATTGCGTCGAGATTCAAGACAGCGTCCTCCAGCCGACTTGTCGCCAAGGGGACATTGCTGCTTCGGGCACCGTATGGTCCGACTCCCTTTGAGTCTAGATTTTCGAATACGACTAAAACTGATAGTTAATTGTAACGTTCAGGGCCTACTAATGACGAAGGAACACTCAAATTGCGGCGAGATTCAATACATCGTCTCTCAGCCGACTAGTCTCGAAGGGTCTATTGCTGCCTCGGGCACCTTATGGTCGTTCTCCTGTGACTCTAGATTTTCGAATCCGACGCAAAACTGATAGTTAATTGTAACGTTGAGGGCCTCCTAATGACGATGGAACACTCAAATTGCGTCGATATTCATTACATCGTCCTCCACCCGACTTGTTTCCAAGGGTCTATTGCTGCCTCGGGCACCTTATGGTCGTTCTCCTGCAAGTCTACATTGTACAATCCGACGCATAACTGATAGTTAATTGTAAAGTTCGGGGCCTCCTAATGACGATGGAACACTCAAATTGCGTCGAGATTCAATACATCGTCCTCCAGCCGATTTGTCTCCAACGGAGATTTGCTGCCCCGAGCACCATATCGTCCGTCTCCTGTATGTCTAGATTTTCGTTCCGACGCGAAACTGATAGTTAATTGTGACGTTCAGGGCCTCCTAATGACGATGGAACACTCATATTGCGTCGAGATTCAGTACATCGTCCTTCAGCCGACTTGTCTCCAAAGGTCTCATGCTGCCTAGGGCACCTTATGGTCGTTCTCATGTGTGTCTAGATTTTCGAATCCGACCCAAACTGATAGTTAATTGTAAAGTTCAGGGCCTGCTAATGACGATGGAACGCTCATATTGCGTCGAGAATCATTATATCGACCACCAGCCGACTTGTCTCCAAAGGTGCCTGTGCCTGTGGCACCTAATGGTCTTTCTCCTGTGAGTCTAGATTTTCTAATCCGACGCAAAACAGATAGTGAATTGTAACTTTCAGGGCCTCCTAATGACGATGGAACACTCAAATAGCGTCGAGATTCAATACATCGTCCTCCAGCCGACTTGTATCCAAAGGGTACTGCTGTCTCGGGCGCCATATGGTCCTTCTCCTGTGAGTAGATTTTAGAATCCGACGCTAATATGATAGTTATTTGTAACGTTCATCGCCTCCTAATGACGATGGAACACTCAAATTGCGTCGAGATTCAATATATCGTCCTCCAGCCGACATGTCTCCAATGGTCTATTGCTGCCTCGGGCACCTTATGGTCCGTGTCCTGTGAGTCTAGATTTTCGAACATGACGCAAAACTGATGGTTAATTAAAATGTTCAGGGTCTCCTAATGACGATGGAACACTCAAATTGTGTCGAGATGCAATACATCGTCATTCAGCCGACTTGTCTCCAAAGGTCTATTGCTGCCTCGGGCACTTTATGGTCGTCTTCCTGTGAGAATAGTTTTTTGAATACGACGCAAAACTGATAGTTAATTGTAACGTTCAGGGCCTCCTAATGACGATGGAACACTCAAATAGCGTCGAGATTCAATACATCGTCCTCCAGCCGACTTGTATCCAAGGGGATATTGCAGTGTCGGGCACCATATGGTCCCACTCCTGTGAGTAGATTTTTGAATGCGACGCTAAAATGATAGTTAATTGTAATGTTCATCACCTCTTAATGACATTGGAACACTCCAAGTGCGTCGAGAGTCAATACATCGTCTTCCAGCTGACTTGTCTACAAGGGGATTTAGCTGCCTCGGGCTCCATGTTGTCAGTCTCCTGTAAGACTAGATTTTCGAATCCGACGCAAAAATGATAATTAATTGTAACGTTCAGGGCCTCCTAATGACGATGGAACACTCACTTCGCGTCGAGATTCAATACATCGGCCTCCAGCCGACTTGTCTCCAAGGGTCTATTGCTGCCTCGGGCACCTTATGGCCATCCTCCTGTGAGTCAAGAATTTTGAATCCGACGCAAAACTGATCGTTAATTGTAACGCTCAGGGCCTCCTAATGACGATCTAACACTCAAGTTGCGTCGAGATTCAATCCATCGGCCTCCAGCCGAATTGTCTCCAAGGGTCTATTGCTGCCTCGGGCAACTTAATGTCGTTCTCCTGTAAGTCAAAATTGTCGAATCCGACGCAAAACTGATAGTTACTTGTAAGGTTCAGGGCACTCTAATGACGATTGAACACTCAAATTGCGTCGAGATTCAATACATCGGGCACCAGCCGACTTGTCTCCAAGGGTCTATTGCAGCCTGTGGCACCTAATGGACTTTCTCCTGTGAGTCTAGATTTTCGAACCCGACGCTAAACTGATAGTTAATTGTAACGTTCAGTCTCCTAATGACGATGGAACACTCAAATTGTGTCGAGATTCAATACATCGTCCTTCAGCCGACTTGTCTCCAAAGGTCTATTGCTGCCTCGGGCACCTTATGGTCGTTCTCCTGCGAGTCTACATTTTCGATTCCGACACATGAATGATAGTTAATTGTAACGTTCAGAGCCTCCTAATGACGATGGAACACTCAAATTGCGTCGATATTCAATACATCGTCCTCCACCCGACTTGTTTCCAAGGGTCTATTGCTGCCTCGGGCACCTTATGGTCGTTCTCCTGTAAGTCTAATTTGTAGAATCGGACGCATAACTCATAGTTAATTGTAACGTTCAGGGCCTCCTAATGACGATGGAACACTCAAATTGCGTCGAGATTCAGTACATCGTCCTCCAGCCGATTTGTCTAAAACGGGGTATTGCTGCCTCGGGCACAATATCGTCCGTCTCCTGTGCGTCTAGATTTTCGTTCCGACGCGAAACTGATAGTTAATTGTAACCTTCAGGGCATCCTAATGACGATGGAACACTCAAATTGCGTCGAGAGTCAATACATCGTCCTCCAGCCGACTTGTCTCCATGGGGATATTGCTGCCTCGGGCACCTTATGGTCGTTCTCCTGTGAGTTTAGATTTTCGAATCCGACGCAAACTAATAGTTAATTGTAACGTTCAGGGCATCCTAATGACGATGGAACACTCAAATTGCGTCGAGATTCGTTACATCGACCTTCAGCCGACCTGTCGCCAAGGGTCTATTGCTGCCTCGAGCACCTTATGGTCGTTCTCCTGTGAGTCTAGATTTTCGAATCCGACGCAAAACTGATAGTTAATTGTAACGTTCTGGGCCTCCTAATGACGATGGAACACTCAAATTGCGTCGAGATTCAATACATCGGCCACCAGCCGACTTGTTTCATAGGGTCTATTGCTGCCTGATGCACCTTCTCCTGTGATTCTAGATTTTCGAATCCGACGCAAAACTTATAGTTAATTGTAACCTTCAGGGCATCCGAATGACGATGGAACACTCAAATTGCGTCGAGATTCAATACATCGTCCTCCAGCCGACTTGTCTCCAAGGGGATATTGCTCACTCGGGCACAATATGGTCCGTCTCCTGTGAGTCTAGATTTTCCAATCCGACGCAAAACTGATAGTTAATTGTAACGTTCAGGGCCTCCTAATGACGATGGGACACTCAAATTGCGTCGAGATTCAATACATCGTCCTCCAGCCGATTAGTCTCCATCGTGGTATTGCTGCCTCGGGCACCATATTGTCCGTCTCCTGTGCGTCTAGATTTTCCAATCCAACACGAAACTGATAGTTAATTGTAACGTTCAGGGCCTCCTAATGACGATGGAACACTCATATTGCGTCGAGATTCAGTACATAGTCCTTCAGCTGTCTTGTCTGCAAGGGGATATTGCTGCCTCGGGCACCTTATGGTCTGTGTCCTGTGAGTCTAGATTTACGAATCTTACGCAAAACTGATGTTTAATTGTAACGTTCAGGGACTCCTAATAACGCTAATAACGATGGAACACTCAAATTGCGTCGAGATCCAATGCATCGTCCTCCAGCCGACTTGTCACCAAGGGGATATTGCTGCCTCGGGCACCATAGGGTCCGTTTCCTGTGAGTCTAGATTTTCGAATCCGACGCGAAACTGAACGTTAATTGTAACGTCCAGGGCCTCCTAATGACGATCGAACACTCAAATTGCGTCGAGATTCAATACATCCTCCTCCAGCCCACTTGTCTCCAAGGGTCTATTGCTGCCTCGGGCACTTTATGGTCGTTCTCCTGTAAGTGTACATTGTCGAAACCGACGCAAAACTGATAGTTAATTGTAACGTTCAGGGCCTCCTAATGACGATGGGACACTCAAATTGCGTCGAGATTCAATACATCGTCCTCCAGCCGATTAGTCTCCATCGTGGTATTGCTGCCTCGGGCACCATATTGTCCGTCACCTGTGCGTCTAGATTTTCCAATCCAACACGAAACTGATAGTTAATTGTAACGTTCAGGGCCTCCTAATGACGATGGAACACTCATATTGCGTCGCGATTCAGTACATCGTCCTTCAGCTGACTTGTCTGCAAGGGGATATTGCTGCCTCGGGCACCTTTTGGTCTGTGTCCTGTGAGTCTAGATTTTCGAATCTGTCGCAAAACTGATGTTTAATTGAAACGTTCAGGGACTCCTAATAACGAGGGAACACTCAAATTGCGTCGAGATCCAATACATCGTCCTCCAGCCGACTTGTCAAAAAACGGATATTGCTGCCTCGGGCACCATAGGGTCCGTCTCCTGTGAGTCTAGATTTTCGAATCCGACGCGAAACTGAACGTTAATTGTAACGTCCATTGCCTCCTAATGACGATGGAACACTCCCATTGCGTCGAGATTCAATACATCCTCCTCCAGCCGACTTGTCTCCAAAGGGATATTGCTGCCTCGGAAACCATATGGTCCGTCTCCTGTGAGTCTAGATTGTCGAATCCGACGCAAACCTGATAGTTAATTGTAACGTTCAGGGGCTCCTAATGACGATGGATCACTTAAATTGCGTCGAGATCCAATGCATCGTCCTGAAGCCGACTTGTCACCAAGGGGATATTGCTGCCTCGGGCACCATAGGGTCCGTTTCCTGTGAGTCTAGATTTTCGAATCCGACGCGAAACTGAACGTTAATTGTAACGTCCTGGGCCTCCTAATGACGATGGAACACTCAAATTGCGTCGAGATTCAATACATCCTCCTCCAGCCGACTTGTCTCCAAGGGGATATTGCTGCCTCGGAAACCATATGGTCCGTCTCCTGTGAGTCTAGATTTTCGAATCCGACGCGAAACTGAACGTTAATTGTAACGTCCAGGGCCTCCTAATGACGATGGAACACTCAAATTGCGTCGAGATTCAATACATCGTCCTTCAGCCGACTTGTCTCCAAGGGTCTATTGC
Organism: Schistocerca americana; assembly: GCF_021461395.2. Taxonomy (NCBI): domain Eukaryota; kingdom Metazoa; phylum Arthropoda; class Insecta; order Orthoptera; family Acrididae; genus Schistocerca; species Schistocerca americana. The sequence goes on along the minus strand of NC_060122.1, from coordinate 7,298,715 downwards.
TGCCTCGGGCACCTTACGGTCGTTCTCCTGTAAGTCTAGATTGTCGAATCCGACCCAAACCTGATAGTTAATTGTAACGTTCAGGGGCTCCTAATGACGATGGAACACTCAAATTGCGTCGAGATTCGATACAACGTCCTCCAGTCGACTTGTCTCCAAGGGGTTATTGCTGCATCAGTTCCGTGTCCTGTGAGTCAAGATTTTCGAACCTGACGCAAAACTGATGGTTAATTGTAACGTTCATCGCCTCCTAATGACGATGGAACACTCAAATTGTGTCGAGATGCAATACATCGTCATTCAGCCGACTTGTCTCCAAAGGTCTATTGCTGCCTCGGGCACTTTATGGTCGTCTTCCTGTGAGAATAGTTTTTTGAATTCGACGCAAAAATGATAGTTAATTGTAACGTTCAGGGTCTCCTAATGACGATGGAACACTCAAATTGCGTCGAGATTCAATACATCGTCCTCCAGCCGACTTGTCTCCAAAGGGACATTGCTGCTTCGGGCACCGTATGTTCCGACTCCTGTGAGTCTACATTTTCGTATCCGACGCGAAACTGATAGTTAATTGGAACGTTCAGGGCCTCGTAATGACGATGGAACACTCAAATTGCGTCGAGATTCAATACATCGTCTCCCAGCCGACTTGTCTCCAAGGGGATATTGCTGCCTTGGGCACCGTATGGTCCGATTCCTGTGAGTCTAGATTTTCGAATCCGACGCGAAACTGATAGTTAAGTGTAACGTTCATGGCATCCTAATGACGATGGAACGCTCAAATTGCGTCGAGATTCATTACATAGGCCACCAGCCGTCATGACTCCAAAGGTGCCTGTGCCTGTTGCCCCTAATGGTCTTTCTCCTGTGAGTCTAGATTTTCTAATCCGACTCGAAACTGATCGTTAATTGTAACGTTCAGGGCCTCCTAATGACGATGGGACACTCAAATTGCGTCGAGATTCAATACATCGTCCTCCAGCCGATTAGTCTCCAACGGGGTGTTGCTGCCTCGGGCACCATATTGTCCGTCTCCTGTGCGTCTAGATTTTCGAATCCGACACGTAACTGATAGTTAATTGTAACGTTCAAGGCCTCCTAATGACGATGGAACACTCATATTGCGTCGCGATTCAGTACATCGTCCTTCAGCTGACTTGTCTGCAAGGGGATATTGCTGCCTCGGGTACCTTTTGGTCTGTGTCCTGTGAGTCTAGATTTTCGAATCTGTCGCAAAACTGATGTTCAATTGAAACGTTCAGGGACTCCCAATAACGATGGAACACTCAAACTACGTCGAGATCCAATACATCGTCCTCCAGCCGACTTGTCACCAAGCGGATATTGCTGCCTCGGGCACCATAGGGTCCGTCTCCTGTGAGTCTAGATTTTCGAATCCGACGCGAAACTGAACCTTAATTGTAACGTCCAGGGCCTCCTAATGACGATGGAACACTCCAATTGCGTCGAGATTCAATACATCCTCCTCCAGCCGACTTGTCTCCAAAGGGATATTGCTGCCTCGGAAACCATATGGTCCGTCTCCTGTGAGTCTAGATTGTCGAATCCGACGCAAACCTGATAGTTAATTGTAACGTTCAGGGGCTCCTAATGACGATGGATCACTTAAATTGCGTCGAGATTCAATACATCGTCCTCCAGTCGACTTGTTTCCAAGGGGTTATTGCTGCCTCAGTTCCGTGTCCTGTGAGTCTAGATTTTCGAACCTGACGCAAAACTGATGTTTAATCGTAACGTTCATCGCCTCCTAATGACGATGGAACCCTCAAATTGCGTCGAGTGTCAATACATCGTCTTCCAGCTGACTTGTCTACAAGGGGATTTAGCTGCCTCGGGCTCCATGTTGTCAGTCTCCTGTGAGACTAGATTTTCGAATCCGACGCAAAAATGATAGTTAATTGTAAAGTTCAGGGCCTCCTAATGACGATGGAACGCTCATATTGCGTCGAGAATCATTATATCGACCACCAGCCGACTTGTCTCCAAAGGTGCCTGTGCCTGTGGCACCTAATGGTCTTTCTCCTGTGAGTCTAGATTTTCTAATCCGACGCGAAACAGATAGTGAATTGTAACTTTCAGGGCCTCCTAATGACGATGGAACACTCAAATAGCGTCGAGATTCAATACATCGTCCTCCAGCCGACTTGTATCCAAAGGGTACTGCTGTCCCGGGCACCATGTGGTCCTTCTCCTGTGAGTAGATTTTAGAATCCGACGCTAATATGATAGTTAATTGTAACGTTCATCGCCTTCTAATGACGATGGAACACTCAAATAGCGTCGAGATTCAATACATCGTCCTCCAGCCGACTTGTATCCAAGGGGATATTGCAGTGTCGGGCACCATATGGTCCCACTCCTGTGAGTAGATTTTTGAATGCGACGCTAAAATGATAGTTAATTGTAATGTTCATCGCCTCTTAATGACATTGGAACACTCCAAGTGCGTCGAGAGTCAATACATCGTCTTCCAGCTGACTTGTCTACAAGGGGATTTAGCTGCCTCGGGCTCCATGTTGTCAGTCTCCTGTAAGACTAGATTTTCGAATCCGACGCAAAAATGATAATTAATTGTAACGTTCAGGGCCTCCTAATGACGATGGAACACTCACTTTGCGTCGAGATTCAATACATCGGCCTCCAGCCGACTTGTCTCCAAGTGTCTATTGCTGCCTCGGGCACCTTATGGCCATCCTCCTGTGAGTCAAGAATTTTGAATCCGACGCAAAACTGATCGTTAATTGTAACGCTCAGGGCCTCCTAATGACGATCTAACACTCAAGTTGCGTCGAGATTCAATCCATCGGCCTCCAGCCGAATTGTCTCCAAGGGTCTATTGCTGCCTCGGGCAACTTAATGTCGTTCTCCAGTAAGTCTAAATTGTCGAATCCGACGCAAAACTGATAGTTACTTGTAAGGTTCAGGGCACTCTAATGACGATTGAACACTCAAATTGCGTCGAGATTCAATACATCGGGCACCAGACGACTTGTCTCCAAGGGTCTATTGCAGCCTGTGGCACCTAATGGACTTTCTACTGTGAGTCTAGATTTTCGAACCCGAGGCTAAACTGATAGTTAATTGTAACGTTCAGTCTCCTAATGACGATGGAACACTCAAATTGTGTCGAGATTCAATACATCGTCCTTCAGCCGACTTGTCTCCAAAGGTCTATTGCTGCCTCGGGCACTTTATGGTCGTTCTCCTGTGAGTCTACATTTTCGATTCCGACAGAAAAATGATAGTTAATTGTAACGTTCAGAGCCTCCTAATGACGATGGAACACTCAAATTGCGTCGATATTCAATACATCGTCCTCCACCCGACTTGTTTCCAAGGGTCTATTGCTGCCTCGGGCACCTTATGGTCGTTCTCCTGTAAGTCTAATTTGTAGAATCCGACGCATAACTCATAGTTAATTGTAACGTTCAGGGCCTCCTAATGACGATGGAACACTCAAATTGCGTCGAGATTCAATACATCGTCCTCCAGCCGATTTGTCTCCAATGGGGTATTGCTGCCTCGGGCACAATATCGTCCGTCTCCTGTGCGTCTAGATTTTCGTTCCGACGCGAAACTGATAGTTAATTGTAACCTTCAGGGCATCCTAATGACGATGGAACACTCAAATTGCGTCGAGAGTCAATACATCGTCCTCCAGCCGACTTGTCTCCATGGGGATATTGCTGCCTCGGGCACCTTGTGGTCGTTCTCCTGTGAGTTTAGATTTTCGAATCCGACGCAAACTAATAGTTAATTGTAACGTTCAGGGCATCCTAATGACGATGGAACACTCAAATTGCGTCGAGATTCGTTACATCGACCTTCAGCCGACCTGTCGCCAAGGGTCTATTGCAGCCTCGAGCACCTTATGGTCGTTCTCCTGTGAGTCTAGATTTTCGAATCCGACGCAAAACTGATAGTTAATTGTAACGTTCTGGGCCTCCTAATGACGATGGAACACTCAAATTGCGTCGAGATTCAATACATCGGCCACCAGCCGACTTGTTTCATAGGGTCTATTGCTGCCTGTGGCACCTTCTCCTGTGATTCTAGATTTTCGAATCCGACGCAAAACTGATAGTTAATTGTAACCTTCAGGGCATCCGAATGACGATGGAACACTCAAATTGCGTCGAGATTCAATACATCGTCCTCCAGCCGACTTGTCTCCAAGGGGATATTGCTCACTCGGGCACAATATGGTCCGTCTCCTGTGAGTCTAGATTTTCCAATCCGACGCAAAACTGATAGTTAATTGTAACGTTCAGGGCCTCCTAATGACGATGGGACACTCAAATTGCGTCGAGATTCAATACATCGTCCTCCAGCCGATTAGTCTCCAACGGGGTATTGCTGCCTCGGGCACCATATTGTCCGTCTCCTGTGTGTCTAGATTTTCGAATCCAACACGAAACTGATAGTTAATTGTAACGTTCAGGGCCTCCTAATGACGATGGAACACTCATATTGCGTCGAGATTCAGTACATCGTCCTTCAGCTGTCTTGTCTGCAAGGGGATATTGCTGCCTCGGGCACCTTATGGTCTGTGTCCTGTGAGTCTAGATTTACGAATCTTACGCAAAACTGATGTTTAATTGTAACGTTCAGGGACTCCTAATAACGCTAATAACGATGGAACACTCAAATTGCGTCGAGATCCAATGCATCGTCCTCCAGCCGACTTGTCACCAAGGGGATATTGCTGCCTCGGGCACCATAGGGTCCGTTTCTTGTGAGTCTAGATTTTCGAATCCGACGCGAAACTGAACGTTAATTGTGACGTCCAGGGCCTCCTAATGACGATGGAACACTCAAATTGCGTCGAGATTCAATACATCCTCCTCCAGCCGACTTGTCTCCAAGGGGATATTGCTGCCTCGGAAACCATATGGTCCGTCTCCTGTGAGTCTAGATTTTCGAATCCGACGCGAAACTGAACGTTAATTGTAACGTCCAGGGGCTCCTAATGACGATGGAACACTCAAATTGCGTCGAGATTCAATACATCGTCCTTCAGCCGACTTGTCTCCAAGGGTCTATTGCTGCCTCGGGCACCTTACGGTCGTTCTCCTGTAAGTCTAGATTGTCGAATCCGACGCAAACCTGATAGTTAATTGTAACGTTCAGGGGCTCCTAATGACGATGGAACACTCAAATTGCGTCGAGATTCGATACATCGTCCTCCAGTCGACTTGTCTCCAAGGGGTTATTGCTGCATCAGTTCCGTGTCCTGTGAGGCAAGATTTTCGAACCTGACGCAAAACTGATGGTTAATTGTAACGTTCATTGCCTCCTAATGACGATGGAACACTCAAATTGTGTCGAGATGCAATACATCGTCATTCAGCCGACTTGTCTCCAAAGGTCTATTGCTGCCTCGGGCACTTTATGGTCGTCTTCCTGTGAGAATAGTTTTTTGAATTCGACGCAAAACTGATAGTTAATTGTAACTTTCAGGGCCTCCTAATGACGATGGAACACTCAAATTGCGTCGAGATTCAATACATCGTCCTCCAGCCGACTTGTCTCCAAAGGGACATTGCTGCTTCGGGCACCGTATATTCCGACTCCTGTGAGTCTACATTTTCGTATCCGACGCTAAACTGATAGTTAATTGGAACGTTCAGGGCCTCGTAATGACGATGGAACACTCAAATTGCGTCGAGATTCAATACATCGTCTCCCAGCCGACTTGTCTCCAAGGGGATATTGCTGCCTTGGGCACCGTATGGTCCGATTCCTGTGAGTCTAGATTTTCGAATCCGACGCGAAACTGATAGTTAAGTGTAACGTTCATGGCATCCTAATGACGATGGAACGCTCAAATTGCGTCGAGATTCAATACATCGTCCTCCAGCCGACTTGTCTCCAAAGGTCTGTTGCTGCCTCGGGCGCATTATGGTCGTCCTCCTGTGAGTCTAGATTTTCGAATACAACGCAAAACTGATATTTAATTGTAACGTTCAGGGCCTCCTAATGACGAAGGAACACTCAAATTGCGTCGAGATTCAATACATCGTCCTCCAGCCGTCTTGTCTCCAAGGTGATATTGCTGCCACGGGCACCATATGGTCCTCCTCCTGTGAGTCTAGATTTTCGAATCCGACGCGAAACTGATAGTTAACTGTAATGTTCAGGGCCTCCTAATGACGATGGGACACTCAAATTGCGTCGAGATTCTACAAATCGTCCGCCAACCGACTTGCCTCCAAGGTCTATTGCTGCCTCGGGCACCTTATGGTCGTCTTCCTGTGAGAATAGATTTTCGAATTCGACGCAAAACTGTTAGTTAATTGTAACGTTCTGGGCATCCTAATGACGATGGAACACTCAAATTGCGACGTGATTCAATACATCGTCCTCCAGCCGACTTGTTTCCAAGGGTCTACTGCTGCCTCGTACACCTTATGGTCGTTCTCCTGTGAGTCTACATTTTCGATTCTGACACATATATGATAGTTAATTGTAACGTTCAGAGCCTCCTAATGACGATGGAACGCTCAAATTGCATCGAGATTCAATATATCGTCTTCCAGCTGACTTGTCTCCATGGGTCTACTGCTACCTCGGTCAACTTATGGTCGTTCTCCTGTGAATCCAGATATTCGAATCCGACGCAAAACGGACTGCTAATTGTAACGTTCAGAGCCTCCTAATGATAATGGAAAACTCAATTTGCGTCGAGATTCAATACATCGTCCTCCAGCCGACTTGTCTCCAAAGGTCTATTGCTGCCTCGGGCACCTTATGGTCGTCCTCCTGTGAGTCTAGATTTTCGAATACGACGTAAAACTGATAGTTAATTGTAACGTTCAGGGCCTCCTAATGACGATGGAACACTCAAATTGCGTCGAGATTCAATACATCGGCCTCCAGCCGACTTGTCTCCAAGTGTCTTTTGATGCCTCGGGTACCTTATGCTCGTTCTCCGGTGAGTTTCGATTTTCTAATCCGACGCATAACTGATAGTTAAGTGTAACGTTCATCGCCTCCTAATGACGAAGGAACACTCAAATTGCGTCGAGATTCAATACATTGTCTCACAGCCGACTAGTCTTCAAGGGGATATAGCTGCCTCGGGCACCGTATGGTCCGACTCCTGTGAGTCTAGATTGTCGAATCCGACGCAAAACTGATTGTTACTTGTAACTTTCAGTGCCTCCTAATGACGAGGGAACACTCAAATTGCGTCGAGTGTCAATACATCGTCTTCCAGCTGACTTGTCTACAAGGGGATTTAGCTGCCTCGGGCTCCATGTTGTCAGTCTCCTGTGAGACTAGATTTTCGAATCCGACGCAAAAATGATAGTTAATTGAAACGTTCAGGGCCTCCCAATGACGATGGAACACTCAAATAGCGTCGAGATTCAATACATCGGCCTCCAGCCGACTTGTCTCCAAGGGTCCATTTCTGTCTCGGGCACCTTATGGTCGTTCTCCTGTGAGTCAAAATTTTCGAATCCGACGCAAAACTGATCGTTAATTGTAACGTGCAGGGCCTCCTAAAGACGATGGAACACTCAAATTGCCTCCAGCCGACTTGTCTCCAAGTGTCTTTTGATGCCTCGGGTACCTTATGCTCGTTCTCCGGTGAGTTTCGATTTTCTAATCCGACGCATAACTGATAGTTAATTGTAACGTTCATCGCCTCCTAATGACGATGGAACACTCAAATTGTGTCGAGATTCAATACATCGTCCTTCAGCCGACTTGTCTCCAAAGGTCTATTGCTGCCTCGGGCACCTTATGGTCGTCTTCCTGTGAGAATAGATTTTCGAAGTCGATGCAAAACTGATAGTTAATTGTAACGTTCTGGGCATCCTAATGACGATGGAACATTCAAATTGCGTCGAGATTCAATACATCGTCCTCCAGCCGACTTGTCTCCAAAGGTCTGTTGCTGCCTCGGGCACATTATGGTCGTCCTCCTGTGAGTCTAGATTTTCGAATACAACGCAAAACTGATATTTAATTGTAACGTTCAGGGCCTCCTAATGACGAAGGAACACTCAAATTTCGTCGAGATTCAATACATCGTCCTTCATCCGACTTGTCTCCAAAGGTCTATTGCTGCCTCGGGAACCTTATGGTCGTCTTCCTGTGAGAATAGATTTTCGAATTCGACGCAAAACTGATAGTTATTTGTAACGTTCTGGACATCCTAATGACGATGGAACATTCAAATTGCGTCGAGACTCAATACATCGTCCTCCAGCCGACTTGTCTAGAACGGTCTATTGCTGCCTCGGGCACATTATGGTCGTCCTCCTGTGAGTCTAGATTTTCGAATACAACACAAAACTGATAGTTAATTGTAACGTTCAAGGCCTCCTATTATCGATGGAACACTGAAATTGCGTCGAGATTCAATACATCGTCCTGCAGCCAACTTGTATCCATGGGTTTACTGCTACCTCGGTCACCTTATTGTCGTTCTCCTGTGAGTCCAGATATACGAATCCGACGCAAAACGGACTGCTAATTGTAACGTTCAAAGCCTCCTAATGACGATGGATCACTCAAATTGCGTCGCGATTCAATATATCGTCCTCCAGCCGATTTGTCTCCAAGGGTCTATTGCTGCCTGTGGCGCCTAATCGTCGTTCTCCAGTGACTCTAGATTTTCGAATCCGACGCAAAACTGATTGTTAATTGTAACGTTCAGGGCCTCCTAATGACGATGGAACACTCGAATTGCGTCGAGATTCAATATATCGTCTTCCAGCCGACTTGTGTCCATGGGTCTACTGCTACCTCGGTCAACTTATGTTCGTTCTCCTGTTAATCCAGATATTCGAATGCGACGCAAAACGGACTTTTAATTGTAACGTTCAGAGTCTCCTAATGATAATGGAAAACTCAAATTGCGTCAAGATTCAATACGTCGTCCTCCAGCTGACTTGTCTCCAAGGGGATATTGCTGCCTCGGGCACCATATGGTCCGTCTCCTGTGAGTCTAAATATTCGACTCCAACGCAAAACGGGCTGCTAATAGTAACGTTCAGAGCCTCCTAACGATGATGGAACACTTAAATTGCGTGGAGATTCAATACTTCGTCCTTCAGCCGACTTGTCTCGAACGGTCTATTGCTGCCTCGGGCACCTTATGGTCGTTCTCCTGCAAGTCTACATTTTCGATTCCGACACATAACTCATAGTTAATTGTAACGTTCAGGGCCTCCTAATATCGATGGAACACTGAAATTGCGTCGAGATTCAATACATCGTCCTGCAGCCGACTTGTATCCATGGGTTTACTGCTACCTCGGTCACCTTATTGTCGTTCTCCTGTGAGTCCAGATATACGAATCCGACGCAAAACGAACTGCTAATTGCAACGTTCAATGCCTCCTAATGACGATGGATCACTCAAATTGCGTCGCGATTCAATACATCGTCCTGCAGCCGACTTGTATCCATGGGTTTACTGCTACCTCGGTCACCTTATTGTCGTTCTCCTGTGAGTCCAGATATACGAATCCGACGCAAAACGAACTGCTAATTGCAACGTTCAATGCCTCCTAATGACGATGGAACACTCAAATTGCGTCGAGATTCCATACATGGGTCTCCAGCCGACTTGTCTCCAAGGGTCTGTTGCTGCCTCGAGCACCTTACGGTCCTTCTCCGCTGAGTCTAGATTTTCAAATCCGACGCAAAACTGATATTTAATTGTAACGATCAGGGCTTCCTAATGACGATGCAACACTCAAATTGTGTCGAGATTCAATACATCGTCCTTCAGCCGACTTGTCTCCAAGGCGATATTGCTGTCTCGGGCACCATATGATCCTTCTCCTGGGAGTAGTATTTCGAATCCGACGCTAAAATGATAGTTAGTTGTAACGTTCAGGGCCTCCTAATGACAATGGATCACTCAAATTGCGTCGAGAGTCAATACATCGTCCACCAGCCGATTTTTCTCCAAGGGTCTATTGCTGCCTCGGGCACCTTATGGTCGTTCCCCTGTGAGTCTAGAATTTACAATCCACCCAAAACTGATAGTTAATTGTAATGTTCAGGGCCTCCTAATGACGATGGAACACTCAAATTTTGGTCGAGATTTAATACATCGTCCTTCAGCCGACTTGTCTCCAAGAGTCTATTGCTGCCTCGGGCACCTTATGGTCGTTCTCCTGTGAGTCTAGATTTTCGAATCCGACGCAAAACAGATTGTTAATTGTAACGTTCAGGGCCTCCTAATGACGATGGAACACTCAAATTGCGTCGAGATTCAATACATGGGCTTCGAGCCAACTTGTCTCCAAGGGTCTATTGCTGCCTCGGGAACCTTATGGTGGTTCTCCTGTGAGTCTAGATTTTCGAATTCGACGCAAAACAGATATCTGATGGTAACGTTCAGTGCCTCCTAATGACGAAGGAACACTCAAATTGCGTCGAGATTCATTACATCAGCCTCGAGCCGACTTGTCTCCAAGTGTCTATTGCTGCCTCGGGCACCTTATGGTCGTTCTCCTGTGAGTCTAGATTTTCGAATCCGACGCAAAACAGATTGTTAATTGTAACATTCTGGGTCTCCTAATGACGAAGGAACACTCAAATTGCGCCGAGATTCACTACAACGTCCTCCAGCCTACTTGTCTCCAAGGGGATATCGCTGCCTCGGGCACCACATGGTCCGTCTCCGGTGATTCTACGTTTTCGAATCCGACGCAAAACTGAAAGTTAATTGTAACGTTCAGGGCCTCCTAAAGACGATGGAGCACTCAAATTGCGTCGCGGTTCAATACATCGTCCTCCAGCGCACTAGTCTAAAAGGGGATATAGCCTCGGGCACCTTATGGTCCATCTCCAGTGAGTCTAGATTTTCGAATCCGACGCGAAACTGATAGTTAATTGTAACGCTCAGGGCCTGCTAATGACGATGGAACACGCAAATTGCGTCGAAATTCAATACATCTTTCTTCAGCTGACGTGTCTGCAAGGGTCATTTGCTGCCTCGGGCACCTTATGGTCGTTCTCCTGTGAGTCTAGATTTTCGAATCCGACGCAAAAATGATAGTTAATTGTAACGTTCAGGGCCTCCTAATGACGATGGAACACTCAAATTGCGTCGAGATTCACTACAACGTCCTCCAGCCTACTTGTCTCCAAGGGGATATCGCTGCCTCGGGCACCACATGGTCCGTCTCCGGTGATTCTACGTTTTCGAATCCGACGCAAAACAGATAGTTAATTGTAACGTTCAGGGCCTCCTAATGACGATGGAACACTCAATTTGCGTCGAGATTCAATACATCGTCCTTCAGCTGACATGACTCCAAGGGTCTATTGCTGCCTCGGGCACCTTATGGTCGTTCTCCTGTGAGTCTAGATTTTTGAATCCAACGCAAAACAGATTGTTAATTGTAACGTTCAGGGCCTCCTAATGACGATGGAACACTCAAATTGCGTCGAGATTCAATACATCGTCCTCCAGCCGACTTGTATCCAAGGCGATATTGCCGTCTCGGGCACCATATGATCCTTCTCCTGGGAGTTGTATTTCGAATCCGACGCTAAAATGATAGTTAATTGTAACGTTCAGGGCCTCCTAATGACGATGGATCACTCAAATTGCGTCGAGAGTCAATACATCGTCCTCCAGCCGATTTTTCTCCAAGGGTCTATTGCTGCCTCGGGCACCTTATGGTCGTTCCCCTGTGAGTCTAGAATTTACAATCCACGCAAAACTGATAGTTAATTGTAATGTTACGGGCCTCCTAATGACGATGGAACACTCAAATTGGGTCGAGATTTAATACAGCGTCCTTCAGCCGACTTGTCTCCAAGAGCCTATTGCTGCCTCGCGCACCTTATGGTCGTTCTCCTGTGAGTCTAGATTTTCGAATCCGACGCAAAACAGATTTTAATTGTAACGTTCAGAGCCTCCTAATGACGATGGAACACTCAAGTTGCGTCGAGATTCAATACCTCGGCCCGAGCCTCGGACACCTTATGGTCGTTCTCCTGTGAGTCTAGATTTTCTAATCCGACGCAAAACAGATAGTTAATTGTAACGTTCAGGGCCTCCTAATGACGATGGAACACTCAAATTGAGTCGAGATTCAATACATGGGCGTCGAGCCGACTTGTCTCCAAGGGTCTATTGCTGCCTCGGGCACCTTATGGTCGTTCTCCTGTGAGTCTAGATTTTCGAAACCGACGCAAAACAGATTGTTAATTGTAACATTCTGGGTCTCCTAATGACGAAGGGACACTCAAATTGCGCCGAGATTCACTACAACGTCCTCCAGCCTACTTGTCTCCAAGGGGATATCGCTGCCTCGGGCACCACATGGTCCGTCTCCGGTGATTCTACGTTTTCGAATCCGACGCAAAACTGAAAGTTAATTGTAACGTTCAGGGCCTGTTAATGACGATGGAACACACAAATTGCGTCGAGATTCAATACATCGTCCTTCAGCCGACGTGTCTCCAAGGGTCTATTGCTGCCTCGGGCACCTTATGGTCGTTCTCCTGTGAGTCTAGATTTTCGAATCCGACGCAAAAATGATATTTAATTGTAACTTTCAGGGCCTCCTAATGACGATGGAGCACTCAAATTGCGTCGCGGTTCAATACATCGTCCTCCAGCGCACTGGTCTCAAAGGGGTTATAGCCTCGGGCACCTTATGGTCCGTCTCCAGTGAGTCTAGATTTTCGAATCCGACGCGAAACTGATAGTTAATTGTAACGCTCAGGGCCTCCTAATGACGATGGAACACTCAAATTGCGTCGAGATTCCATACATCGGCCTCCAGCCGACTTGTCTCCAAGGGTCTGCTGCTGCCTCGGGCACCTTACGGACCTTCTCCGCTGAGTCTAGATATTCAAATCCGACGCAAAACTGATATTTAATTGTAACGATCAGGGCTTCCTAATGACGATGCAACACTCAAATTGTGTCGAGATTCAATACATCGTCCTTCAGCCGACTTGTCTCCAAGGGTCTATTGCTGCCTCGGGCACGTTATGGACGTTCTCCTGTGAGTCTAGATTTTCTAATCCGACGCAAAATTGATTGTTAATTGTAACGTTCAGGGCCTCCTAATGACGATGGAACACTCAAATTGCGTCGAGATTCATTACATCGTCCTCCAGCCGACTTGTATCCAAGGCGATATTGCTGTCTCGGGCACCATATGATCCTTCTCCTGGGAGTAGTATTTCGAATCCGACGCTAAAATGATAGTTAGTTGTAACGTTCAGGGCCTCCTAATAACGATGGATCACTCAAATTGCGTCGAGAGTCAATACATCGTCCACCAGCCGATTTTTCTCCAAGGGTCTATTGCTGCCTCGGGCACCTTATGGTCGTTCCCCTGTGAGTCTAGAATTTACAATCCACCCAAAACTGATAGTTAATTGTAATGTTCAGGGCCTCCTAGTGACGATGGAACACTCAAATTGGGTCGAGATTTAATACATCGTCCTTCAGCCGACTTGTCTCCAAGAGTCTATTGCTGCCTCGGGCACATTATGGTCGTTCTCCTGTGAGTCTAGATTTTCGAATCCGACGCAAAACAGATTGTTAATTGTAACGTTCAGGGCCTCCTAATGACGATGGAACACTCAAATTGCGTCGAGATTCAATACTTCGGCCCGAGCCGACTTGTCTCCAAGGGTCTATTGCTGGCTCGGACACCTTATGGTCGTTCTCCTGTGAGTCTAGATTTTCTATTCCGACGCAAAACAGATAGTTAATTGTAACGTTCAGGGCCTCCTAATGACGATGGAACACTCAAATTGCGTCGAGATTCAATACATGGGCCTCGAGCCGACTTGTCTCCAAGGGTCTATTGCTGCCTCGGGCACCTTATGGTCCTTCTCCTGTGAGTGTAGAATTTCGAATCCGACGCAAAACTGATTGTTAATTGTAACGTTCAGGGCCTCCTAATGACGATGGAACACTCAAATTGCGTCGAGATTCAATACATGGGCCTCGAGCCGACTTGTCTCCAAGGGTCTATTGCTGCCTCGGGCACCTTATGGTCCTTCTCCTGTGAGTGTAGAATTTCGAATCCGACGCAAAACTGATAGTTAATTGTAACGCTCAGGGCCTCCTAATGACGATGGAACACTCAAATTGCGTCGAGATTCCATACATCGGCCTCCAGCCGACTTGTCTCCAAGGGTCTGCTGCTGCCTCGAGCACCTTACGGACCTTCTCCGCTGAGTCTAGATATTCAAATCTGACGCAAAACTGATATTTAATTGTAACGATCAGGGCTTCCTAATGACGATGCAACACTCAAATTGCGTCGAGATTCAATACATGGGCCTCGAGCCGACTTGTCTCCAAGGGTCTATTGCTGCCTCGGGCACCTTATGGTCCTTCTCCTGTGAGTGTAGAATTTCGAATCCGACGCAAAACTGATTGTTAATTGTAACGTTCAGGCCCTCCTAATGACGATGGAACACTCAAATTGCGTCGAGATTCAATACATCGTCCTCCAGCCGACTTGTATCCAAGGGGATATTGCTGTCTCGAGCACCATATTGTCCTTCTCCTGTGAGTAGATTTTCGAATCCGACGCTAAAATGATAGTTAATTGTAACGTTCATCGCCTCCTAATGACGATGGAACACTCAAATTGCGTCGAGAGTCAATACATAGACTTCCATCTGACTTGTCTACAAGGGGATTTAGCTGCCTCGGGCTCCATGTTGTCAGTTTCCTGTGAGACTAGATTTTCGAATCCAACGCAAAACTGATAGTTAATTGTAACGTTCAGGGCCTCCTAATGACGATGGAACACTCAAATTGCGTCGAGATTCAATACATCGGCCTCCAGCCGACTTGCCTCCAAGGGTCTATTGCTGCATCGGGCACCTTATGGTCGTTCTCCTTTGAGTCAAGAATTTTGAATCCGACGCAAAACCGATCGTTAATTGTAACGCCTTCGGGCCTCCTAATGACGATGGAACACTCAAATTGCGTCGAGATTCAATACATCGGCCTCCAGCCGACTTGTCTCCAAGGGTCTATTGCTGCCTCGGGCACCTTGTGGTTGTTCTCCTGTGAGTCTAGATTTTCTAATCCGATGCATAACTGATAGTTAATTGTAACGTTCATCGCCTCCTAATGACGATGGAACACTCATATTGCGTCGAGATTCAGTATATCGTCCTTCAGCTGACTTGTCTGCAAGGGGATATTGCTGCCTCGGGCACCTTATGGTCTGTGTCCTGTGAGTTTAGATTTTCGAATCTGACGCAAAACTGATGTTTAATTGTAACGCTCAGGGACTCCTAGTCACGATGGAACACTCTAATTGCGTCGAGATCCAATACATCGTCCTCCAGCCGACTTGTCACCATGGGGATATTGCTGACTCGGGCACTATATGGTCCGTCTCCGGTGAGTCTAGATTTTCGAATCCGACGCGAAACTGAACGTTAATTGTAACGTCCAGGGCCTCCTAATGACGATGGAACACTCAAATTGCGTCGAGATTCAATACATCGTCCTCCAGTCGACTTGTCTCCAAGGGGTTATTGCTGCCTCAGTTCCGTGTCCCGTGAGTCTAGATTTTCGAACCAGACGCAAAACTGATGGTTAATTGTAACGTTCATGGCATCGTAATGACGATGGAACGCTCAAATTGCGTCGAGATTCATTACATAGGCCACCAGTCGTCATGACTCCAGCGGTGCCTGTGCCTGTGGCACCTAATGGTCTTTCTCCTGTGAGTCTAGATTTCCTAATCCGACGCAAAAGTGATAGTTAATTGTAACGTTCAGGGCCTCCTAATGACGATGGAACACTCAAATAGTGTCCAGATTCAATACATCGTCCTCCAGCCGCCTTGTATCCAAGGGGATATTGCAGTGACGGGCACCATATGGTCCCTCTCCTGTGAGTAGATTTTTGAATGCGACGCTAAAATGATAGTTAATTGTAATGTTCATCGCCTCCTAATGACATTGGAACACTCAAAATGCGTCGACAGTCAATACATCGGCCTCCAGCAGACTTGTCTCCAAGGGGATATCGCTGCCTCGGGCGCCACATGGTCCGTCTCCGGTGAATCTAGATTTTCGAATCCGACGCAAAAATGATAGTTAATTGTAACGTTCAGGGCCTTGTAATGACGATGGAACACTCAAATTGCGTCGAGATTCAATACATCGGCCTCCAGCCGACTTGTCTCCAAGGGTCTGTTGCTGCCTAGGGCACCTTATGGTCGTTCTCCTGTGAGTATAGATTATCGAATCCGACGCAAAAATGATAGTTAATTGTAACGTTTAGGGCCTCCCAATGACGATGGAACACTCAAATTGCGTCGAGATTCAATACATCGGCCTCCAGCCGACTTGTCTCCAAGGGTCTGTTGCTGCCTCGGGCACCTTATGGTCGTTCTCCTGTGAGTTTAGATTATCGAATCCGACGCAAAAATGATAGTTAATTGTAACGTTGAGGGCCTCCTAATGACGATGGAACACCCAAATTGCGTCGAGATTCAATCCATCGGCCTCCAGCCGACTTGTCTCCAAGGGGATATTGCTGTCTCGAGCACCTTATGTTCGTTCTCCTGTGAGTCTAGATTTTCGAATCCGACGCAAAAATGATAGTTAATTGTAACGTTCAGGGCCTCCTATTGGCGATGGAACACTCAAATTGCGTCGAGAGTCAATACATCGACCTCCAGTCGACTTGTATCCAAGGCGATATTGCAGTCTCGTGCACCATATGATCCTTCTCCTGTTAGTAGATTTTCGAATACGACGTTAAAATGATAGTTAACTGTAACGTTCAGGGCCTCGTAATGCCGATGGAACACTCAAATTGCGTCGAGATTCAATACATCGGCCTCCAGCCGACTTGTCTCCAAGGGTCTGTTGCTGCCTCGAGCACCGTATGAACTTCTCCTGTGAGTAGATTTTTGAATCCGACGCAAAAATGATAGTTAATTGTAACGGTTAGAACCTCCTAATGACGATAGAAGACTCAAATTGCGTCGTGATTCAATACATCGACCTCCAGCCGACTTGTATCCAAGGGGATATTGCAGTCTCGTGCACCATATGATCCTTCTCCTGTTAGCAGATTTTCGAATCCGACGCTAAAATGATAGTTAACTGTAACGTTCAGGGCCTCCTAATGCCGATGAAACACTCAAATTGCGTCGGGATTCAAAACATCGGCCTCCAGCCGACTTGTCTCCAAGGCTCTAATTCTGCCTCGGGCACCAAATGGTCGTTTTCCTGTGAGTTTAGATTATCGAATCCGACGCAAAAATGATAGTTAATTGTAACATTCAGGGCCTCCTAATGACGATGGAACACTCAAATTGCGTCGCGATCCAATACATCGACCTCCAGCCGACTTGTCTAAAAGGGTCTATTGCTGCCTCGGGCACCTTATGGTCGTTCTCCTGTGAGTCTAGATTTTCGAATCCGACGCAAAAATGATAGTTAATTTCAACGTTCAGGGCCTTGTAATGACGATGGAACACTCAAATTGCGTCGAGATTCAATACATCGGCCTCGAGCCGACTTGTCTCCAAGCGTCTGTTAATGCCTCGGGCACCTTATGGTCGTTCTCCTGTGAGTGTAGATTATCGAATCCGACGCAAAAATGATAGTTAATTGTAACGTTTAGGGCCTCCTAATGACGATGGAACACTCAAATTGCGTCGAGATTCAATACATCGGCCTCCAGCCGACTTGTCTCCAAGTGTCTGTTGCTGCCTCGGGCACCTTATGGTCGTTCTCCTGTGAGTTTAGATTATCGAATCCGACGCAAAAATGATAGTTAATTTCAACGTTCAGGGCCTTGTAATGACGATGGAACACTCAAATTGCGTCGAGATTCAATACATCGGCCTCGAGCCGACTTGTCTCCAAGCGTCTGTTAATGCCTCGGGCACCTTATGGTCGTTCTCCTGTGAGTGTAGATTATCGAATCCGACGCAAAAATGATAGTTAATTGTAACGTTTAGGGCCTCCTAATGACGATGGAACACACAAATTGCGTCGAGATTCAATACATCGGCCTCCAGCCGACTTGTCTCCAAGTGTCTGTTGCTGCCTCGGGCACCTTATGGTCGTTCTCCTGTGAGTTTAGATTATCGAATCCGACGCAAAAATGATAGTTAATTGAAACGTTTAGGGCCTTGTAATGACGATGGAACACTCAAATTGCGTCGAGATTCAACACATCGGCTTCCAGCCGACTTGTATCCAAGGGGATATTGCAGTCTCGTGTGACATATGATCCTTGTCCTGTTAGTAGATTTTCGAATCCGACGCTATAGTGATAGTTAACTGTAACGTTCAGGTCCTCCTAATGCCGATGGAACACTCAAATTGCGTCGAGATGCAATACATCGGCCTCCAGCCGACTTGTCTCCAAGGGAATATTGCTGGCTCGGGCACCTTATTGTCGTTCTCCTGCGAGTCTAGATTGTCGAATCCGACGCAAAAATGATAGTTAATTGTAACGTTCAGGGCCTTGTAATGACGATGGAACACTCAAATTGCGTCGAGATTCAATACATCGGCCTCCAGCCGACTTGTCTCCATGGGGATATTGCTGCCTCGGGCACCTTATGGTCGTTCTCCTGTGAGTCTAGATTTTCGAATCCGACGCAAAAATGATAGTTAATTGTAACGTTCAGGGCCTTGTAATGACGATGGAACACTCAAATTGCGTCGAGATTCAATACATCGCCCTCCAGCCGACTTGTCTCCAGTTGTCTGTTGCTGCCTCGAGCACCGTATGGACTTCTCCTGTGAGTAGATTTTTGAATCCGACGCAAAAATGATAGTTAATTGTAACGTTTAGGGCCTCCTAATGACGATAGAAGACTCAAATTCCGTCGAGATTCAATACATCGACCTCCAGCCGACTTGTATCCAAGGGGATATTTATGTCTCGTGCACCATATGATCCTTCTCCTGTTAGTAGATTTTCGAATCCGACGCTAAAATGATAGTTAACTGTAACGTTCAGGGCCTCCTAATGCCGATGGAACACTCAAATTGCGTCGAGATTCAATACATCGGCCTCCAGCCGACTTGTATCCAAGGGGATATTGCAGTCTCGTGCACCATATGATCCTTCTCCTGTTAGTAGATTTTCGAATCCGACGCTAAAATGATACTTAACTGTAACGTTCAGGGCCTCCTAATGCCGATGGAACACTCAAATTTGTTCGAGATTCAAGACATCGGCCTCCAACCGACTTGTCTCCAAGGGTCTGATGCTGCCTCGGGCACCTTATGGTCGTTCTCCTGTGAGTTTAGATTATCGAATCCGACGCAAAAATGATAGTGAATAGTAACGTTCAGCGCCTCCTGATGACGATGGAACTCTCAAATTGCGTCATGATTCAATACATCGTCCTCCAGCTGATTTGTCTCCAAGGGTCTGTTGCTGCCTGGGGCACCTTATGGTCGTTCTCCTGTGAGTTTAGATTTTCGAATCCGACGCGAAACTGATAGTTAATTGTAAGGTTCAGGGCCTCCTAATGACGATGGAACACTTAAATTGAGTCGAGATTCAAAACATCGGCCTCCAGCGGACTTGTCTCCAAGGGGATATTGCAGTCTCGTGCACCATATGATCCTTCTCCTGTTAGTAGATTTTCGAATCCGACGCTAAAATGATAGTTAACTGTAACGTTCAGGGCCTCCTAAAGACGATGGAACACTCAAATTGCGTCGAGAGTCAATACATCGGCTTCCAGCCGACTTGTATCCAAAGGGATATTGCAGTCTCGTGCGACATATGATCCTTGTCCTGTTAGTAGATTTTCGAATCGGACGCTAAAATAATAGTTAACTGTAACGTTCAGGGCCTCCTAATGTCGATGGAACACTCAAATTGCGTCGAGATTCAATAGATCGGCCTCCAGCGGACTTGTCTCCAAGGGGATATTGCTGTCTCGGGCACGATATCCTTCTCCTGTGAGTCTAGATTTTCGAATCCGACGCAAAAATGATAGTGAATAGTAACGTTCAGCGCCTCCTAATGCCGATGGAACACTCAAATTGCGTCGAGATTCAATAGATCGGCCTCCGGCGGACTTGTCTCCAAGGGGATATTGCTGTCTCGAGCACCGTATGAACTTCTCCTGTGAGTAGATTTTCGAATCCGACGCTAAAATGATTGTTAATTGTAACGATCAGGGCCTCCTAATGACGATGGAACACTCAAATTGCGTCAAGAATCAATACATCGGTTTCCAGCCGACTTGTCTCCAAGGGTCTATTGCTGCCTCGAGCACCGTATGAACTTCTCCTGTGAGTAGATTCTCGAATCCGACGCATAAATGATAGTTAACTGTAACGTTCAGGGACTACTAAAGACGATGGAACACTCAAATTGCGTCGAGAGTCAATACATCGACCTCCAGTCGACTTGTATTTAAGGGGATATTCCAGTATCGTGCACCACATGATCCTTATCCTGTTAGTAGATTTCCGAATCCGACGCTAAAATGATAGTTAACTGTAACGTTTAGGGCCTCCTAATGCCGATGGAACACTCAAATTGCGTCGAGATTCAATACATCGGCCTCCAGCCGACGTATCTCTAAGGGTCTATTGCTGCCTCGGGCACCTTATGGTCGTTCTCCTGTGAGTCTAGATTTT
The DNA here is from genome assembly GCF_021461395.2 of Schistocerca americana. NCBI lineage: Eukaryota > Metazoa > Arthropoda > Insecta > Orthoptera > Acrididae > Schistocerca > Schistocerca americana. Next base: position 7,278,087 of record NC_060122.1, on the reverse strand, counting down.
CGAATCCGACGCAAAAATGATAGTTAATTGTAACGTTCAGGGCCATGTAATGACGATGGAACACTCAAATTGCGTCGAGATTCAATACATCGACCTCCAGCCGACTTGTCTCCAAGGAGGTACTGCTGCCTCGGGCTCCATGTAGTCCGTCTCCTGTGAGTCTAGATTTTCGAATCCGACGCGAAACTGATAGTTAATTGTAACGTTCAGGGCCTCCTAATGACGATGGAACACCCAAATTGCGTCGAGATTCAATCCATCGGCCTCCAGCCGACTTGTCTCCAAGGGGATATTGCTGTCTCGAGCACCTTATGTTCGTTCTCCTGTGAGTCTAGATTTTCGAATCCGACGCAAAAATGATAGTTAATTGTAACGTTCAGGGCCTCCTATTGGCGATGGAGCACTCAAATTGCGTCGAGAGTCAATACATCGACCTCCAGTCGACTTGTATCCAAGGCGATATTGCAGTCTCGTGCACCATATGATCCTTCTCCTGTTAGTAGATTTTCGAATACGACGCTAAAATGATAGTTAACTGTAACGTTCAGGGCCTCGTAATGCCGATGGAACACTCAAATTGCGTCGAGATTCAATACATCGGCCTCCAGCCGACTTGTCTCCAAGGGTCTGTTGCTGCCTCGAGCACCGTATGAACTTCTCCTGTGAGTAGATTTTTGAATCCGACGCAAAAATGATAGTTAATTGTAACGTTTAGGGCCTCCTAATGACGATAGAAGACTCAAATTGCGTCGAGATTCAATACATCGACCTCCAGCCGACTTGTATCCAAGGGGTTATTGCAGTCTCGTGCACCATATGATCCTTCTCCTCTTAGCAGATTTTCGAATCCGACGCTAAAATGATAGTTAACTGTAACGTTCAGGGCCTCCTAATGCCGATGAAACACTCAAATTGCGTCGGGATTCAAAACATCGGCCTCCAGCCGACTTGTCTCCAAGGCTCTAATTCTGCCTCGGGCACCAAATGGTCGTTTTCCTGTGAGTTTAGATTATCGAATCCGACGCAAAAATGATAGTTAATTGTAACATTCAGGGCCTCCTAATGACGATGGAACACTCAAATTGCGTCGCGATCCAATACATCGACCTCCAGCCGACTTGTCTCCAAGGGTCTATTGCTGCCTCGGGCACCTTATGGTCGTTCTCCTGTGAGTCTAGATTTTCGAATCCGACGCAAAAATGATAGTTAATTGCAACGTTCTGGGCCTTGTAATGACGATGGAACACTCAAATTGCGTCGAGATTCAATACATCGGCCTCGAGCCGACTTGTCTCCAAGCGTCTGTTAATGCCTCGGGCACCTTATGGTCGTTCTCCTGTGAGTGTAGATTATCGAATCCGACGCAAAAATGATAGTTAATTGTAACGTTTAGGGCCTCCTAATGACGATGGAACACTCAAATTGCGTCGAGATTCAATACATCGGCCTCCAGCCGACTAGTCTCCAAGTGTCTGTTGCTGCCTCGGGCACCTTATGGTCATTCTCCTGTGAGTTTAGATTATCGAATCCGACGCAAAAATGATAGTTAATTGAAACAATTAGGGCCTTGTAATGACGATGGAACACTCAAATTGCGTCGAGATTCAATACATCGGCTTCCAGCCGACTTGCATTCAAGGGGATATTGCAGTCTCGTGCGACATATGATCCTTGACCTGTTAGTAGATTTTCGAATCCGACGCTATAATGATAGTTAAATGTAACGTTCAGGTCCTCCTAATGCCGATGGAACACTCAAATTGCGTCGAGATGCAATACATCGGCCTCCAGCCGACTTGTCTCCAAGGGGATATTGCTGCCTCGGGCACCTTATTGTCGTTCTCCTGCGAGTCTAGATTGTCGAATCCGACGCAAAAATGATAGTTAATTGTAACGTTCAGGGCCTTGTAATGACGATGGAACACTCAAATTGCGTCGAGATTCAATACATCGGCCTCCAGCCGACTTGTCTCCAAGGGGATATTGCTGCCTCGGGCACCTTATGGTCGTTCTCCTGTGAGTCTAGATTTTCGAATCCGACACAAAATGATAGTTAATTGTAACGTTCAGGGCCTTGTAATGACGATGGAACACTCAAATTGCGTCGAGATTCAATACATCGCCCTCCAGCCGACTTGTCTCCAGTTGTCTGTTGCTGCCTCGAGCACCGTATGAACTTCTCCTGTGAGTAGATTTTTGAATCCGACGCAAAAATGATAGTTAATTGTAAGGTTTAGGGCCTCCTAATGACGATAGAAGACTCGAATTGCGTCGAGATTCAATACATCGACCTCCAGCCGACTTGTATCCAAGGGGATATTTATGTCTCGTGCACCATATGATCCTTCTCCTGTTAGTAGATTTTCGAATCCGACGCTAAAATGATAGTTAACTGTAACGTTCAGGGCCTCCTAATGCCGATGGAACACTCAAATTGCGTCGAGATTCAATACATCGGCCTCCAGCCGACTTGTATCCAAGGGGATATTGCAGTCTCGTGCACCATATGATCCTTCTCCTGTTAGTAGATTTTCGAATCGGACGCTAAAATAATAGTTAACTGTAACGTTCAGGGCCTCCTAATGCCGATGGAACACTCAAATTGCGTCGAGATTCAATAGATCGGCCTCCAGCGGACTTGTCTCCAAGGGGATATTGCTGTCTCGGGCACGATATCCTTCTCCTGTGAGTCTAGATTTTCGAATCCGACGCAAAAATGATAGTGAATAGTAACGTTCAGCGCCTCCTAATGCCGATGGAACACTCAAATTGCGTCGAGATTCAATAGATCGGCCTCCGGCGGACTTGTCTCCAAGGGGATATTGCTGTCTCGAGCACCGTATGAACTTCTCCTGTGAGTAGATTTTCGAATCCGACGCATAAATGATAGTTAACTGTAACGTTTAGGGCCTCCTAATGCCGATGGAACACTCAAATTGCGTCGAGATTCAATACATCGGCCTCCAGCCGACGTATCTCTAAGGGTCTATTGCTGCCTCGGGCACCTTATGGTCGTTCTCCTGTGAGTCTAAATTTTCGAATCCGACGCAAAAATGATAGTTAATTGTAACGTTCAGGGCCATGTAATGACGATGGAACACTCAAATTGCGTCGAGATTCAATACATCGACCTCCAGCCGACTTGTCTCAAGGAGGTACTGCTGCCTCGGGCTCCATGTAGTCCGTCTCCTGTGAGTCTAGATTTTCGAATCCGACGCGAAACTGATAGTTAATTGTAACGTTCAGGGCCTCCTAATGCCGATGGAACACTCAAATTGCGTCGAGATTCAAGACATCGGCCTCCAACCGACTTGTCTCCAAGGGTCTGATGCTGCCTCGGGCACCTTATGGTCGTTCTCCGTTGAGTTTAGATTATCGAATCCGACGTAAAAATGATAGTGAATAGTAACGTTCAGCGCCTCCTGATGACGATGGAACTCTCAAATTGCGTCGTGATTCAATACATCGTCCTCCAGCTGATTTGTCTCCAAGGGTCTGTTGCTGCCTGGGGCACCTTATGGTCGTTCTCCTGTGAGTTTAGATTTTCGAATCCGACGCGAAACTGATAGTTAATTGTAAGGTTCAGGGCCTCCTAATGACGATGGAACACTCAAATTGAGTCGAGATTCAAAACATCGGCCTCCAGCGGACTTGTCGCCAAGGGGATATTGCAGTCTCGTGCACCATATGATCCTTCTCCTGTTAGTAGATTTTCGAATCCGACGCTAAAATGATAGTTAACTGTAACGTTCAGGGCCTCCTAAAGACGATGGAACACTCAAATTGCGTCGAGAGTCAATACATCGGCTTCCAGCCGACTTGTATCCAAAGGGATATTGCAGTCTCGTGCGACATATGATCCTTGTCCTGTTAGTATATTTTCGAATCGGACGCTAAAATAATAGTTAACTGTAACGTTCAGGGCCCCCTAATGCCGATGGAACACTCAAATTGCGTCGAGATTCAATAGATCGGCCTCCAGCGGACTTGTCTCCAAGGGGATATTGCTGTCTCGGGCACGATATCCTTCTCCTGTGAGTCTAGATTTTCGAATCCGACGCAAAAATGATAGTGAATAGTAACGTTCAGCGCCTCCTAATGCCGATGGAACACTCAAATTGCGTCGAGATTCAATAGATCGGCCTCCGGCGGACTTGTCTCCAAGGGGATATTGCTGTCTCGAGCACCGTATGAACTTCTCCTGTGAGTAGATTTTCGAATCCGCCGCTAAAATGATTGTTAATTGTAACGATCAGGGCCTCCTAATGACGATGGAACACTCAAATTGCGTCAAGAATCAATACATCGGTTTCCAGCCGACTTGTCTCCAAGGGTCTATTGCTGCCTCGAGCACCGTATGAACTTCTCCTGTGAGTAGATTCTCGAATCCGACGCATAAATGATAGTTAACTGTAACGTTCAGGGACTACTAAAGACGATGGAACACTCAAATTGCGTCGAGAGTCAATACATCGACCTCCAGTCGACTTGTATTTAAGGGGATATTGCAGTATCGTGCACCACATGATCCTTCTCCTGTTAGTAGATTTCCGAATCCGACGCTAAAATGATAGTTAACTGTAACGTTTAGGGCCTCCTAATGCCGATTGAACACTCAAATTGCGTCGAGATTCAATACATCGGCCTCCAGCCGACGTATCTCTAAGGGTCTATTGCTGCCTCGGGCATCTTATGGTCGTTCTCCTGTGAGTCTAGATTTTCGAATCCGACGCAAAAATGATAGTTAATTGTAACGTTCAGGGCCATGTAATGACGATGGAACACTCAAATTGCGTCGAGATTCAATACATCGGCCTCCAGCCGACTTGTCTCCAAGGGTCTGTTGCTGCCTCGAGCACCGTATAACCTTCTCCTGAGAGTAGATTTTTGAATCCGACGCAAAAATGATAGTTAATTGTAACGTTTAGGGCCTCCTAATGACGATAGAAGACTCAAATTGCATCGAGATTCAATACATCGACCTCCAGCCGACTTGAATCCAAGGGGATATTGCAGTCCGGTGCACCATATGATCCTTCTCCTGTTAGTAGATTTTCGAATCCGACGCTAAAATGATAGTTAACTGTAACGTTCAGGGCCTCCTAATGCCGATGGAACACTCAAATTGCGTCGAGATTCAATACTTCGGCCTCCAGCCGACTTGTCTCCAAGGGTCTATTGCTGCCTCGGGCACCTTATGTTCGTTCTCCTGTGAGTCTAGATTTTCGAATCCGACGCAAAAATGATAGTTAATTGTAACGTTCAGGGCCTTGTAATGACGATGGAACACTCAAATTGCGTCGAGATTCAATACATCGGCCTCCAGCCGACTTGTCTCCAAGGGTCTGTTGCTGCCTCGGGCACCAAATGGTCGTTCTCATGTGAGATTAGATTATCGAATCCGACGCAAAAATTATAGTCAAGTGTAACATTCAGGGCCTCCTAATGACGATGGAACACTCAAATTGCGTCGCGATCCAATACATCGACCTCCAGCCGACTTGTCTCCAAGGGTCTATTGCTGCGTCGGGCACCTTATGGTCGTTCTCCTGTGAGTCTAGATTTTCGAATCCGACGCAAAATTGATAGTTAATTGTAACGTTCAGGGCCTTGTAATGACGATGGAACACTCAAGTTGCGTCGAGACTCAATACATCGGCCTCCAGCCGACTTGTCTCCAAGGGTCTGTTGCTGCCTCGGGCACCTTATGGTCGTTCTCCTGTGAGTTTAGATTATCGAATCCGACGCAAGAATGATAGTTAATTGTAACGTTTAGGGTCTCCTAATGACGATAGAAGACTCAAATTGCGTCGGGATTCAATACATCGACCTCCAGCCGACTTGTATCCAAGGGGATATTGCAGTCTCGTGCACCATATGATCCTTCTCCTGTTAGCAGATTTTCGAATCCGACGCTAAAATGATAGTTAACTGTAACGTTCAGGGCCTCCTAATGCCGATGGAACACTCAAATTGCGTCGAGATTCAATACATCGGCCTCCAGCCGACTTGTCTCCAAGGGTCTAATGCTGCCTCGGGCACCAAATGGTCGTTCTCCTGTGAGTTTAGATTATCGAATCCGACGCAAAAATGATAGTTAATTGTAACATTCAGGGCCTCCTAATGACGATGGAACACTCAAATTGCGTCGCGATCCAATACATCGACCTCCAGCCGACTTGTCTCCAAGGGTCTATTACTGCCTCGGGCACCTTATGGTCGTTCTCCTGTGAGGCTAGATTTTCGAATCCGACGCAAAAATGATAGTTAATTGTAACGTTCAGGGCCTTGTAATGACGATGGAACACTCAAATTGCGTCGAGATTCAATACATCGGCCTCCAGCCGACTTGTCTCCAAGGGTCTGTTGCTGCCTCGAGCACCGTATGAACTTCTCCTGTGAGTAGATTTTTGAATCCGACGCAAAAATGATAGTTAATTGTAACGTTTAGTGCCTCCTAATGACGATGGAACACTCAAATTGGGTCGAGATTCAATACATCGGCCTCCAGCCGACTTGTCTCCAAGGGTCTGTTGCTGCCTCGGGCACCTTATGGTCGTTCTCCTGTGAGTTTAGATTATCGAATCCGACGCAAAAATGATAGTTAATTGTAACGTTTAGGGTCTCCTAATGACGATAGAAGACTCAAATTGCGTCGGGATTCAATACATCGACCTCCAGCCGACTTGTATCCAAGGGGATATTGCAGTCTCGTGCACCATATGATCCTTCTCCTGTTAGCAGATTTTCGAATCCGACGCTAAAATGATAGTTAACTGTAACGTTCAGGGCCTCCTAATGCCGATGGAACACTCAAATTGCGTCGAGATTCAATACATCGGCCTCCAGCCGACTTGTCTCCAAGGGGATATTGCTGCCTCGGGCACCTTATGGTCGTTCTCCTGTGAGTCTAGATTTTCGAATCCGACGCAAAAATGATAGTTAATTGTAACGTTCAGGGCCTTTTAATGACGATGGAACACTCAAATTGCGTCGAGATTCAGTACATCGTCCTCCAGCCGACTTGTGTCCAAGGGGATATTGCTGCCTCGGGCACCTTATGGTCGTTCTCCTGTGAGTCTAGATTTTCGAATCCGACGCAAAAATGATAGTTAATTGTAACTTTCAGGGAATTGTAATGACGATGGAACACTCAAATTGCGTCGAGATTCAATACATCGACCTCCAGCCGACTTGTATCCAAGGGGATATTTATGTCTCGTGCACCATATGATCCTTCTCCTGTTAGTAGATTTTCGAATCCGACGCTAAAATGATAGTTAACTGTAACGTTCAGGGCCTCCTAATGCCGATGGAACACTCAAATTGCGTCGAGATTCAAGACATCGACCTCCAACCGACTTGTCTCCAAGGGTCTGTTGCTGCCTCGGGCACCTTATGGTCGTTCTCCTGTGAGTTTAGATTATCGAATCTGACGCAAAAATGATAGTGAATAGTAACGTTCAGCGACTCCTGATCACGATGGAACTCTCAAATTGCGTCGTGATTCAATACATCGTCCTCCAGCTGATTTGTCTCCAAGGGTCTGTTGCTGCCTGGGGCACCTTATGGTCGTTTTCCTGTGAGTTTAGATTTTCGAATCCGACGCGAAACTGATAATTAATTGTAAGGTTCAGGGCCTCCTAATGACGATGGAACACTCAAATTGCATCGAGATTCAATACATCGGCCTCCAGCGGACTTGTCTCCAAGGGGTTATTGCAGTCTCGTACACCATATGATCCTTCTCCTGTTAGTAGATTTTCGAATCCGACGCTAAAATGATAGTTAACTGTAACGTTCAGGGCCTCCTAATGCCGATGGAACACCCAAATTGCGTCGAGATTCAATACATCGGCCTCCAGCCGACTTGTCTCCAAGGGTCTGTTGCTGCCTCGGGCACCTTATGGTCGTACTCCTGTGAGTTTAGATTATCGAATCCGACGCAAAAATGATAGTTAATTGTAACGTTTAGGGCCTTGTAATGACGATGGAACACTCAAATTGCGTCGAGATTCAATACATCGGCTTCCAGCCGACTTGTATCCAAGGGGATATTGCAGTCTCGTGCGACATATGATCCTTGTCCTGTTAGTAGATTTTCGAATTCGACGCTGAAATGATAGTTAACTGTAACGTTCAGGTCTTCCTAATGCCGATGGAACACTCAAATTGCGACGCGATCCAATACATCGACCTCCAGCCGATTTGTCTCCAAGGGTCTAATGCTGCCTCGGGCACCAAATGGTCGTTCTCCTGTGAGTTTAGATTATCGAATCCGACGCAAAAATGATAGTTAATTGTAACGTTCAGGCCCTTGTAATGACGATGGAACACTCAAATTGCGTCGAGATTCAATACATCGGCCTCCAGCCGACTTGTCTCCAAGGGGATATTGCTGCCTCGGGCACCTTATGGTCGTTCTCCTGTGAGTCTAGATTTTCGAATCCGACGCAAAAATGATAGTTAATTGTAACGTTCAGGGCCTTTTAATGACGATGGAACACTCAAATTGCGTCGAGATTCAATACATCGTCCTCCAGCCGACTTGTCTCCAAGGGGATATTGCTGCCTCGGGCACCTTATGGTCGTTCTCCTGTGAGTCTAGATTTTCGAATCCGACGCAAAAATGATAGTTAATTGTAACTTTCAGGGCCTTGTAATGACGATGGAACACTCAAATTGCGTCGAGATTCAATACATCGACCTCCAGCCGACTTGTATCCAAGGGGATATTTATGTCTCGTGCACCATATGACCCTTCTCCTGTTAGTAGATTTTCGAATCCGACGCTAAAATGATAGTTAACTGTAACGTTCAGGGCCTCCTAATGCCGATGGAACACTCAAATTGCGTCGAGATTCAAGACATCGACCTCCAACCGACTTGTCTCCAAGGGTCTGTTGCTGCCTCGGGCACCTTATGGTCGTTCTCCTGTGAGTTTAGATTATCGAATCCGACGCAAAAATGATAGTGAATAGTAACGTTCAGCGCCTCCTGATGACGATGGAACTCTCAAATTGCGTCGTGATTCAATACATCGTCCTCCAGCTGATTTGTCTCCAAGGGTCTGTTGCTGCCTGGGGCACCTTGTGGTCGTTTTCCTGTGAGTTTGGATTTTCGAATCCGACGCGAAACTGATAATTAATTGTAAGGTTCAGGGCCTCCTAATGACGATGGAACACTCAAATTGCATCGAGATTCAATACATCGGCCTCCAGCGGACTTGTCTCCAAGGGGTTATTGCAGTCTCGTACACCATATGATCCTTCTCCTGTTAGTAGATTTTCGAATCCGACGCTAAAATGATAGTTAACTGTAACGTTCAGGGCCTCCTAATGCCGATGGAACACTCAAATTGCGTCGAGATTCAAGACATTGGCCTCCAAACGACTTGTCCTCAAGGGTCTGATGCTGCCTCGGGCACCTTATGGTCGTTCTCCTGTGAGTTTAGATTATCGAATCCGACGCAAAAATGATAGTGAATAGTAACGTTCAGCGCTTCCTGATGACGATGGAACTCTCAAATTGCGTCGTGATTCAATACATCGTCCTCCAGCTGATTTGTCTCCAAGGATCTGTTGCTGCCTGGGGCACCTTATGGTCGTTCTCCTGTGAGTTTAGATTTTCGAATCCGACGCGAAACTGATAGTTAATTGTAAGGTTCAGGGCCTCCTAATGACGATGGAACACTCAAATTGCGTCGAGATTCAATACATCGGCCTCCAGCGGACTTGTCTCCAAGGGGATATTGCAGTCTCGTGCGACATATGATCCTTGTACTGTTAGTAGATTTTTGAATCGGACGCTAAAATGATAGTTAACTGTAACGTTCAGGGCCTCCTAATGCCGATGGAACACTCAAATTGCGTCGAGATTCAATACATCGGCCTCCAGCGGACTTGTCTCCAAGGGGATATTGCAGTCTCGTGCGACATATGATCCTTGTACTGTTAGTAGATTTTTGAATCCGACGCAAAAATGATAGTGAATAGTAACGTTCAGCGCCTCCTGATGACGATGGAACTCTCAAATTGCGTCGTGATTCAGTACATCGTCCTCCAGCTGATTTGTCTCCAACGGTCTGTTGCTGCCTCGGGCACCTTATGGTCGTTCTCCAGTGAGTTTACATTTTCGAATCCGACGCAAAACTGATACTTAATTGTAGGGATCAGCGCCTCCTAATGACAATGGAACACACAAATTGCGTCGAGATTCAATACATCGGCCTCCAGCGGACTTGTCTCCAAGGGGATATTGCTGTCTCGAGCACCGTATGAACTTCTCCTGTGAGTAGATTTTCGAATCCGACGCTAAAATGATTGTTAATTGTAACGTTCAGGGCCTCCTAATGACGATGGAACACTCAAATTGCGTCAAGAATCAATACATCGGTTTCCAGCCGACTTGTCTCCAAGGGTCTATTGCTGCCTCGAGCACCGTATGAACTTCTCCTGTGAGTAGATTTTCGAATCCGACGCATAAATGATAGTTAATTGTAACGTTCAGGAACTCCTAAGGACGATGGAACACTCAATTTGCGTCGAGAGTCAATACATCGACCTCCAGTCGACTTGTATTTAAGGGGATATTGCAGTATCGTGCACCACATGATCCTTCTCCTGTTAGTAGATTTCCGAATCCGACGCTAAAATGATAGTTAACTGTAACGTTCAGGGCCTCCTAATGCCGATTGAACACTCAAATTGCGTCGAGATTCAATACATCGACCTCCAGCCGACTTGTATCCAAGGGGATATTTATGTCTCGTGCACCATATGATCCTTCTCCTGTTAGTAGATTTTCGAATCCGACACTAAAATGATAGTTAACTGTAACGTTCAGGGCCTCCTAATGCCGATGGAACACTCAAATTGCGTCGAGATTGAAGACATCGGCCTCCAACCGACTTGTCTCCAAGGGTCTGTTGCTGCCTCGGGCACCTTATGGTCGTTCTCCTGTGAGTTTAGATTATCGAATCCGACGCAAAAATGATAGTGAATAGTAACGTTCAGCGCCTCCTGATGACGATGGAACTCTCAAATTGCGTCGTGATTCAATACATCGTCCTCCAGCTGATATGTCTCCAAGGGTCTGTTGCTGCCTGGGGCACCTTATGGTCGTTCTCCTGTGAGTTTAGATTTTCGAATCCGACGCGAAACTGATAGTTAATTGTAAGGTTCAGCGCCTCCTAATGACGATGGAACACTCAAATTGCGTCGAGATTCAATACATCGGCCTCCAGCGGACTTGTCTCCAAGAGGATATTGCAGTCTCGTGCACCATATGATCCTTCTCCTGTTAGTAGATTTTCGAATCCGACGCTAAAATGATAGTTAACTGTAACGTTCAGGGCCTCCTAATGCCGATGGAACACTCAAATTGCGTCGAGATTCAATACATCGGCCTCCAGCCGACTTGTATCCAAGGGGATATTGCAGTCTCGTGCACCATATGATCCTTCTCCTGTTAGTAGATTTTCGAATCCGACGCTAAAATGATAGTTAACTGTAACGTTCAGGGCCTCCTAATGCCGATGGAACACTCAAATTGCGTCGAGATTCAAGACATCGGCCTCCAACCGACTTGTCTCCAAGGGTCTGATGCTGCCTCGGGCACCTTATGGTCGTTCTCCTGTGAGTTTAGATTATCGAATCCGACTCAAAAATGATAGCGAATAGTAACGTTCAGCGCCTCCTTATGACGATGGAACCCTCAAATTGCGTCGTGATTCAATACATCGTCCTCTAGCTGATTTGTCTCGGAGGGTCTGTTGCTGCCTGGGGCACCTTATGGTCGTCCTCCTGTGAGTTTAGATTTTCGAATCCGCCGCGAAACTGATAGTTAATTGTAAGGTTCAGGGCCTCCTAATGACGATGGAACACTCAAATTACGTCGAAATTCAATACATCGGCCTCCAGCAGACTTGTCTCCAATGGGATATTGCAGTCTCGTGCACCATATGATCCTTCTCCTGTAAGTAGATTTTCGAATCCGACGCTAAAATGATAGTTAACTGTAACGTTCAGGGCCTCCTAAAGACGATGGAACACTCAAATTGCGTCGAGAGTCAATACATCGGCTTCCAGCCGACTTGTATCCAAGGGGATATTGCAGTCTCGTGCGACATATGATCCATGTCCTGTTAGTAGATTTTTGAATCGGACGCTAAAATGATAGTTAACTGTAACGTTCAGGGCCTCCTAATGCCGATGGAACACTCAAATTGCGTCGAGATTCAATACATCGGCCTCCAGCGGACTTGTCTCCAAGGGGATATTGCTGTCTCGGGCACCATATCCTTCTCCTGTGAGTCTAGATTTCCGAATCCGACGCAAAATGATAGCGAATAGTAACGTTCAGCGCCTCCTGATGACGATGGAACTCTCAAATTGCGTCGTGATTCAGTACATCGTCCTCCAGCTGATTTGTCTCCAACGGTCTGTTGCTGCCTCGTGCACCTTATGGTCGTTCTCCTGTGAGTTTAGATTTTCGAATCCGACGCAAAACTGATAGTTAATTGTAGGGTTCAGGGCCTCCTAATGACGATGGAACACTCAAATTGCGTCGAGATTCAATACATCGGCCTCCAGCGGACTTGTCTCCAAGGGGATATTGCTGTCTCGAGCACAGTATGAACTTCTCCTGTGAGTAGATTTTCGAATCCGACGCTAAAATGATTGTTAATTGCAACGTTCAGGGCCTCCTAATGACGATGGAACACTCAAATTGCGTCAAGAATCAATACATCGGTTTCCAGCCGACTTGTCTCCAAGGGTCTATTGCTGCCTCGAGCACCGTATGAACTTCTCCTGTGAGTAAATTTTCGAATCCGACGCATAAATGATAGTTAATTGTAACGTTCAGGGACTCCTTAAGACGATGGAACACTCAATTTGCGTCGAGAGTCAATACATCGACCTCCAGTCGACTTGTATTTAAGGGGATATTCCAGTATCGTGCACCACATGATCCTTCTCCTGTTAGTAGATTTCCGAATCCGACGCTAAAATGATAGTTAACTGTAACGTTCAGGATCTCCTAATGCCGATTGAACACTCAAATTGCGTCGAGATTCAATACATCGGCCTCCAGCCGACGTGTCTCTAAGGGTCTATTCCTGCCTCGGGCACTTTATGGTCGTTCTCCTGTGAGTCTAGATTTTCGAATCCGACGCAAGAATGATAGTTAATTGTAACGTTCAGGGCCTTGTAATGACGATGGAACACTCAAATTGCGTCGAGATTCAACACATCGGCCTCCAGCCGACTTGTCTCCAAGGGTCTGTTGCTGCCTCGAGCACCGTATGAACTTCTCCTGTGAGTAGATATTTGAATCCGACGCAAAAATGATAGTTAATTGTAACGTTTAGGGCCTCCTAATGACGATAGAAGACTCAAATTGCGTCGAGATTCAATACATCGACCTCCAGCCGACTTGAATCCAAGGGGATATTGCAGTCCCGTCCATGATATGATCCTTCTCCTGTTAGTAGATTTTCGAATCCGACGCTAAAATGATAGTTAACTGTAACGTTCGGGGCCTCCTAATGCCGATGGAACACTCAAATTGCGTCGAGATTCAATACATCGGCCTCCAGCCGACTTGTCTCCATGGGTCTATTGCTGCCTCGGGCACCTTATGGTCGTTCTCCTGTGAGTCTAGATTTTCGAATCCGACGCAAAAATGATAGTTAATTGTAACGTTCAGGGCCTCCTGATGACGATGGAACTCTCGAATTGCGTCGTGATTCAATACATCGTCCTCCAGCTGATTTGTCTCCAAGGGTCTGTTGCTGCCTGGGGCACCTTATGGTCGTTCTCCTGTGAGTTTAGATTTTCGAATCCGACGCGAAACTGATAATTAATTGAAATGTTCAGGGCATCCTAATGACGATGGAACACTCAAATTGCGTCGAGATTCAATACATCGGCCTCCAGCGGACTTGTCTCCAAGGGGATATTGCAGACTCGTGCACCATATGATCCTTCTCCTGTTAGTAGATTTTCGAATCCGACGCTAAAATGATAGTTAACTGTAACGTTCAGGGCCTCCTAATGCCGATGGAACACTCAAATTGCGTCGAGATTAAATACATCGGCCTCCAGCCGACTTGTATCCAAGGTAATATTGCAGTCTCGTGCACCATATGATCCTTCTCCTGTTAGTAGATTTTCGAATCCGACGCTAAAATGATAGTTAACTGTAACGTTCAGGGCCTCCTAAAGACGATGGAACACTCAAATTGCGTCGAGAGTCAATACATCGGCTTCCAGCCGACTTGTATGCAAGGGGATATTGCACTCTCGTGCGACATATGATCCTTGTCCTGTTAGTAGATTTATGAATCGGACGCTAAAATGATAGTTAACTGTAAAGTTCAGGGCCTCCTAATGCCGATGGAACACTCAAATTGCGTCGAGATTCAATACATCGGCCTCCAGCGGACTTGTCTCCAAGGGGATATTGCTGTCTCGGGCACCAAATCCTTCTCCTGTGAGTCTAGATTTTCGAATCCGACGCAAAAATGATAGTGAATAGTAACATTCAGCGCCTCCTGATGACGATGGAACTCTCAAATTGCGTCGTGATTCAGTACATCGTCCTCCAGCTGATTTGTCTCCAACGGTCTGTTGCTGCCTCGGGCACCTTATGGTCGTTCTCCTGTGAGTTTAGATTTTCGAATCCGACGCAAAACTGATACCTAATTGTAGGGTTCAGGGCCTCCTTATGAAGATGGAACACTCAAATTGCGACGAGATTCAATACATCGGCCTCCAGCGGACTTGTCTCCAAGGGGATATTGCTGTCTCGAGCACCGTATGAACTTCTCCTGTGAGTAGATTTTCGAATCCGACGCTAAAATGATTGTTAATTGTAACGTTCAGGGACTCCTAAAGACGATGGAACACTCAAATTGCGTCGAGAGTCAATACATTGACCTCCAGTCGACTTGTATTTAAGGGGATATTGCAGTATCGTGCACCACATGATCCTTCTCCTGTTAGTAGATTTTTGAATCCGACGCTAAAATGATAGTTAACTGTAACGTTCAGGGCCTCCTAATGCCGATTGAACACTCAAGTTGCGTCGAGATTCAATACATCGGCCTCCAGCCGACGTGTCTCTAAGGGTCTATTGCTGCCACGGGCACTTTATGGTCGTTCTCCTGTGAGTCTAGATTTTCGAATCCGACGCAAAAATGATAGTTAATTGTAACGTTCAGGGCCTTGTAATGACGATGGAACACTCAAATTGCGTCGAGATTCAATACATCGGCCTCCAGCCGACTTGTCTCCAAGGGTCTGTTGCTGCCTCGAGCACCGTATGAACTTCTCCTGTTAGTAGATTTTCGAATCCGACGCTAAAATGATAGTTAACTGTAACGTTCAGGGCCTCCTAATGCCGATGGAACACTCAAATTGCGTCGAGATTCAATACATCGGCCTCCAGCCGACTTGTCTCCAAGGGTCTGTTGCTGCCTTGGGCACCTTATGGTCGTTCTCCTGTGAGTTTAGATTTTCGAATCCGACGCGAAACCTATAGTTAATTGTAAGGTTTAAGGCTTGCTAATGACGATGGAACACTCAAATTGCGTCGAGATTCAATACATCGGCCTCCAGCCGACTTGTTTCCAAGAGGATATTGCAGTCTCGTGCACCATATGATCCTTCTCCTGTTAGTAGATTTTCGAATCCGACCCTAAAATGATAGTTAACTGTAACGTTCAGGGCCTCCTAATGCCGATGGAACACTCAAATTGCGTCGAGATTCAATACATCGGCCTCCAGCCGTCTTGTCTCCAAGGGTCTGTTGCTGCCTCGGGCACCTTATGGCCGTTCTCCTGTGAGTCTAGATTTTCGAATCGGACGCTTAAATGATAGTTAACTGTAACGTTCAGGGACTCCTAAAGACGATGGAACACTCAAATTGAGTCGAGAGTCAATACATCGACCTCCAGTCGACTTGTATCCAAGGGGATATTGCAGTCTCGTGCACCATATGATCCTTCTCCTGTTAGTAGATTTTCGAATCCGACGCAAAAATGATAGTTAATTGTAACGTTCAGGGCCTCCTATTGGCGATGGAAAACACAAATTGCGCGAGATTCAATACATCGGCCTCCAGCCGATTTGTCTCCTATGGTCTGTTGCTGCCTCGGGCACCTTATGGTCGTTCTCCTGTGAGTCTAGATTTTCGAATCCGACGATAAAATGATAGTTAATTCTAACGTTCAGGGCCTCCTAATGACGATGGAACACTCATTTTGCGTCGCGATCCAATACATCGTCCTCCAACCGACTTGTCTCCAAGGGTCAATAGCTGCCTCGGGCACCGTTTGGTCGTTCCCCCGTGAGTCAACATTTTAGAATCCGACGCAAAACTGATAGTTAAATGTAATGCTCAGGGCCTCTTAATGACGATGGAACACTCAAATTGCGTCAAGAATCAATACATTGGTTTCCAGCCGACTTGTCTCCAAGGGTCTATTGCTGCCTCGGGCACCTTATGGTCGTTCTCCTGTGAGTCTAGATTTTCGAATCCGACGCAAAAATGATAGTTAATTGTAACGTTCAGGGCCTCCTAATGCCGATGGAACACTCAAATTGCGTCGATATTCAATACATCGTCCTCCAGCCGACCTGTCTCCAAGGGTCTAATGCTGCCTCGGGCACCTTATGGTCGTTCTCTTGTAAGTCTAGATTTTCGAATCCGACGCAAAAATGATAATTAATTGTAACGTTCAGGGCCTCCTAATGACGATGGAACACTCAAATTGCGTCGCGATCCAACACATCGTCCTCCAGCTGATTTGTCTCCAAGGGGATATTGCTGTCTCCTGTGAGTGTAGATTTTCGAATCCGATGAAAAAATGATGGTGAATAGTAATGTTCAGCGCCTCCGGATGACGATAGATCTCTCAAATTGCGTCGATATTCAATACATCGTCCTCCAGCTGATTTGTCTCCAAGGGTCTGTTGCTGCCTCGGGAACGTTATGGTCGTTCTCCTGTGAGATTAGATTTTCGAATCCGACGCGAAACTGATAGTTAATCGTAAGGTTCAGGGCCTCCTAATGACGATCGAACACTCAAATTGCGTCGAGATTCAATACATCGGCCTCCAGCGGACTTGTCTCCATGGCGATATTGCTGTCTCGAGCAAAGTATGAACTTCTCCTGTGAGTAGATTATCGAATCCGACGCAAAAATGATAGTTAATTGTATCGTTTAGGGCCTCCTAATGACGATGGAACACTCAAACTGCGTCGAGATTCAATACATCGGCAACCAGCGGACTTGTCTCCAAGGGGATATTGCTGTTTCGAGCAACGTATGAACTTCTCCTGTGGGTAGATTTTCGAATCCGACGCATAAATGATAGTTAATCGTAACACTTAGGGCCTTCTAATGACGATGGGACACTCAAATTGCGTCGAGATTCAATACATCGGCCTCCAGCCGACTTGTCTCCAAGGGTCTATTGCTGCCTCGGGCACCTTATGGTCGTTCTCCTGTGAGTTTAGATTATCGAATCCGACGCAAAAATGATGGTTAACTGTAACGTTCAGGGCGACCTAATGACGATGGAACACTCACATTGCGTCGATATTCAATACATCGGCCTCCAGCCGACTTGTCTCCAAGGGTCTATTGCTGCCTCGGGCACCTTATGGTCGTTCTCCTGTGAGTCTAGATTTTCGAATCCGACGCAAAAATGATATTTAATTGTAACGTTCAGGGCCTTGTATTGACGATGGAACACTCAAATTGCGTCGCGATCCAATACATCGTCCTCCAACCGACTTGTCTCCAAGGGTCAATAGATGCCACGGACACCTTGTGATCGTTCTGCTGTGAGTCTAGATTTTCGAACCCGACGCTAAACTGATTGTGAATTCTAACGTTCAGGGCCACCTAATGACAATGGAACACTCAAATTGAGTCGAGATTCAATACATCGTCCTCCAGCCGACTTGTCTCCAAGGGTCTATTGCTGCCTCGGGCACCTTATGGTCGTTCTCTTGTAAGTCTAGATTTTCGAATCCGACGCAAAAATGATAGTTAATTGTAACGTTCAGGGCCTCCTAATGACGATGGAACTCTCAAATTGCGTCGAGATTCAATACATCGTCCTTCAGAAGACTTGTCTCCAAGGGTCTATTGCTGCCTCGGCCACCTTATGGTCGTTCTCCTGTGAGTCTAGATTTTCGAATCCGACGCAAATATGAAAGTTAATTGTAACGTTCAGGGCCTTCTAATGACGATGGAACACTCAAATTGCGTCGAGATTCAATACATCGGCCTCCAGCCGACTTGTCTCCAAGGGGATATCGCTGCCTCGGGCACCACATGGTCCGTCTCCGGTGATTCTACGTTTTCGAATCCGACGCAAAACTCATAGTTAATTGTAACGTTCAGGGCCTCCTATTGGCGATGGAACACTCAAACTGCGTCGAGATTCAATACATCGACCTCCACTTAACTTGTCTCCAAGGGTCTATTGCTGCCTCGGGCACCTTATGGTCGTTCTCCTGAGAGTCTAGATTTTCGAATCCGACGCAAAAATGATAGTTAATTGTAACGTTCAGCGCCTCCTAAAGACGATGGAACACTCAAATTGCGTCGAGATTCAATACATCGGCCTCCAGCCGACTTGGCTCCAAGGGGATATTGCTGTCACGGGCACAATACGATCCTTCTCCTGTGAGTCTAGATTTACGAATCCGACGAAAAACTGATAGTTAATTGTAAATTCAGGGCCTCCTAATGACGATGGAACACTCAAATTGCGTCGCGACCCAATACATCGTCCTCCAGCCGACTTGTCTCCAAGGGGTATATTGCTGTCTCAAGCACCGTATGAACTTCTCCTGTGAGTAGATTTTCGAATCCGACACTGAAATGATTGTTAATTGTAACGTTCAGGGCCTCCTAATGACGATGGAACACCCAAATTGCGTCGAGATTCAATACTTCAGCCTCCAGCCGACTTGTCTCCAAGGGTCTGTTGCTGCCTCGGGCACCTTATGGTCGTTCTCCTGTGAGTTTAGATTATCGAATCCGACGCAAAAATGATAGTTAATTGTAACGTTCAGGGCCTCCTAATGCCGATGGAACACTCAAATTGCGTCGAGATTCAATACATCGGCCTCCAGCCGACTTGTCTCCAACGGGATATTGCTGTCTCGGGCACCATATGATCCTTCTCCTGTGAGTCTAGATTTTCGAATCCGACGTAAAAATGATAGTGAATGGTAACGTTCAGGGCCTCCTAGTGACGATGGAACACTCAAATTGCGTCGCGATCCAATACATCGACCTCCAGCCGACTTGTCTCCAAGGGTCTATTGCTGCCTCGGGCACCTTATGGTCGTTCTCCTGTGAGTCTAGATTTTCGAATCCGACGAAAAATGATAGTTAATTGTAACGTTCAGCGCCTTGTAATGACGATGGAACACTCAAATTGCGTCGAGATTCAATACATCGGCCTCCAGCCGACTTGTCTCCAAGGGTCTAATGCTGCCTCGGGCACCTTATGGTCGTTCTCCTGTTAGTTTAGATTATCGAATCCGACGCAAAAATGATAGTTAATTGTAACGTTGAGGCCGACCTAATGACGATGGAACACTCAAATTGCGTCGAGATTCAATACATCGGCCTCCAGCCGACTTGTTTCCAAGGGGATATTGCAGTCTCGTGCACCATATGATCCTTCTCCTGTTAGTAGATTTTCGAATCCGACGCTAAAATGATAGTTAACTGTAACGTTCAGGGCCTCCTAATGCCGATGGAACACTCAAATTGCGTCGAGATTCAATACATCGGCCTCCAGCCGACTTGTCTGCAAGGGTCTGTTGCTGCCTCGGGCACCTTATGGTCGTTCTCCTGTGAGTTTAGATTATCGAATCCGACGCAAAAATGATAGTTAACTGTAACATACAGCGCCTACTAATGCCGATGGAACACTCAATTTGCGTCGTGATTCAATACATCGGCCTCCAGCCGACTTGTCTCCAAGGGTCTATTGCTGCCTGGGGCACCTTATGGTCGTACTCTTGTAAGTCTAAATTTTCGAATCCGACGCAAAAATGATAGTTAACTGTAACATTCAGGGCCTCCTAATGCCGATGGAACACTCAAATTGCGTCGAGATTCAATACATCGGCCTCCAGCCGACTTGTCTCCAAGGGTCTTTTGCAGCCTCGGGCACCTTATGGTCGTTCTCCTGTGAGTTTAGGTTATCGAATCCGACGCAAAAGTGATAGTTAATTGTAACGTTTAGGGCCTCCTAATGACGATGGAACACTCAAATTGCGTCGAGATTCAATACATCGGCCTCCAGCCGACTTGTCTCCAAGGGGATATTGCTGTCTCTGGCACAATATGATCCTTCTCCTGTGAGTGTAGATTTTCGAATCCGACGCAAAAATGATAGTTAATTGTAACGTTTAGGGCCTCCTAATGACGATGGAACACTCAAATTGCGTCGAGATTCAATACATCGGCCTCCAGCCGACTTGTCTCCAAGGTGATATTGCTGTCTCTGGCACAATATGATCCTTCTCCTGTGAGTCTAGATTTTCGAATCCGACGCAAAAATGATAGTTAATTGTAACGTTTAGGTCCTCCTAATGACGATGGGACACTCAAATTGCGTCGAGATTCAATACATCGGCCTCCAGCCGACTTGTCTCCAAGGGTCTATTGCTGCCTCGGCCACCTTATGGTCGTTCTCCTGTGAGTTTAGATTATCGAATCCGACGCAAAAATGATAGTTAATTGTAACGTTTAGGGCCTCCTAATGAGGACGGAACACTCAAATTGCGTCGAGATTCAATACATCGGCCTCCAGCCGACTTGTCTCCAAGGGGATATTGCTGTCTCTGGCACAATATGATCCTTCTCCTTTGAGTCTAGATTTTCGAATCCGACGCAAAAATGATAGTTAATTGTAACGTTCAGGGCCTTGTAATGACGATGGAACACTCAAATTGCGTCGAGATTCAATACATCGGCCTCCAGCCGACTTGTCTCCAAGGGTCTGTTGCTGCCTCGGCCACCTTATGGTCGTTCTCCTGTGAGTTTAGATTATCGAATCCGACGCAAAAATGATAGTTAACTGTAACATACAGCGCCTACTAATGCCGATGGAACACTCAATTTGCGTCGTGATTCAATACATCGGCCTCCAGCCGACTTGTCTCCAAGGGTCTATTGCTGCCTGGGGCACCTTATGGTCGTACTCTTGTAAGTCTAAATTTTCGAATCCGACGCAAAAATGATAGTTAACTGTAACATTCAGGGCCTCCTAATGCCGATGGAACACTCAAATTGCGTCGAGATTCAATACATCGGCCTCCAGCCGACTTGTCTCCAAGGGTCTTTTGCAGCCTCGGGCACCTTATGGTCGTTCTCCTGTGAGTTTAGGTTATCGAATCCGACGCAAAAGTGATAGTTAATTGTAACGTTTAGGGCCTCCTAATGACGATGGAACACTCAAATTGCGTCGAGATTCAATACATCGGCCTCCAGCCGACTTGTCTCCAAGGGGATATTGCTGTCTCTGGCACAATATGATCCTTCTCCTGTGAGTGTAGATTTTCGAATAAGACGCAAAAATGATAGTTAATTGTAACGTTTAGGGCCTCCTAATGACGATGGAACACTCAAATTTCGTCGAGATTCAATACATCGGCCTCCAGCCGACTTGTCTCCAAGGTGATATTGCTGTCTCTGGCACAATATGATCCTTCTCCTGTGAGTCTAGATTTTCGAATCCGACGCAAAAATGATAGTTAATTGTAACGTTTAGGGCCTCCTAATGACGATGGGACACTCAAATTGCGTCGAGATTCAATACATCGGCCTCCAGCCGACTTGTCTCCAAGGGTCTATTGCTGCCTCGGCCACCTTATGGTCGTTCTCCTGTGAGTTTAGATTATCGAATCCGACGCAAAAATGATAGTTAATTGTAACGTTTAGGGCCGCCTAATGACGACGGAACACTCAAATTGCGTCGAGATTCAATACATCGGCCTCCAGCCGACTTGTCTCCAAGGGGATATTGCTGTCTCTGGCACAATATGATCCTTCTCCTTTGAGTCTAGATTTTCGAATCCGACGCAAAAATGATAGTTAATTGTAACGTTCAGGGCCTTGTAATGACGATGGAACACTCAAATTGCGTCGAGATTCAATACATCGGCCTCCAGCCGACTTGTCTCCAAGGGTCTGTTGCTGCCTCGGCCACCTTATGGTCGTTCTCCTGTGAGTTTAGATTATCGAATCCGACGCAAAAATGATAGTTAATTGTAACGCTTAGGGCCTCATAATGACGATAGAAGAATCAAATTGCGTCTAGATTCAATACTTCGGCCTCCAGCCGACTTGTCTCCAAGGGTCTGTTGCTGCCTCGGGCACCTTATGGTCGTTTTCCTGTGAGTTTAGATTATCGAATCCGACGCAAAAATGATAGTTAATTGTAACGTTTCGGGCCTCCTAATGACGATGGGACACTCAAATTGCGTCGAGATTCAATACATCGTCCTCCAGCCGACTTGCCTCCATGGGGATATTACTGCCTCCGGCCTCTTATGTTCGCTCTCATGTGAGTCTAGATTTTCGAATCCGACGCGAAACTGATTGTTAATTGTAACGTTCAGGGCTTTCTAATGACGATGGAACTCTCAAATTGCGTCGAGATTCAATACATCGTCCTTCAGCCGACTTGTCTCCAAGGGTCTATTGCTGCCTCGGGCACCTTATGGTCGTTCTCCTGTGTGTTTAGATTTTCGAATCCGACGCGAAACCGATAGTTAATTGTAAAGTTTAAGGCCTCCTAATGGCGATGGAACACTCAAATTGCGTCGAGATTCAATACATCGGCCTCCAGCCGACTTGTTTCCAAGAGGATATTGCAGTCTCGTGTACCATATGATCCTTCTCCTGTTAGTAGATTTTCGAATCCGACCCTAAAATGATAGTTAACTGTAACGTTCAGGGCCTCCTAATGCCGATGGAACACTCAAATTGCGTCGAGATTCAATACATCGGCCTCCAGCCGACTTGTCTCCAAGGGTCTGTTGCTGCCTCGGGCACCTAATGGCCGTTCTCCTGTGAGTCTAGATTTTCGAATCGGACGCTTATATGATAGTTAACTGTAACGTTCAGGGACTCCTAAAGACGATGGAACACTCAAATTGCGTCGAGAGTCAATACATCGACCTCCAGTCGAATTGTATCCAAGGGGATATTGCAGTCTCGTGCACCATATGATCCTTCCCCTGTTAGTAGATTTTCGAATCCGACGCAAAAATGATAGTTAATTGTAACGTTCAGGGCCTTGTAATGACGATGGAACACTCAAATTGTGTCGAGATTCAATACATCGGCCTCCAGCCGACTTGTCTCCAAGGGTCTATTGCTGCCTCGGGCACCTCATGGTCCTTCTCCTGTGAGTCTAGATTTTCGAATCCGACGCAAAAATGATAGTTAATTGTAACGTTCAGGGCCTCCTAATGACGATGGAACTCTGAAATTGCGTCAAGAATCAATACATCGGTTTCCAGCCGACTTGTCTCCAAGGGTCTATTGCTGCCTCGGGCAACTTATGGTCGTTCTCCTGTGAGTCTAGATTTTCGAATCCGACGCAAAAATGATAGTTAATTGTAACGTTCAGGGCCTTGTAATGACGATGGAACACTCAAATTGCGTCGAGATTCAATACATCGGCCTCTAGCCGACTTGTCTCCAAGGGTCTAATGCTGCCTCGGGCACCATATGGTCGTTCTCCTGTGAGTTTAGATTATCGAATCCGACGCAAAAATGATAGTTAATTGTAACGTTCAGGGCCTCCTAATGCCGATGGAACACTCAAATTGCGTCGATATTCAATACATCATCCTCCAGCCGACTTGTCTCCAAGGGTCTAATGCTGCCTCGGGCACCTTATGGTCGTTCTCTTGTAAGTCTAGATTTTCGAATCCGACGCAAAATTGATAATTAATTGTTATGTTCAGGGCCTCCTAATGACGATGGAACACTCAAATTGCGTCGCGATCCAACACATCGTCCTCCAGCTGATTTGTCTCCAAGGGGATATTGCTGCCTCGGGCACAAAATGGTCCGTCTCCTGTGAGTCTGAATTTTTGAATCCGACGCGAAACTGATAGTTAATTGTAAGGTTCAGGGCCTCCTAATGACGATGGAACACTCAAATTGCGTCGAGATTCAATACATCGGCCTCCAGCGGACTTGTCTCCAAGGGGATATTGCTGTCTCCTGTGAAGGTAGATTTTCGAATCCGATGAAAAAATGATAGTGAATAGTAATGTTCAGCGCCTCCTGATGACGATAGAACTCTCAAATTGCGTCGATATTCAATACATCGTCCTCCAGCCGACTTGACTCCAAGGGTCTATTGCTGCCTCGTGCACCTTATGGTAGTTCTCCTGTGAGTTTAGATTATCGAATCCGACGCAAAAATGATAGTTAATTGTAACGTTGAGGCCGACCTAATGACGATGGAACACTCAAATTGCGTCGAGATTCAATACATCGGCCTCCAGCCGACTTGTTTCCAAGGGGATATTGCAATCTCGTGCACCATATGATCCTTCTCCTGTTGGTAGATTTTCGAATCCGACGCTAAAATGATAGTTAACTGTAACGTTCAGGGCCTCCTAATGCCGATGGAACACTGAAATTGCGTCGAGATTCAATACATCGGCCTCCAGCCGACTTGTCTCCAAGGGTCTGTTGCTGCCTCGGGCACCTTATGGTCGTTCTCCTGTGAGTATAGATTATCGAATCCGACGCAAAAATGATAGTTAATTGTAACGTTTAGGGCCTTGTAATGACGATGGAACACTCAAATTGCGTCGCGATCCAATACATCGTCCTCCAGCTGACTTGTCTACAAGGGGATATTGCTGCCTCGGGCTCCATGTGGTCCGTCTCCTGTGAGTCTAGATTTTCGAATCCGACGCGAAACTGATAGTTAATTGTAACGTTCAGGGACTCCTAATGACGATGGAACACTCAAATTGCGTCAAGAAGCAATACATCGGCCTCCAGCCGACTTGTCTCCAAGTGTCTATTGCTGCCTCGGGCACCTTATGGTCGTTCTCCTGTGAGTTTAGATTATCGAATCCGACGCAAAAATGATAGTTAACTGTAACATTCAGGGCCTCCTAATGACGATGGGACACTCAAATTGCTTCGAGATTCAATACATCGTCCTCCAGCCGACTTGTCTCCAAGGGTCTAATGCTGCCTCGGGCACCTTATGGTCGTTCTCTTGTAAGTCTAGATTTTCGAATTCGACGGAAAAAGGATAGTTAATTGTAACGTTCAGGGCCTCCTAATGACGATGGACACTCAAATTGCGTCGAGATTCAATACATCGTCCTCCAGCCGACTTGTCTCCAAGGGTTTATTGCTGCCTCGGGCTCCTTATGGTCGTTCTCCTGTGAGTTTAGATTATCGAATCCGACGCAAAAATGATAGTTAACTGTAACATTCAGGGCCTACTAATGCCGATGGAACACTGAATTTGCGTCGTGATTCAATACATCGGCCTCCAGCCGACTTGTCTCCAAGGGTCTATTGCTGCCTCGGGCACCTTATGGTCGTACTCTTGTAAGTCTAAATTTTCGAATCCGACGCAAAAATGATAGTTAATTGTAACGTTCAGGGCCTTGTAATGACGATGGAACACTCAAATTGCGTCGAGATTCAATACATCGGCCTCCAGCCGACTTGTCTCCAAGGGTCTGTTGCTGCCTCGGGCACCTTTTGGTCGTTCTCCTGTGAGTTTAGATTATCGAATCCGACGCAAAAATGATAGTTAATTGTAACGTTTAGGGCCTCCTAATGACGATGGGACACTCAAATTGCTTCGAGATTCAATACATCGTCCTCCAGCCGACTTGTCTCCAAGGGTCTAATGCTGCCTCGGGCACCTTATGGTCGTTCTCTTGTAAGTCTAGATTTTCGAATTCGACGGAAAAAGGATAGTTAATTGTAACGTTCAGGGCCTCCTAATGACGATGGACACTCAAATTGCGTCGAGATTCAATACATCGTCCTCCAGCCGACTTGTCTCCATGGGTTTATTGCTGCCTCGGGCACCTTATGGTCGTTCTCCTGTGAGTCTAGATTTTCGAATCCGACGCAGAACTCATAGTTAATTGTAACGTTCAGGGCCTCCTATTGGCGATGGAACACTCAAATTGCGTTGAGATTCAATACATCGACCTCCAGCCGACTTGTCTCCAAGGGTCTATTGCTGCCTCGGGCACCTTATGGTCGTTCTCCTGTGAGTCTAGATTTTCGAATCCGACGCAAAAATGATAGTTAATTGTAACGTTCAGCGCCTCCTAAAGACGATGGAACACTCAACTTGCGTCGAGATTCAATACATCGGCCCCCAGCCGACTTGTCTCCAAGGGGATATTGCTGTCACGGGCACAATACGATCCTTCTCCTGTGAGTCTAGATTTACGAATCCGACGAGAAACTGATGGTTAATTGTACATTCAGGGCCTCCTAATGAAGATGGAACACTCAAATTGCGTCACGATCCAATACATCGTCCTCCAGCCGACTTGTCTCCAAGGGGTATATTGCTGTCTCGAGCACCGTATGAACTTCTCCTGTGAGTAGATTTTCGAATCCGACGCTGAAATGATTGTTAATTGTAACGTTCAGGGCCTCCTAATGACGATGGAACACTCAAATTGCGTCGAGATTCAATACATCGGCCTCCAGCCGACTTGTCTCCAAGGGTCTGTTGCTGCCTCGGGCACCTTATGGTCGTTCTCCTGTGAGTTTAGATTATCGAATCCGACGCAAAAATGATAGTTAATTGTAACGTTCAGGGCCTCCTAATGCCGATGGAACACTCCAATTGCGTCGAGATTCAATACATCGGCCTCCAGCCGACTTGTCTCCAAGGGGATATTGCTGTCTCGGGCACCATATGATCCTTCTCCTGTGAGTCTAGATTTTCGAATCCGACGTAAAAATGATAGTGAATAGTAACGTTCAGAGCCTCCTAATGACGATAGAAGACTCAAATTGCGCCGAGATTCACTACATCGTCCTCCAGCAGATTTGTCTCCAAGTGGATATTGCTGCCTCGGGCACCTTATGGTCGTTCTCCTGTGAGTCTAGATTTTCGAATCCGACGCAAAAATGATAGTTAATTGTAACGTTCAGGGCCTTGTAATGACGATGGAACACTCAAATTGCGTCGCGATCCAATACATCGTCCTCCAGCCGACTTGTCTCCAAGGGTCTATTTTGCCTCGGGCACCTTATGGCCGTTCTCCTGTGAGTCTAGATTTTCGAATCCGACGCAAAAATGATAGTTAAATGTAACGTTCAGGGCTTTGTAATGACGATGGAACACTAAAATTGGGTCGAGTTTCAATACATCGTCCTCCAGCCGACTTGTCTCCAAGGGTCTGTTGCTGCCTCGGGCACCTTATGGTCGTTCTCCTGTGAGTCTAGATTTTCGGATCCGCCGGAAAATGATAGTTAATTGTAAGGTTCAGGGCCTCCTAATGACGATGGAACACTCAAATTCCGTCGAGATTCAATACATCGGCCTCCAGCGTACTTGTCTCCAAGGGGATATTGCTGTGTCGAGCACCGTATGAACTTCTCCTGTGAGTAGATTATCGAATCCGACGCAAAAATGATAGTTAATTGTAACGTTTAGGGCCTCCTAATGACGATGGAACACTCAAATTGCGTCGAGATTCAATACATCGGCAACCAGCGGACTTGTCTCCAAGGGGATTTTGCTCTCTCGAGCAACGTATGAACTTCTCCTGTGAGTAGATTTTCGAATCCGACGCATAAATGATAGTTAATTGTAACGTTCAGGGCCTCCTAATGACGATGGAACACTCAAATTGCGTCGAGATTCAATACATCGGCCTCCAGCCGACTTGTCTCCAAGGGTCTGTTGCTGCCTCGGGCACCTTTTGGTCGTTCTCCTGTGAGTTTAGATTATCGAATCCGACGCAAAAATGATAGTTAATTGTAACGTTTAGGGCCTCCTAATGACGATGGGACACTCAAATTGCTTCGAGATTCAATACATCGTCCTCCAGCCGACTTGTCTCCAAGGGTCTAATGCTGCCTCGGGCACCTTATGGTCGTTCTCTTGTAAGTCTAGATTTTCGAATTCGACGGAAAAAGGATAGTTAATTGTAACGTTCAGGGCCTCCTAATGACGATGGACACTCAAATTGCGTCGAGATTCAATACATCGTCCTCCAGCCGACTTGTCTCCATGGGTTTATTGCTGCCTCGGGCACCTTATGGTCGTTCTCCTGTGAGTCTAGATTTTCGAATCCGACGCAGAACTCATAGTTAATTGTAACGTTCAGGGCCTCCTATTGGCGATGGAACACTCAAATTGCGTTGAGATTCAATACATCGACCTCCAGCCGACTTGTCTCCAAGGGTCTATTGCTGCCTCGGGCACCTTATGGTCGTTCTCCTGTGAGTCTAGATTTTCGAATCCGACGCAAAAATGATAGTTAATTGTAACGTTCAGCGCCTCCTAAAGACGATGGAACACTCAACTTGCGTCGAGATTCATACATCGGCCCCCAGCCGACTTGTCTCCAAGGGGATATTGCTGTCACGGGCACAATACGATCCTTCTCCTGTGAGTCTAGATTTACGAATCCGACGAGAAACTGATGGTTAATTGTACATTCAGGGCCTCCTAATGAAGATGGAACACTCAAATTGCGTCACGATCCAATACATCGTCCTCCAGCCGACTTGTCTCCAAGGGGTATATTGCTGTCTCGAGCACCGTATGAACTTCTCCTGTGAGTAGATTTTCGAATCCGACGCTGAAATGATTGTTAATTGTAACGTTCAGGGCCTCCTAATGACGATGGAACACTCAAATTGCGTCGAGATTCAATACATCGGCCTCCAGCCGACTTGTCTCCAAGGGTCTGTTGCTGCCTCGGGCACCTTATGGTCGTTCTCCTGTGAGTTTAGATTATCGAATCCGACGCAAAAATGATAGTTAATTGTAACGTTCAGGGCCTCCTAATGCCGATGGAACACTCCAATTGCGTCGAGATTCAATACATCGGCCTCCAGCCGACTTGTCTCCAAGGGGATATTGCTGTCTCGGGCACCATATGATCCTTCTCCTGTGAGTCTAGATTTTCGAATCCGACGTAAAAATGATAGTGAATAGTAACGTTCAGAGCCTCCTAATGACGATAGAAGACTCAAATTGCGCCGAGATTCACTACATCGTCCTCCAGCAGATTTGTCTCCAAGTGGATATTGCTGCCTCGGGCACCTTATGGTCGTTCTCCTGTGAGTCTAGATTTTCGAATCCGACGCAAAAATGATAGTTAATTGTAACGTTCAGGGCCTTGTAATGACGATGGAACACTCAAATTGCGTCGCGATCCAATACATCGTCCTCCAGCCGACTTGTCTCAAGGGTCTATTTTGCCTCGGGCACCTTATGGCCGTTCTCCTGTGAGTCTAGATTTTCGAATCCGACGCAAAAATGATAGTTAAATGTAACGTTCAGGGCTTTGTAATGACGATGGAACACTAAAATTGGGTCGAGTTTCAATACATCGTCCTCCAGCCGACTTGTCTCCAAGGGTCTGTTGCTGCCTCGGGCACCTTATGGTCGTTCTCCTGTGAGTCTAGATTTTCGGATCCGCCGGAAAATGATAGTTAATTGTAAGGTTCAGGGCCTCCTAATGACGATGGAACACTCAAATTCCGTCGAGATTCAATACATCGGCCTCCAGCGTACTTGTCTCCAAGGGGATATTGCTGTGTCGAGCACCGTATGAACTTCTCCTGTGAGTAGATTATCGAATCCGACGCAAAAATGATAGTTAATTGTAACGTTTAGGGCCTCCTAATGACGATGGAACACTCAAATTGCGTCGAGATTCAATACATCGGCAACCAGCGGACTTGTCTCCAAGGGGATTTTGCTCTCTCGAGCAACGTATGAACTTCTCCTGTGAGTAGATTTTCGAATCCGACGCATAAATGATAGTTAATTGTAACGTTTAGGGCCTTCTAATGACGATGGGACACTCAAATTGCGTCGAGATTCAATACATCGGCCTCCAGCCGACTTGTCTCCAAGGGTCTATTGCTGCCTCGGGCACCTTATGGTCGTTCTCCTGTGAGTCTAGATTTTCGAATTCGACGCAAAAATGATAGTTAATTGTAACGTTCAGGGCCTTGTAATGACGATGGAACACTCAAATTGCGTCGAGATTCAATACATCGGCCTCCAGCCGACTTGTCTCCAAGGGGATATTGCTGTCTCGGGCACCATATGATCCTTCTCCTGTGAGTCTAGATTTTCGAATCCGACGCAAAAATGATAGTGAATAGTAACGTTCAGCGCCTCCTGATGACGATAGAACTCTCAAATTGCGTCGATATTCAATACATCGTCCTCCAGCTGATTTGTCTCCAAGGGGATATTGCTGCCTTGGGCACCAAATGGTCCGTCTCCTGTGAGTCTGGATTTTTGAATCCGACGCGAAACTGATAGTTAATTGTAACGTTCAGGGCCTTGTAATGACGATGGAACACTCAAATTGCGTCGAGATTCAATACATCGTCCTCCAGCCGACTTGTCTAAAAGGGTCCATTGCTGCCTCGGGCACCTTATGGTCGTTCTAATGTGAGTATAGATTTTCGAATCCGACGCAAAAATGATAGTTAATTGTAACGTTCAGGGCCTTGTAATGACGATGGAACACTCAAATTGCGTACGATCCAATACATCGTCCTCCAACCGACTTGTCTCCAAGGGTCAATAGCTGCCACGGGCACCTTGTGATCGTTCTGCTGTGAGTCTAGATTTTCGATCCCGACCCAAAACTGATTGTTAATTGTAACGGTCAGGGCCTTCTAATGACGATAGAACACTCAAATTGCGTCGAGATTCAATACATCGGCCTCCAGCCGACTTGTCTCCAAGGGGATATTGCTGTCACGGGCACAATACGATTTTTCTCCTGTGAGTCTAGATTTACGAATCCGACGAAAAACTGATAGTTAATTGTAAATTCAGGGCCTCCTAATGACGATGGAACACTCAAATTGCGTCGCGATCCAATAAATCGTCCTCCAGCCGACTTGTCTCCAAGGGGAGTATTGCTGTCTCGAGCACCGTATGAACTTCTCCTGTTAGTAGATTTTCGAATCCAACGTTGAAATGATTGTTAATTGTAACGTTCAGGGCCTCTTAATGACGATGGAACACTCAAATTGCGTCGAGATTCAATACATCGTCCTCCAGCCGATTTGTCTCCAAGGGGATATTGCTGCCTCCGGCACCTTATGGTCGATCTCCTGTGAGTCTAGATTTTCGAATCCGACGCAAAAATGATAGTTAATTGTAACGTTCAGGGCCTTGTAATGACGATGGAAGACTCAAATTGCGTCGCGATCCAATACATCGACCACCAGCCGACTTGTCTCCAAGGGTCTATTGCTGCCTCGGGCACCTTATGGTCGTTCTCCTGTGAGTCTAGATTTTCGAATCCGGCGCAAAAACGATAGTTAAATGTAACGTTCAGGGCCCTGTAATGACGATGGAACTCTAAAAATGCGTCGAGTCTCAATACATCGTCCTCCAGCCGACTTGTCTCCAAGGGTCTGTTGCTGCCTCGGGCACCTTATGGTCGTTCTCCTGTGAGTCTAGATTTTCGAATCCGACGAAAAATGACAGTTAATTGTAACGTTCAGGGCCTTGTAATGACAATGGAACACTCAAACTGCGTCGAGATTCAATACATCGGCCTCCAGCCGACTTGTCTCCAAGGGTCTAATGCTGCCTCGGGCACCTTTTGGTCGTTCTCCTGTGAGTTTAGATTATCGAATCCGACGCAAAAATGATAGTTAATTGTAACGTTGAGGCCGACCCAATGACGATGGAACACTCAAATTGCGTCGATATTCAATACATCGGCCTCCAGTCGATTTGTCTCCAAGGGGTATATTGCTGTCTCGAGCACCGTATGAACTTCTCCTGTGAGTAGATTTTCGATTCCGACGCGAAACTGATAGTTAATTGTAAGGTTTAGGGCATCCTAATGACGATGGACACTAAAATTGCGTCGAGATTCAATACGTCGTCCCCAGCCGACTTGTCTCCAAGGGTCTAATGCTGCCTCGGGCACCTTATGGTCGTTCTCCTGTGAGTCTAGATTTTCGAATCCGACGCTAAAATGATTGTTAATTGTAACGTTCAGGGCCTGCTAATGACGATGGAACACTCAAATTGCGTCAAGAATCAATACATCGGTTTCCAGCCGACTTGTCTCCAAGGGTCTATTGCTGCCTCGAGCACTGTATGAACTTCTCCTGTTAGTAGATTTTCGAATCCGACGCTAAAATGATAGTTAACTGTAACGTTCAGGGCCTCCTAATGCCGATGGAACACTCAAATTGCGTCGAGATTCAATACATCAGCCTCCAGCCGACTTGTCTCCAAGGGTCTATTGCTGCCTCGGGCACCTTATGTTCGTTCTCCTGTGAGTTTAGATTATCGAATCCGACGCGAAAATAATAGTTAATTGTAACGTTCAGGGCGACCTAATGACGATGGAACACTCAAATTGCGTCGAGATTCAATACATCGGCCTCCAGCTGATTTGTCTCCAAGGGGATATTGCTGCCTCGGGCACCAAATGGTCCGTCTCCTGTGAGTCTGGATTTTTGAATCCGACGCGAAACTGATAGTTCATTGTAACGTTCAGGGCCTTGTAATGACGATGGAACACTCAAATTGCGTCGCGATCCAATACATCGACCTCCAGCCGACTTGTCTCCAAGGGTCTATTGCTGCCTCGGGCACCTTATGGTCGTTCTCCTGTGAGTCTAGATTTTCGAATCCGACGCAAAAACGATAGTTAAATGTAACGTTCAGGGCCCTGTAATGACGATGGAACTCTAAAAATGCGTCGAGTTTCAATACATCGCCCTCCAGCCGACTTGTCTCCAAGGGTCTGTTGCTACCTCGGGCACCTTATGGTCGTTCTCCTGTGAGTCTAGATTTTCGAATCCGACGAAAAATGATAGTTAATTGTAACGTTCAGGGCCTTGTAATGACAATGGAACACTCAAACTGCGTCGAGATTCAATACATCGGCCTCCAGCCGACTTGTCTCCAAGGGTCTAATGCTGCCTCGGGCACCTTATGGTCGTTCTCCTGTGAGTTTAGATTATCGAATCCGACGCAAAAGTGATAGTTAATTGTAACGTTGAGGCCGACCCAATGACGATGGAACACTCAAATTGCGTCGATATTCAATACATCGGCCTCCAGTCGATTTGACTCCAAGGGGTATATTGATGTCTCGAGCACCGTATGAACTTCTCCTGTGAGTAGATTTTCGAATCCGACGCGAAACTGATAGTTAATTGTAAGGTTTAGGGCATCCTAATGACGATGGACACTAAAATTGCGTCGAGATTCAATACGTCGTCCCCAGCCGACTTGTCTCCAAGGGTCTAATGCTGCCTCGGGCTCCTTATGGTCGTTCTCCTGTGAGTCTATATTTTCGAATCCGACGCTAAAATGATTGTTAATTGTAACGTTCAGGGCCTGCTAATGACGATGGAAGACTCAAATTGCGTCAAGAATCAATACATCGGTTTCCAGCCGACTTGTCTCCAAGGGTCTATTGCTGCCTCGAGCACTGTATGAACTTCTCCTGTTAGTAGATTTTCGAATCCGACGCTAAAATGATAGTTAACTGTAACGTTCAGGGCCTCCTAATGCCGATGGAACACTCAAATTGCGTCGAGATTCAATACATCAGCCTCCAGCCGACTTGTCTCCAAGGGTCTATTGCTGCTTTGGGCACCTTATGTTCGTTCTCCTGTGAGTTTAGATTATCGAATCCGACGCGAAAATAATAGTTAATTGTAACGTTCAGGGCGACCTAATGACGATGGAACACTCAAATTGCGTCGAGATTCAATACATCGGCCTCCAGCTGATTTGTTTCCAAGGGGATATTGCTGCCTCGGGCACCAGATGGTCCGTCTCCTGTGAGTCTGGATTTTTGAATCCGACGCGAAACTGATAGTTCATTGTAACGTTCAGGGCCTTGTAATGACGATGGAACACTCAAATTGCGTCGCGATCCAATACATCGACCTCCAGCCGACTTGTCTCCAAGGGCCTATTGCTGCCTCGGGCACCTTATGGTCGTTCTCCTGTGAGTCTAGATTTTCGAATCCGACGCAAAAACGATAGTTAAATGTAACGTTCAGGGCCCTGTAATGACGATGGAACTCTAAAAATGCGTCGAGTTTCAATACATCGCCCTCCAGCCGACTTGTCTCCAAGGGACTGTTGCTACCTCGGGCACCTTATGGTCGTTCTCCTGTGAGTCTAGATTTTCGAATCCGACGAAAAATGATAGTTAATTGTAACGTTCAGGGCCTTGTAATGACAATGGAACACTCAAACTGCGTCGAGATTCAATACATCGGCCTCCAGCCGACTTGTCTCCAAGGGTCTGATGCTGCCTCGGGCACCTTATGGTCGTTCTCCTGTGAGTTTAGATTATCGAATCCGACGCAAAAATGATAGTTAATTGTAACGTTGAGGCCGATCCAATGACGATGGAACACTCAAATTGCGTCGATATTCAATACATCGGCCTCCAGTCGATTTGACTCCAAGGGGTATATTGATGTCTCGAGCACCGTATGAACTTCTCCTGTGAGTAGATTTTCGAATCCGACGCGAAACTGATAGTTAATTGTAAGGTTTAGGGCCTCCTAATGACGATGGGCACTTAAATTGCGTCATGATTCAATACATCGGCCTCCAGCCGACTTGTCTCCAAGGGTCTATTGCTGCCTCGGGCACCTTATGGTCGTTCTCCTGTGAGTTTAGATTATCGAATCCGACGCGAAAATAATAGTTAATTGTAACGTTCAGGGCGACCTAAAGACGATGGGACACTCAAATTGCGTCGAGATTCAATACATCGGCCTCCAGCGGACTTGTCTCCAAGGGGATATTGCTGTCTCGGGCACCATATGATCCTTCTCGTGTGAGTCTAGATTTTCGAATCCGACGCAAAAATGATAGTGAATAGTAACATTCAGCGCCTCCTGATGACGATAGAACTCTCAAATTGCGTCGAGATTCAATACATCGTCCTCCAGCTGATTTGTCTCCAAGGGGATATTGCTGCCTCGGGCACCAAATGGTCCGTCTCCTGTGAGTCTGGATTTTTGAATCCGACGCGAAACTGATAGTTCATTGTAACGTTCAGGGCCTCCTAATGCCGATGGAACACTCAAATTTTGTCGAGATTCAATACATCGTCCTCCAGCCTACTTGTCTCCAAGGGTCCATTGCTGCCTCGTGCACCTTATGGTCGTTCTAATGTGAGTCTAGATTTTCGAATCCGACGCAAAAATGATAGTTAATTGTAACGTTCAGGGCCTTGTAATGACGATGGAACACTCAAATTGCGTCGCGATCCAATACATCGTCCTCCAACCGTCTTGTCTCCAAGGGTCAATAGCTACCACGGGCACCTTGTGATCGTTCTGCTGTGACTCTAGATTTTCGATCCCGACGCAAAACTGATTGTTAATTGTAACTTTCAGGGCCACCTAATGACGATGGAACACTCAAATTGAGTCGAGATTCAATACATCGACCTCCAGCCGATTTGTCTCCAAGGGGATATTGCTGCCTCGGGCACCTTATGGTCGTTCTCTTGTAAGTCTAGATTTTCGAATCCGACGCAAAAATGATAGTTAATTGTAACGTTCAGGGCCTCCTAATGACGATGGAACTCTCAAATTGCGTCGAGATTCAATACATCGTCCTCCAGCCGACTTGTCTCCAAGGGTCTATTGCTGCCTCGGCCACCTTATGGTCGTTCTCCTGTGTGTTTAGATTTTCGAATCCGACGCAAAAATGATAGTCAATTGTAACGGTCAGGGCCTTCTAATGACGATAGAACACTCAAATTGCGTCGAGATTCAATACATCGGCCTCCAGCCGACTTGTCTCCAAAGGGATATTGCTGTCACGGGCACAATACGATCCTTCTCCTGTGAGTCTAGATTTACGAATCCGACGAAAAACTGATAGTTAATTGTAAATTCAGGGCCTCCTAATGACGATGCAACACTCAAATTGCGTCGCGATCCGATAAATCGTCCTCCAGCCGACTTGTCTCCAAGGGGAATATTGCTGTCTCGAGCACCGTATGAACTTCTCCTGTTAGTAGATTTTCGAATCCGACGCTGACATGATTGCTAATTGTAACGTTCAGGGCCTCCTAATGACGATGGAACACTCAAATTGCGTCGAGATTCAATACATCGGCCTCCAGCCGACTTGTCTCCAAGGGTCTGTAGCTGCCTCGGGCACCTTATGGTCGTTCTCCTGTGAGTTTACATTATCGAATCCGACGCAAAAATGATAGTTAATAGTAACGTTCAGGGCCTCCTAATGACGATAGAAGACTCAAATTGCGTCGAGATTCAGTACATCGTCCTCCAGCCGATTTGTCTCCAAGGGGATATTGCTGCCTCCGGCACCTTATGGTCGATCTCCTGTGAGTCTAGATTTTCGAATCCGACGCAAAAATGATAGTTAATTGTAACGTTCAGGGCCTTGTAATGACGATGGAACACTCAAATTGCGTCGCGATCCACTACATCGACCTCCAGCCGACTTGTCTCCAAGGGTCTATTGCTGCCTCGGGCACCTTATGGTCGTTCTCCTGTGAGTCTTGATTTTCGAATGCGACGCAAAAATGATAGTTAATTGTAACGTTCAGGGCCTTGTAATGACGATGGAACACTCAAATTGCGTACGATCCAATACATCGTCCTCCAACCGACTTGTCTCCAAGGGTCAATAGCTGCCACGGGCACCTTGTGATCGTTCTGCTGTGAGTCTAGATTTTCGATCCCGACCCAAAACTGATTGTTAATTGTAACGTTCAGGGCCACCTAATGAGGATGGAACACTCAAATTGAGTCGAGATTCAATACATCGACCTCCAGCCGACTTGTCTCCAAGGGGATATTGCTGCCTCGGGCACCTTATGGTCGTTCTCTTGTAAGTCTAGATTTTCGAATCCGACGCAAAAATGATAGTTAATTGTAACTTTCAGGGCCTCCTAATGACGATGGAACACTCAAATTGCGTCGAGATGCAATACATCGTCCTCCAGCCGACTTGTCTCCAAGGGTCTATTGCTGCCTCGGCCACCTTATGGTCGTTCTCCTGTGAGTCTAGATTTTCGAATCCGACGCAAAAATGATAGTTAATTGTAAAGGTCAGGGCCTTCTAATGACGATAGAACACTCAAATTGCGTCGAGATTCAATACATCGGCCTCCAGCCGACTTGTCTCCAAGGGGATATTGCTGTCACGGGCACAATACGATTTTTCTCCTGTGAGTCTAGATTTACGAATCCGACGAAAAACTGATAGTTAATTGTAAATTCAGGGCCTCTTAATGACGATGGAACACTCAAATTGCGTCGCGATCCGATAAATCGTCCTCCAGCCGACTTGTCTCCAAGGGGAATATTGCTGTCTCGAGCACCGTATGAACTTCTCCTGTTAGTAGATTTTCGAATCCGACGCTAACATGATTGCTAATTGTAACGTTCAGGGCCTCCTAATGACGATGGAACACTCAAATTGCGTCGAGATTCAATACATCGGCCTCCAGCCGACTTGTCTCCAAGGGTCTGTAGCTGCCTCGGGCACCTTATGGTCGTTCTCCTGTGAGTTTACATTATCGAATCCGACGCAAAAATGATAGTTAATAGTAACGTTCAGGGCCTCCTAATGACGATAGAAGACTCAAATTGCGTCGAGATTCAGTACATCGTCCTCCAGCCGATTTGTCTCTAAGGGGATATTGCTGCCTCCGGCACCTTATGGTCGATCTCCTGTGAGTCTAGATTTTCGAATCCGACGCAAAAATGATAGTTAATTGTAACGTTCAGGGCCTTGTAATGACGATGGAACACTCAAATTGCGTCGCGATCCACTACATCCACCTCCAGCCGACTTGTCTCCAAGGGTCTATTGCTGCCTCGGGCACCTTATGGTCGTTCTCCTGTGAGTCTTGATTTTCGAATGCGACGCAAAAATGATAGTTAATTGTAACGTTCAGGGCCTTGTAATGACGATGGAACACTCAAATTGCGTACGATCCAATACATCGTCCTCCAACCGACTTGTCTCCAAGGGTCAATAGCTGCCACGGGCACCTTGTGATCGTTCTGCTGTGAGTCTAGATTTTCGATCCCGACCCAAAACTGATTGTTAATTGTAACGTTCAAGGCCACCTAATGACGATGGAACATTCAAATTGAGTCGAGATTCAATACATCGACCTCCAGCCGACTTGTCTCCAAGGGGATATTGCTGCCTCGGGCACCTTATTGTCGTTCTCTTGTAAGTCTAGATTTTCGAATCCGACGCAAAAATGATAGTTAATTGTAACTTTCAGGGCCTCCTAATGACGATGGAACACTCAAATTGCGTCGAGATGCAATACATCGTCCTCCAGCCGACTTGTCTCCAAGGGTCTATTGCTGCCTCGGCCACCTTATGGTCGTTCTCCTGTGAGTCTAGATTTTCGAATCCGACGCAAAAATGATAGTTAATTGTAACGGTCAGGGCCTTCTAATGACGATGGAACACTCAAATTGCGTCGCGATCCAATAAATCGTCCTCCAGCCGACTTGTCTCCAAGGGGAATATTGCTGTCTCGAGCACCGTATGAACTTCTCCTGTTAGTAGATTTTCGAATCCGACGCTGAAATGATTGTTAATTGTAACGTTCAGGGCCTCCTAATGACGATGGAACACTCAAATTGTGTCGAGATTCAATACATCGGCCTCCAGCCGACTTGTCTCCAAGGGTCTGTAGCTGCCTCGGGCACCTTATGGTCGTTCTCCTGTGAGTTTACATTATCGAATCCGACGCAAAAATGATAGTTAATAGTAACGTTCAGGGCCTCCTAATGACGATAGAAGACTCAAATTGCGTCGAGATTCAGTACATCGTCCTCCAGCCGATTTGTCTCTAAGGGGATATTGCTGCCTCCGGCACCTTATGGTCGATCTCCTGTGAGTCAAGATTTTCGAATCCGACGCAAAAATGATAGTTAATTGTAACGTTCAGGGCCTTGTAATGACGATGGAACACTCAAATTGCGTCGCGATCCACTACATCGACCTCCAGCCGACTTGTCTCCAAGGGTCTATTGCTGCCTCGGGCACCTTATGGTCGTTCTCCTGTGAGTCTTGATTTTCGAATGCGACGCAAAAATGATAGTTAATTGTAACGTTCAGGGCCTTGTAATGACGATGGAACACTCAAATTGCGTACGATCCAATACATCGTCCTCCAACCGACTTGTCTCCAAGGGTCAATAGCTGCCACGGGCACCTTGTGATCGTTCTGCTGTGAGTCTAGATTTTCGATCCCGACCCAAAACTGATTGTTAATTGTAACGTTCAGGGCCACCTAATGAGGATGGAACACTCAAATTGAGTCGAGATTCAATACATCGACCTCCAGCCGACTTGTCTCCAAGGGGATATTGCTGCCTCGGGCACCTTATGGTCGTTCTCTTGTAAGTCTAGATTTTCGAATCCGACGCAAAAATGATAGTTAATTGTAACTTTCAGGGCCTCCTAATGACGATGGAACACTCAGATTGCGTCGAGATGCAATACATCGTCCTCCAGCCGACTTGTCTCCAAGGGTCTATTGCTGCCTCGGCCACCTTATGGTCGTTCTCCTGTGAGTCTAGATTTTCGAATCCGACGCAAAAATGATAGTTAATTGTAAAGGTCAGGGCCTTCTAATGACGATAGAACACTCAAATTGCGTCGAGATTCAATACATCGGCCTCCAGCCGACTTGTCTCCAAGGGGATATTGCTGTCACGGGCACAATACGATTTTTCTCCTGTGAGTCTAGATTTACGAATCCGACGAAAAACTGATAGTTAATTGTAAATTCAGGGCCTCTTAATGACGATGGAACACTCAAATTGCGTCGCGATCCGATAAATCGTCCTCCAGCCGACTTGTCTCCAAGGGGAATATTGCTGTCTCGAGCACCGTATGAACTTCTCCTGTTAGTAGATTTTCGAATCCGACGCTGACATGATTGCTAATTGTAACGTTCAGGGCCTCCTAATGACGATGGAACACTCAAATTGCGTCGAGATTCAATACATCGGCCTCCAGCCGACTTGTCTCCAAGGGTCTGTAGCTGCCTCGGGCACCTTATGGTCGTTCTCCTGTGAGTTTACATTATCGAATCCGACGCAAAAATGATAGTTAATAGTAACGTTCAGGGCCTCCTAATGACGATAGAAGACTCAAATTGCGTCGAGATTCAGTACATCGTCCTCCAGCCGATTTGTCTCTAAGGGGATATTGCTGCCTCCGGCACCTTATGGTCGATCTCCTGTGAGTCTAGATTTCGAATCCGACGCAAAAATGATAGTTAATTGTAACGTTCAGGGCCTTGTAATGACGATGGAACACTCAAATTGCGTCGCGATCCACTACATCGACCTCCAGCCGACTTGTCTCCAAGGGTCTATTGCTGCCTCGGGCACCTTATGGTCGTTCTCCTGTGAGTCTTGATTTTCGAATGCGACGCAAAAATGATAGTTAATTGTAACGTTCAGGGCCTTGTAATGACGATGGAACACTCAAATTGCGTACGATCCAATACATCGTCCTCCAACCGACTTGTCTCCAAGGGTCAATAGCTGCCATGGGCACCTTGTGATCGTTTTGCTGTGAGTCTAGATTTTCGATCCCGACCCAAAACTGATTGTTAATTGTAACGTTCAGGGCCACCTAATGACGATGGAACACTCAAATTGAGTCGAGATTCAATACATCGACCTCCAGCCGACTTGTCTCCAAGGGGATATTGCTGCCTCGGGCACCTTATGGTCGTTCTCTTGTAAGTCTAGATTTTCGAATCCGACGCAAAAATGATAGTTAATTGTAACTTTCAGGGCCTCCTAATGACGATGGAACACTCAAATTGCGTCGAGATGCAATACATCGTCCTCCAGCCGACTTGTCTCCAAGGGTCTATTGCTGCCTCGGCCACCTTATGGTCGTTCTCCTGTGAGTCTAGATTTTCGAATCCGACGCAAAAATGATAGTTAATTGTAACGGTCAGGGCCTTCTAATGACGATGGAACACTCAAATTGCGTCGCGATCCAATAAATCGTCCTCCAGCCGACTTGTCTCCAAGGGGAATATTGCTGTCTCGAGCACCGTATGAACTTCTCCTGTTAGTAGATTTTCGAATCCGACGCTGAAATGATTGTTAATTGTAACGTTCAGGGCCTCCTAATGACGATGGAACACTCAAATTGTGTCGAGATTCAATACATCGGCCTCCAGCCGACTTGTCTCCAAGGGTCTGTTGCTGCCTCGGGCACCTTGTGGTCGTTCTCCTGTGAGTTTAGATTATCGAATCCGACGCAAAAATGATAGTTAATAGTAACGTTCAGGGCCTCCTAATGACGATAGAAGACTCAAATTGCGTCGAGATTCAATACATCGACCTCCAGCCGACTTGTCTCCAAGGGTCTATTGCTGCCTCGGGCACCTTATGGTCGTTCTCCTGTGAGTCTAGATTTTCGAATCCGACGCAAAATCGATAGTTAAATGTAACGTTCAGGGCCCTGTAATGACGATGGAACTCTAAAAATGCGTCGAGTTTCAATACATCGTCCTCCAGCCGACTTGTCTCCAAGGGTCTGTTGCTGCCTCGGGCACCTTATGGTCGTTCTCCTGTGAGTCTAGATTTTCGAATCCGACGAAAAATGATAGTTAATTGTAACGTTCAGGGCCTTGTAATGACAATGGAACACTCAAACTGCGTCGAGATTCAATACATCGGCCTCCAGCCGACTTGTCTCCAAGGGTCTAATGCTGCCTCGGGCACCTTATGGCCGTTCTCCTGTGAGTTTAGATTATCGAATCCGACGCAAAAATGATAGTTAATTGTAACGTTGAGGCCGACCCAATGACGATGGAACACTCAAATTGCGTCGATATTCAATACATCGGCCTCCAGTCGATTTGTCTCCAAGGGGTATATTGCTGTCTCGAGCACCGTATGAACTTCTCCTGTGAGTAGATTTTCGATTCCGACACGAAACTGATAGTTAATTGTAAGGTTTAGGGCATCCTAATGACGATGGACACTCAAATTGCGTCGAGATTCAATACGTCGTCCCCAGCCGACTTGTCTCCAAGGGTCTACTGCTGCCTCGGGCACCTTATGGTCGTTCTCCTGTGAGTCTAGATTTTCGAATCCGACGCTAAAATGATTGTTAATTGTAACGTTCAGGGCCTGCTAAAGACGATGGAACACTCAAATTGCGTCAAGAATCAATACATCGGTTTCCAGCCGACTTGTCTCCAAGGGTCTATTGCTGCCTCGAGCACCGTTTGAACTTCTCCTGTTAGTAGATTTTCGAATCCGACGCTAAAATGATAGTTAACTGTAACGTTCAGGGCCTCCTAATGCCGATGGAACACTCAAATTGCGTCGAGATTCAATACATCGGCCTCCAGCCGACTTGTCTCCAAGGGTCTATTGCTGCCTCGGGCACCTTATGTTCGTTCTCCTGTGAGTTTAGATTATCGAATCCGACGCGAAAATAATAGTTAATTGTAACGTTCAGGGCGACCTAATGACGATGGAACACTCAAATTGCGTCGAGATTCAATACATCGGCCACCAGCGGACTTGTCTCCAAGGGGATATTGCTGTCTCGGGCACCATATGATCCTTCTCGTGTGAGTCTAGATTTTCGAATCCGACGCAAAAATGATAGTGAATAGTAACATTCAGCGCCTCCTGATGACGATAGAACTCTCAAATTGCGTCGAGATTCAATACATCGTCCTCCAGCTGATTTGTCTCCAAGGGGATATTGCTGCCTCGGGCACTAAATGGTCCGTCCCCTGTGAGTCTGGATTTTTGAATCCGACGCGAAACTGATAGTTCATTGTAACGTTCAGGGCCTCCTAATGCCGATGGAACACTCAAATTTTGTCGAGATTCAATACATCGTCCTCCAGCCGACTTGTCTCCAAGGGTCCATTGCTGCCTCGGGCACCTTATTGTCGTTCTAATGTGAGTCTAGATTTTCGAATCCGACGCAAAAATGATAGTTAATTGTAACGTTCAGGGCCTTGTAATGACGATGGAACACTCAAATTGCGTCGCGATCCAATACATCGTCCTCCAACCGACTTGTCTCCAAGGGTCAATAGCTACCACGGGCACCTTGTGATCGTTCTGTCGTGAGTCTAGATTTTCGATCCCGACGCAAAACTGATTGTTAATTGTAACTTTCAGGGCCACCTAATGACGATGGAACACTCAAATTGAGTCGAGATTCAATACATCGACCTCCAGCCGACTTGTCTCCAAGGGGATTTTGCTGCCTCGGGCACCTTATGGTCGTTCTCTTGTAAGTCTAGATTTTCGAATCCGACGCAAAAATGATAGTTAATTGTAACGTTCAGGGCCTCCTAATGACGATGGAACTCTCAAATTGCGTCGAGATTCAATACATCGTCCTCCAGCCGACTTGTCTCCAAGGGTCTATTGCTGCCTCGGCCACCTTATGGTCGTTCTCCTGTGAGTTTAGATTTTCGAATCCGACGCAAAAATGATAGTTAATTGTAACGGTCAGGGCCTTCTAATGACGATAGAACACTCAAATTGCGTCGAATTTCAATACATCGGCCTCCAGCCGACTTGTCTCCAAGGGGTTATTGCTGTCACGGGCACAATACGATCCTTCTCCTGTGAGTCTAGATTTACGAATCCGACGAAAAACTGATAGTTAATTGTAAATTCAGGGCCTCCTAATGACGATGCAACACTCAAATTGCGTCGCGATCCGATAAATCGTCCTCCAGCCGACTTGTCTCCAAGGGGAATATTGCTGTCTCGAGCACCGTATAAACTTCTCCTGTTAGTAGATTTTCGAATCCGACGCTGACATGATTGTTAATTGTAACGTTCAGGGCCTCCTAATGACGATGGAAAACTCAAATTGCGTCGAGATTCAATACATCGGCCTCCAGCTGACTTGTCTCCAAGGGTCTGTTGCTGCCTCGGGCACCTTATGGTCGTTCTCCTGTGAGTTTACATTAGCGAATCCGACGCAAAAATGATAGTTAATAGTAACGTTCAGGGCCTCCTAATGACGATAGAAGACTCAAATTGCGTCGAGATTCAATACATCGTCCTCCAGCCGATTTGTCTCCAAGGGGATATTGCTGCCTCCGGCA
This sequence comes from Schistocerca americana, assembly GCF_021461395.2. Lineage (NCBI taxonomy): Eukaryota > Metazoa > Arthropoda > Insecta > Orthoptera > Acrididae > Schistocerca > Schistocerca americana. The sequence continues at coordinate 7,233,672 of NC_060122.1, read as the reverse complement.
CCTTATGTTCGATCTCCTGTGAGTCTAGATTTTCGAATCCGACGCAAAAATGATAGTTAATTGTAACGTTCAGATCCTTGTAATGACGATGGAACACTCAAATTGCGTCGCGATCCACTACATCGACCTCCAGCCGACTTGTCTCCAAGGGTCTATTGCTGCCTCGGGCACCTTATGGTCGTTCTCCTGTGAGTCTTGATTTTCGAATCCGACGCAAAAATGATAGTTAAATGTAACGTTGAGGCCGACCCAATGACGATGGAACACTCAAATTGCGTCGATATTCAATACATCGGCCTCCAGTCGATTTGTCTCCAGGGGGTATATTGCTGTCTCGAGCACCGTATGAACTTCTCCTGTGAGTAGGTTTTCGAATCCGACGCGAAACTGATAGTTAATTGTAAGGTTTAGGGCCTCCTAATGACGATGGACACTCAAATTGCGTCGAGATTCAATACGTCGCCCCCAGCCGACTTGTCTCCAAGGGTCTAATGCTGCCTCGGGCACCTTATGGTCGTTCTCCTGTGAGTCTAGATTTTCGAATCCGACGCTAAAATGATTGTTAATTGTAACGTTCAGGGCCTCCTAATGCCGATGGAACACTCAAATTGCGTCGAGATTCAATACATCGGCCTCCAGCCGACTTGCCTCCAAGGGTCTATTGCTGCCTCGGGCACCTTATGGTCGTTCTCCTGTGAGTTTAGATTATCGAATCCGACGCAAAAACGATAGTTAATTGTAACGTTCATGGACTCCTAATGTCGATGGAACACTCAAATTGCGTCAAGAATCAATACATCGGTTTCCAGCCGACTTGTCTTCAAGGGTCTATTGCTGCCTCGAGCACCGTATTAACTTCTCCTGTTAGTAGATTTTTGAATCCGACGCTAAAATGATAGTTAACTATAACGTTCAGGGCCTCCTAATGCCGATGGAACACTCAAATTGCGTCGAGATTCAATACATCGGCCTCCAGCCGACTTGCCTCCAAGGGTCTATTGCTGCCTCGGGCACCTTGTGGTCGTTGTTCTGTGAGTTTAGATTATCGAATCCGACGCTAAAACGATAGTTAATTGTAACGTTCAGGGCCTCCTAATGCCGATGAAACACTCAAACTGCGTCGAGATTCAATACATCGGCCTCCAGCCGACTTGCCTCCAAGGGTCTATTGCTGAATCGGGCACCTTATGGTCGTTCACCTGTGAGTCTAGATTTTCGAATCCGACGCAAAAATGATAGTTAATTGTAACGTTCAGGGCCTTCTAATGACGATGGAACACTCAAATTGCGTCGAGATTCAATACATCGGCCTCCAGCCGACTTGTCTCCAAGGGGATATCGCTGCCTCGGGCACCACATGGTCCGTCTCCGGTGATTCTACGTTTTCGAATCCGACGCAAAACTCAAAGTTAATTGTAACGTTCAGGGCCTCCTATTGGCGATGGAACACTCAAATTGCGTCGATATTCAATACATCAACCTCCAGCCGACTTGGCTCCAAGGGGATATTGCTGAATCGGGCACCTTATGGTCGTTCTCCTGTTAGTTTAGATTTTAAATCCGACGATAAACTGATAGTTAATTGTGGCATTCAGCGCCTCCTAATGACGATGGAACACTCATTTTGCGTCGCGATCCAATACATCGTCCTCCAACCGACTTTTCTCCAAGGGTCAATAGCTGCCTCGGGCACCGTATGGTCGTTCCCCTGTGAGTCAACATTTTCGAATCCGACACAAAACTGGTAGTTAAATGTAATGCTCAGGGCCTCTTAATGACGATGGAACACTCAAATTGCGTCGAGAGTCAATACATCTTCCTCCAGCCGACTTGTCTACAAGGGGATATTGCTGCCTCGGGCTCCATGTAATCCGTCTCCTGTGAGTCTAGATTTTTGAATCCGACGCGAAACTGATAGTTAATTGTAACGTTCAAGGAATCCTAATGCCGATGGAACACTCAAATTGCGTCGAGATTCAATACATCGGCCTCCAGCCGACTTGTCTCCAAGGGCCTGTTGCTGCCTCGGGCACCTTATGGTCGTTCTCCTGTGAGTTTAGATTACTGTATCCGACGCAAAAATGATAGTTAATTGTAACGTTTAGGGCCTCCTAATGACGATGGAACACTCATTTTGCGTCGCGATCCAATACATTGTCCTCCAACCGACTTGTCTCCAAGGGTCAATAGCTGCCTCGGGCACCGTATGGTCGTACCCCTGTGGGTCAACATTTTAGAATCCGACGCAAAACTAATAGTTAAATGTAATGCTCAGGGCCTCTTAATGACGATGGAACACTCAAATTGCGTCGAGAGTCAATACATCTTCCTCCAGCCGACTTGTCTACAAGGGGATATTGCTGCCTCGGGCTCCATGTGGCCCGTCTCCTGTGAGTCTAGATTTCTGAATCCGACGCGAAACTGATAGTTAATTGTAACGTTCAGTGCTTCCTAACGCCGATGGAACACTCAAATTGCGTCGAGATTCAATACATCGTCCTCCAGCCGACTTGTCTCCAAGGGTCTATTGCTGCCTCGGGCACCTTATGGTCGTTCTCCTGTGAGTCTAGATTTTCGAATCCGACGCAAAAATGATAGTGAATAGTAACGTTCAGCGCCTCCTGATGACGATAGAACTCTCAAATTGCGTCGAGATTCAATACATCGTCCTCCAGCTGATTTGTTTCCAAGGGGATATTGCTGCCTCGGGCACCAAATGGTCCGTCTCCTGTGAGTCTGGATTTTTGAATCCGACGCAAAAATGATAGTTAATTGTAACGTTCAGGGCCTTGTAATGACGATGGAATACTCAAATTGCGTCGAGATTCAATACATCGGCCTCCAGCCGACTTGTCTACAAGGGGATATTGCTGCCTCGGGCTCCATGTGGTCCGTCTCCTGTGAGTCTAGATTTTCGAATTCGAAGCGAAACTGATAGTTAATTGTAAGGTTCAGGGCCTCCTAATGACGATGGAACACTCAAATTGCGTCGAGATTCAATACATCGGCCTCCAGAGGACTTGTCTCCAAGGGGATATTGCTGTCTCGGGCACTATATGATCCTTCTGCTGTGAGTCTAGATTTTCGAAATCGACGCAAAAAAATGATAGTGAATAGTAACGTTCAGCGCCTCCTGATCACGATAGAACTCTCAAATTGCGATGAGATTCAATACATCGTCCTCCAGCCGACTTGTCTCCAAGGGTCTAATGCTGCCTCGGGTACCTTATGGTCGTTCTCCTGTGAGTCTAGATTTTCGAATCCGACGCGAAACTGATAGTTAATTGTAACATTCAGGGCCTCCTAATGCCGATGGAACACTCAATTTGCGTCGAGATTCAATACAACGTCCTCCAGCCGACTTGTCTCCAAGGGTCTATTGCTGCCTCGGCACCTTATGGTCGTTCTCTTGTAAGTCTAGATTTTCGAATCCGACGCAAAAATGATAGTTCATTATAACGTTCAGGGCGACCTAATGACGCAATTTGAGTGTTCCATCGTCATTAGGAGGCCCTAAACCTTACAATTAACTATCGTTTTTGCGTCGGATTCGATAATCTAAACTCACAGGAGAACGACCATAAGGTGCCCGAGGCAGCAACAGACCCTTGGAGACAAGTCGGCTGGAAACCGATGTATTGATTCTTGACGCAATTTGAGTGTTCCATCGTCATTAGGAGGCCCTGAACGTTACAAATCACTATCATTTTTGCACCGGATTCGAAAATCTGGACTCACAGGAGAACGACCATAAGGTGCCCGAGGCAGCAATAGACCCTTGGAGACAAGTCGGCTGGAGGCCGATGTATTGAATCTCGACGCAATTTGAGTGTTCCATCGGCATTAGGAGGCCCTGAACGTTACAGTTAACTATCATTTTTGCGTCGGATTCGATAATCTAAACTTACAGGAGAACGACCATAAGGTGCCCGAGGCAGCAATATGCCCTTGGAGACAAGTCGGCTGGAGGCCGATGTATTGAATCTCGACGCAATTTGAGTGTTCCATCGGCATTAGGAGGCCCTGAACGTTACAGTTAACTATCATTTTAGCGTCGGATTCGAAAATCTACTAACAGGAGAAGGATCATATGGTGCACGAGACTGCAATATCCCCTTGGATACAAGTCGGCTGCAGGCCGATGTATTGAATCTCGACGCAATTTGAGTGTTCCATCGGCATTAGGAGGCCCTGAACGTTACAGTTAACTATCATTTTAGCCTCGGATTCGAAAATCTACTAACAGGAGAAGGATCATATGGTGCACGAGACTGCAATATCCCCTTGGATACAAGTCTACTGGAGGACGATGTATTGACTGTCGACGCAATTTGAGTGTTCCATCGCCAATAGGAGGCCCTGAACGTTACAGTTAACCATCATTTATGCGTCGGATTCGAAAATTTACTCACACAAGAAGTTCATACGGTGCTCGAGGCAGCAATAGACCCTTAGAGACAAGTCGGCTGGAAACCGATGTATAGATTCTAGACGCAATTTGAGTGTTCCATCGTCATTAGGAGGCCCTGAACATTACAATTAACAATCATGTTAGCGTCGGATACGAAAATCTACTCACAGGAGAAGTTAATACGGTGCTCGAGACAGAAATATACCCCTTGGAGACAAGTCCGCTGGAGGCCGATGTATTGAATCTCGACGCAATTTGAGTGTTCCATCGTCTTTAGAAGTCCCTGAACGTTACAATTAACTATCATTTTTGCGTCGGATTCGATAATCTAAACTCACAGGAGAACGACCATAAGGTGCCCGAGGCAGCAATAGACCGTTGGAAACAAGTCAGCTGGAGGCCGGTGTATGGAATCTCGACGCAATTTGAGTGTTCCATCGGCATTAGGAGGCCCTGAACGTTACAGTTAACTATCATTTTAGCGTCGGATTCGAAAATCTACTAATAGGAGGAGGATAATATGGTGCACGAGACTGCAATATCCCCTTGGAGACAAGTCGGCTGGAGGCCGATGTATTGAATCTCGACGCAATTTGAGTGTTCCATCGTCATTAGAAGGCCCTGAACGTTACAATTAACTATCATTTTTGCGTCGGATTCGATAGTCTAAACTCACAGGAGAACGACCATAAGGTGCCCGAGGCAGCAACAGACCCTTGGAGACAAGTCGGCTGGAGGCCGATGTATTGAATCTCGACGCAATTTGAGAGCTCCATCGTCATTAGGAGGCCCTGAACGTTACAATTAACTATCAGTTTCGTCGGATTCGAAAATCTAGACTCACAGGAGAACGACCATAAGGTGCCCGAGGCAGCAATAGACCCTTGGAGAAAGTCGGCTGGAAGCCGATGTATTGAATCTCGACGCTATTTGAGTGTCCCATCGTCATTAGGAGGCCTTAAACGTTACAATTAACTATCATTTTTGCGTCGGATTCGATAATCTTAACTCACAGGAGAACGACCATAAGGTGCCCGAGGCAGCAACAGACCCTTGGAGACAAGTCGGCTGGAGGCCGATGTATTGAATCTCGACGCAATTTGAGTGTTCCATCGTCATTACAAGGCCCTGAACGTTACAATTAACTATCATTTATGCGTCGGATTCGAAAATCTAGACTCACAGGAGAACGACAATAAGGTGCCCGAGGCAGCAATAGACCCTTGGAGACAAGTCGGCTGGAAACCGATGTATTGATTCTTGACGCAATTTGAGTGTTCCATCGTCATTAGGAGGCCCTGAACGTTACAATTAACTATGAGTTTTGCGTCGGATTCGAAAATCTAGACTCACAGGAGAACGACCAAAACGTGTCCGAGGCAGCAATAGACCCTTGGAGACAAGTCGGCTGGAGGCCGATGTATTGAATCTCGGCGCAATTTGAGTGTTCCATCGGCAATAGGAGGCACTGAGCGTTACAGTTAACTATCATTTTAGCGTCGGATTCGAAAATCTACTAACAGGAGAAGGATCATATGGAGCACGAGACTGCAATATCCCCTTGGATACAAGTCGGCTGGAGGCCGATGTATTGAATCTCGGCGCAATTTGAGTGTTCCATCGTCATTAGGAGGCCCTGAACGTTACAATTAACTATCATTTTTGCGTCGGATTCGATAATCTAAACTCACAGGAGAACGACCATAAGGTGCCCGAGGCAGCAACAGACCCTTGGAGACAACTCGGCTGGAGGACGATGTATTGGATCGCGACGCAAAATGAGTGTTCCATCGTCATTAGAAGGCCCTGTACGTTACAATTAACTATCATTTTTGCGTCGGATTCGAAAATCTGGACTCACAGGAGAACCACCATAAGGTGCCCGAGGCAGCAATAGACCCTTGGAGACAAGTCGGCTGGAGGCCGATGTATTGAATCTCGACGCAATTTGAGTGTTCCATCGGCATTAGGAGGCCCTCAACGCTACAGTTAACTATCATTTTTGCGTCGGATTCGATAATCTATATCACAGGAAAACGACCATAAGGTGCCCGAGGCAGCAATATCCCCTTGGAGACAAGTCGGCTGGAGGCCGATGTATTGAATCTCGACGCAATTTGAGTGTTCCATCGGCATTAGGAGGCCCTGAACGTTACAGTTAACTATCATTTTAGCGTCGGATTCGAAAATCTACTAACAGGAGAAGGATCATATGGAGCACGAGACTGCAATATCCCCTTGGATACAAGTCGGCTGGAGGCCGATGTATTGAATCTCGGCGCAATTTGAGTGTTCCATCGGCATTAGGAGGCCCTGAACATTACAGTTAACTATCATTTTAGCGTCGGATTCGAAAATCTACTAACAGCAGAGAGATCATATGGTGCACGAGACTGCAATATCCCCTTGGATACAAGTCGACTGGAGGACGATGTATTGACTCTCGACGCAATTTGAGTGTTCCATCGCCAATAGGAGGCCCTGAACGTTACAGTTAACCATCATTTATGCGTCGGATTCGAAAATATACTCACAGGAGAAGTTCATACGGTGCTCGAGGCAGCAATAGACCCTTAGAGACAAGTCGGCTGGAAACCGATGTATAGATTCTAGACGCAATTTGAGTGTTCCATCGTCATTAGGAGGCCCTGAACATTACAATTAACAATCATGTTAGCGTCGGATACGAAAATCTACTCACAGGAGAAGTTAATACGGTGCTCGAGACAGAAATATACCCCTTGGAGACAAGTCCGCTGGAGGCCGATGTATTGAATCTCGACGCAATTTGAGTGTTCCATCGTCTTTAGAAGTCCCTGAACGTTACAATTAACTATCATTTTTGCGTCGGATTCGATAATCTAAACTCACAGGAGAACGACCATAAGGTGCCCGAGGCAGCAATAGACCGTTGGAGACAAGTCAGCTGGAGGCCGGTGTATGGAATCTCGACGCAATTTGAGTGTTCCATCGGCATTAGGAGGCCCTGAACGTTACAGTTAACTATCATTTTAGCGTCGGATTCGAAAATGTACTAATAGGAGGAGGATAATATGGTGCACGAGACTGCAATATCCCCTTGGAGACAAGTCGGCTGGAGGCCGATGTATTGAATCTCGACGCAATTTGAGTGTTCCATCGTCATTAGAAGGCCCTGAACGTTACAATTAACTATCATTTTTGCGTCGGATTCGATAGTCTAAACTCACAGGAGAACGACCATAAGGTGCCCGAGGCAGCAACAGACCCTTGGAGACAAGTCGGCTGGAGGCCGATGTATTGAATCTCGACGCAATTTGAGAGCTCCATCGTCATTAGGAGGCCCTGAACGTTACAATTAACTATCAGTTTCGTCGGATTCGAAAATCTAGACTCACAGGAGAACGACCATAAGGTGCCCGAGGCAGCAATAGACCCTTGGAGAAAGTCGGCTGGAAGCCGATGTATTGAATCTCGACGCTATTTGAGTGTCCCATCGTCATTAGGAGGCCTTAAACGTTACAATTAACTATCATTTTTGCGTCGGATTCGATAATCTTAACTCACAGGAGAACGACCATAAGGTGCCCGAGGCAGCAACAGACCCTTGGAGACAAGTCGGCTGGAGGCCGATGTATTGAATCTCGACGCAATTTGAGTGTTCCATCGTCATTACAAGGCCCTGAACGTTACAATTAACTATCATTTATGCGTCGGATTCGAAAATCTAGACTCACAGGAGAACGACAATAAGGTGCCCGAGGCAGCAATAGACCCTTGGAGACAAGTCGGCTGGAAACCGATGTATTGATTCTTGACGCAATTTGAGTGTTCCATCGTCATTAGGAGGCCCTGAACGTTACAATTAACTATCATTTTTGCGTCGGATTCGATAATCTAAACTCACAGGAGAACGACCATAAGGTGCCCGAGGCAGCAACAGACCCTTGGAGACAAGTCGGCTGGAGGCCGATGTATTGAATCTCGACGCAATTTGAGTGTTCCATCGGCATTAGGAGGCCCTCAACGCTACAGTTAACTATCATTTTTGCGTCGGATTCGATAATCTATATCACAGGAAAACGACCATAAGGTGCCCGAGGCAGCAATATCCCCTTGGAGACAAGTCGGCTGGAGGCCGATGTATTGAATCTCGACGCAATTTGAGTGTTCCATCGGCATTAGGAGGCCCTGAACGTTACAGTTAACTATCATTTTAGCGTCGGATTCGAAAATCTACTAACAGGAGAAGGATCATATGGAGCACGAGACTGCAATATCCCCTTGGATACTAGTCGGCTGGAGGCCGATGTATTGAATCTCGGCGCAATTTGAGTGTTCCATCGGCATTAGGAGGCCCTGAACATTACAGTTAACTATCATTTTAGCGTCGGATTCGAAAATCTACTAACAGCAGAGAGATCATATGGTGCACGAGACTGCAATATCCCCTTGGATACAAGTCGACTGGAGGACGATGTATTGACTCTCGACGCAATTTGAGTGTTCCATCGCCAATAGGAGGCCCTGAACGTTACAGTTAACCATCATTTATGCGTCGGATTCGAAAATATACTCACAGGAGAAGTTCATACGGTGCTCGAGGCAGCAATAAACCCTTAGAGACAAGTCGGCTGGAAACCGATGTATAGATTCTAGACGCAATTTGAGTGTTCCATCGTCATTAGGAGGCCCTGAACATTACAATTAACAATCATGTTAGCGTCGGATACGAAAATCTACTCACAGGAGAAGTTAATACGGTGCTCGAGACAGAAATATACCCCTTGGAGACAAGTCCGCTGGAATCCGATGTATTGAATCTCGACGCAATTTGAGTGTTCCATCGTCTTTAGAAGTCCCTGAACGTTACAATTAACTATCATTTTTGCGTCGGATTCGATAATCTAAACTCACAGGAGAACGACCATAAGGTGCCCGAGGCAGCAATAGACCGTTGGAGACAAGTCAGCTGGAGGCCGGTGTATGGAATCTCGACGCAATTTGAGTGTTCCATCGGCATTAGGAGGCCCTGAACGTTACAGTTAACTATCATTTTAGCGTCGGATTCGAAAATCTACTAATAGGAGGAGGATAATATGGTGCACGAGACTGCAATATCCCCTTGGAGACAAGTCGGCTGGAGGCCGATGTATTGAATCTCGACGCAATTTGAGTGTTCCATCGTCATTAGAAGGCCCTGAACGTTACAATTAACTATCATTTTTGCGTCGGATTCGATAGTCTAAACTCACAGGAGAACGACCATAAGGTGCCCGAGGCAGCAACAGACCCTTGGAGACAAGTCGGCTGGAGGCCGATGTATTGAATCTCGACGCAATTTGAGAGCTCCATCGTCATTAGGAGGCCCTGAACGTTACAATTAACTATCAGTTTCGTCGGATTCGAAAATCTAGACTCACAGGAGAACGACCATAAGGTGCCCGAGGCAGCAATAGTCCCTTGGAGAAAGTCGGCTGGAAGCCGATGTATTGAATCTCGACGCTATTTGAGTGTCCCATCGTCATTAGGAGGCCTTAAACGTTACAATTAACTATCATTTTTGCGTCGGATTCGATAATCTTAACTCACAGGAGAACGACCATAAGGTGCCCGAGGCAGCAACAGACCCTTGGAGACAAGTCGGCTGGAGGCCGATGTATTGAATCTCGACGCAATTTGAGTGTTCCATCGTCATTACAAGGCCCTGAACGTTACAATTAACTATCATTTATGCGTCGGATTCGAAAATCTAGACTCACAGGAGAACGACAATAAGGTGCCCGAGGCAGCAATAGACCCTTGGAGACAAGTCGGCTGGAAACCGATGTATTGATTCTTGACGCAATTTGAGTGTTCCATCGTCATTAGGAGGCCCTGAACGTTACAATTAACTATGAGTTTTGCGTCGGATTCGAAAATCTAGACTCACAGGAGAACGACCAAAACGTGTCCGAGGCAGCAATAGACCCTTGGAGACAAGTCGGCTGGAGGCCGATGTATTGAATCTCGACGCAATTTGAGTGTTCCATCGGCAATAGGAGGCACTGAGCGTTACAGTTAACTATCATTTTAGCGTCGGATTCGAAAATCTACTAACAGGAGAAGGATCATATGGAGCACGAGACTGCAATATCCCCTTGGATACAAGTCGGCTGGAGGCCGATGTATTGAATCTCGGCGCAATTTGAGTGTTCCATCGGCATTAGGAGGCCCTGAACATTACAGTTAACTATCATTTTAGCGTCGGATTCGAAAATCTACTAACAGCAGAGAGATCATATGGTGCACGAGACTGCAATATCCCCTTGGATACAAGTCGACTGGAGGACGATGTATTGACTCTCGACGCAATTTGAGTGTTCCATCGCCAATAGGAGGCCCTGAACGTTACAGTTAACCATCATTTATGCGTCGGATTCGAAAATATACTCACAGGAGAAGTTCATACGGTGCTCGAGGCAGCAATAGACCCTTGGAGACAAGTCGGCTGGAAACCGATGTATAGATTCTTGACGCAATTTGAGTGTTCCATCGTCATTAGGAGGCCCTGAACGTTACAATTAACAATCATGTTAGCGTCGGATTCGAAAATCTACTCACAGGAGAAGTTAATACGGTGCTCGAGACAGCAATATACCCCTTGGAGACAAGTCCGCTGGAGGCCGATGTATTGAATCTCGACGCAATTTGAGTGTTCCATCGTCTTTAGAAGTCCCTGAACGTTACAATTAACTATCATTTTTGCGTCGGATTCGATAATCAAAACTCACAGGAGAACGACCATAAGGTGCCCGAGGCAGCAATAGACCGTTGGAGACAAGTCGGCTGGAGGCCGATGTATGGAATATCGACGCAATTTGAGTGTTCCATCGGCATTAGGGGGCCCTGAACGTTACAGTTAACTATCATTTTAGCGTCGGATTCGAAAATCTACAAATAGGAGGAGGATAATATGGTGCACGAGACTGCAATATCCCCTTGGAGACAAGTCGGCTGGAGGCCGATGTATTGAATATCGACGCAATTTGATTGTTCCATCGTCATTAGAAGGCCCTGAACGTTACAATTAACTATCATTTTTGCGTCGGATTCGATAATCTAAACTCACAGGAGAACGACCATAAGGTGCCCGAGGCAGCAACAGACCCTTGGAGACAAGTCGGCTGGAGGCCGATGTATTGAATCTCGACGCAATTTGAGAGTTCCATCGTCATTAGGAGGCCCTGAACGTTACAATTAACTATCAGTTTCGTCGGATTCGAAAATCTAGACTCACAGGAGAACGACCATAAGGTGCCCGAGGCAGCAATAGACCCTTGGAGAAAGTCGGCTGGAAGCCGATGTATTGAATCTCGACGCTATTTGAGTGTCCCATCGTCATTAGGAGGCCTTAAACGTTACAATTAACTATCATTTTTGCGTCGGATTCGATAATCTTAACTCACAGGAGAACGACCATAAGGTGCCCGAGGCAGCAACAGACCCTTGGAGACAAGTCGGCTGGAGGCCGATGTATTGAATCTCGACGCAATTTGAGTGTTCGATCGTCATTACAAGGCCCTGAACGTTACAATTAACTATCATTTATGCGTCGGATTCGAAAATCTAGACTCACAGGAGAACGACCATAAGGTGCCCGAGGCAGCAATAGACCCTTGGAGACAAGTCGGCTGGAAACCGATGTATTGATTCTTGACGCAATTTGAGTGTTCCATCGTCATTAGGAGGCCCTGAAAGTTACAATTTACTATGAGTTTTGCGTCGGATTCGAAAATCTAGACTCACAGGAGAACGACCATAAGGTGCCCGAGGCAGCAATAGACCCTTGGAGACAAGTCGGCTGGAAACCGATCCCGATGGAACACACAACTTGCGTCGAGATTCAATATATCGGCCTACAGCCGACTTGTCTCCAAGGGTCTATTGCTGCCTCGAGCACCGTATGAACTTCTCCTGTGAGTAGATTTTCGAATCCGACGCTAAAATGATTGTTAATTGTAACGTTCAGGGCCTCCTAATGACGATGGAAAACTCAAATTGCGTCAAGAATCAATACATCGGTTTCCAGCCGACTTGTCTCCAAGGGTCTATTGCTGTCTCGGGCACCTTATGGTCGTTCTCCTGTGAGTCTAGATTATCGAATCCGACGCTAAAATGATAGTTAATTGTAACGTTCAGGGCCTTGTAATGCCGATGGAACACTCAAATTGCGTCGAGATTCAATACATCGGCCTCCAGCCGACTTGTCTCCAAGGGTCTGTTGCTGCCTCGGGCACCTTATGGCCGTTCTCCTGTGAGTTTAGATTATCGAATCCGACGCAAAAATGATAGTTAATTGTAACGTTTAGGGCCTCCTAATGACGATGGAACACTCAAATTGCGTCGAGATTCAATACATCGGCCTCCAGCCGACTTGTCTCCAAGGGGATATTGCTGTCTCGAGCACAATTTGATCCTTCTCCTGTGAGTCTAGATTTTCGAATCCGACGCAAAAATGATAGTGAATTGTAACGTTCAGCGCCTTCTAATGACGATAGAAGACTCAAATAGCGTCGAGATTCAATACATCGTATTCCAGCCGATATGTCTCCAAGGGGATATTGCTGCCTCGGGCACCAAATGGTCCGTCTGCTGTGAGTCTAGATTTTCGAATCCGACCCAAAAATGATAGTTAATTGTAACGTTCAGGGCCTCCTAATGACGATGGAACACTTAAATTGCGTCAAGAATCAATACATCGGTTTCCAGCCGACTTGTCTCCAAGGGTCTATTGCTGCCTCGGGCACCTTATGGTCGATCTCCTGTGAGTCTAGATTTACGAATCCGACGCATAAATCATAGTTAATTGTAACGTTCAGGGACTCCTAAAGACGATGCAACACTCAAATTGCGTCGAGAGTCAATACATCGACCTCCAGCCGACTTGTCTCCAAGGGGTATATTGCTGTTTCGAGCACCGAATGAACTTCCCCTGTGAGTAGATTTTCGAATCCGACGCGAAACTGATAATTAATTGTAAGGTTTAGGGCCTCCTAATGACGATGGAACACTCAAATTGCGTCGAGATTCAATACATCGGCCTCCAGCCGACTTGTATCCAATGGGATATTGCAGTCTCGTGCACCATATGATCCTTCTCCTGTTAGTAGATTTTCGAATCCGACGCTAAAATGATAGTAAACAGTAACGTTCAGGGCCTCCTAATGCCGATGGAACACTCAAATTGCGTCGAGGTTCAATACAAATGATAGTAATTGTAACGTTTAGGGCCTCCTAATGACAATGGAATACTCAAATTGCGTCGATATTCAATACATCGGCCTCCAGTCGATTTGTCTCCAAGGGGTATATTGCTGTCTCGAGCACCGTATGAACTTCTCCTGTGAGTAGATTTTCGAATCCGACGCGAAACTGATAGTTAATTGTAAGGTTTAGGGCCTGCTAATGATGATGGAACACTCAAATTGCGTCGAGATTCAATACATCGGCCTCCAGCCGACTTGTATCCAATTGTCTAATGCTGCTTCGGGCACCTTATGGTCGTACTCTTGTAAGTCTAGATTTTCGAATCCGACGCAAAAATGATAGTTAATTGTAACGTTCAGGGCTTCCTAATGACGATGGAACCCTCCAATTGCGTCGAGATTCAATACATCGTCCTCCAGCCGACTTGTCTCCAAGGGTCTATTGCTGCCTCGGGCACCTTATGGTCGTTCTCCTGTGAGTCTAGATTTTCGAATCCGACGCAAAAATGATAGTTAATTGTAACGTTCAGGGCCTTGTAATGACGATGGAACACTCGAATTGCGTCGAGATTCAATACATCGGCCTCCAGCCGTCTTGTCTCCAAGGATCTGTTGCTGCCTCGGGCACCTTATGGTCGTTCTCCTGTGAGTTTAGATTATCGAATCCGACGCAAAATTGATAGTTAATTGAAACGTTTAGGGCCTCCTAATGACGATGGAACACTCAAATTGCGTCGATATTCAATACATCGGCCTCCAGTCGATTTGTCTCCAAGGGGAATATTGCTGTCTCGAGCACCGTATGAATTTCTCCTGTGAGTAGATTTTCGAATCCGATGCGAAACTGATAGTTAATTGTAAGGTTTAGGGCCTCCTAATGACGATGGAACACTCAAATTGCGTCGAGATTCAACACATCGGCCTCCAGCCGACTTGTATCCAAGGGGATATTGCAGTCTCGTGCACCATAAGATCCTTCTCCTGTTCGTAGATTTTCGAATCCGACGCTAAAATGATAGTTAACTGTAACGTTCAGGGCCTCCTAATGCCGATGGAACACTCAAATTGCGTCGAGATTCAATACATCGTCCTCCAGCCGACTTGTCTCCAAGGGACTGTTGCTGCCTCGGGCACCTTATGATCGTTCTCCTGTGAGTTTAGATTATCGAATCCGACACAAAAATGATTGTTAATTGTAACGTTCAGGTCCTCCTAATGACGATGGAACTTTCAAATTGCGTCGAGATTCGATACATCGTCCTCCAGCCGACTTGTCTCCAAGGGTCTATTGCTGCCTCGGGCACCTTATGTTCGTTCTCCTGTGAGTCTAGATTTTCGAATCCGACGCAAAAATGATAGTTAATTGTAACGTTCAGGGCCTCCTAATGCCGATGGAACACTCAAATTGCGTCGGGATTCAATACATCGGCATTCAGCCGATTTGTGTCCAAGGGTCTATTGCTACCTCGGGCACCTTATGGTCGTTCTCCTGTGAGTCTAGATTTTCGAATCCGACGCAAAAATGATAGTTAATTGTAACGTTTAGGGCCTCCTAATGCCGGTGGAACACTCAAATTGCGTCGAGATTCAATACATCGACCTCCAGCCGACTTGTCTCCAAGGGTCTATTGCTGCCTCGGGCACCTTACGGTCGTTCTCCTGTTAGTAGATTTTCGAATCCGACGCTAAAATGATAGTTAACTGTAACGTTCAGGGCCTCCTAATGCCGATGGAACACTCAAATTGCGTCGAGATTCAATACATCGGCCTCCAGCCGACTTGTCTCCAAGGGTCTATTGCTGCCTCGGGCACCTTATGGTCGTTCTCCTGTGAGTTTAGATTATCGAATCCGACGCAAAAATGACAGTTAATTGTAACGTTCAGGGCCTCCTAATTCCGATGGAACACTCAAATTGTGTCGAGATTCAATACATCGGCCTCCAGCCGACTTGTCTCCAAGGGTCTATTGCTGCCTCGGGCACCTTATGGTCGTTCTCCTGTGAGTCTAGATTTTCGACTCCGACGCAAAAATGATAGTTAATTGTAACGTTCAGGGCCTTGTAATGACGATGGAACACTCAAATTGCGTCAAGATTCAATACATCGGCCTCCAGCCGACTTGTCTCCAAGGGTCTGTCGCTGCCTCGGGCACCTTATGGACGTTCTCCTGTGAGTTTAGATTATCGAATCCGACGCAAAAACGATAGTTAATTGTAACGTTTAGGGCCTCCTAATGACGATGGGACACTCAAATTGCGTCGAGATGCAATACATCGTCCTCCAGTCGACTTGTATCCAAGGGGATATAGCAGTCTCGTGCACCATATGATCCTTCTTCCTGTTAGTAGAATTTCGAATCCGTCGTTAAAATGATAGTTAACTGTAACGTTTAGGGCCTCCTAATGCCGATGGAACACTCAAATTGCGTCGAGATTCAATACATCGGCCTCCAGCCGACTTGTCTCCATGGGTCTGTTGCTGCCTCGGGCACCTTATGGTCGTTCTCCTGTGAGTTTAGATTATCGAATCCGACGCAAAAATGATAGTTAATTGTAACGTTTAGGGCCTCCTAATGACGATGGGACACTCAAATTGCGTCGAGATTCAATACATCGTCCTCCAGTCGACTTGTCTCCATTGGGATATTACTGCCTCCGGCCTCTTATGTTCGCTCTCATGTGAGTTTAGATTTTCGAATCCGACGCGAAACTGATTGTTAATTGTAACGTTCAGGGCTTCCTAATGACGATGGAACTCTCAAATTGCGTCGAGATTCAATACATCGGCCTCCAGCCGATATGTCTCCAAGGGGTTATCGCTGCCTCGGGCACCACATGGTCCGTCTCCGGTTATTCTACGTTTTCGGATCCGACGCAAAACTCATAGTTGATTGTAACGTTCAGGGCCTCCTATTGGCGATGGAACACTCAAATTGCGTCGAGATTCAAAACATCGACCTCCAGCCGACTTGTCTCCAAGGGCCTATTGCTGCCTCGGGCACCGTATGGTCGTTCTCCTGTGAGTGTAGAATTTAGAATCCGACGCAAAACTGATAGTTAAATGTAATTCTCAGGGCCTCTTAATGACGATGGAACACTCAAATAGCGTCGAGAGTCAATACATCTTCCTCCAGCCGACTTGTCTACAAGGGGATATTGCTGCCTCGGGCTCCATGTGGTCCGTCTCCTGTGAGTCTAGATTTTCGAATCCGACGCGAAACTGATTGTTAATTGTAACGTTCAGGGCTTCCTAATGACGATGGAACTCTCAAATTGCGTCGAGATTCAATACATCGTCCTCCAGCCGACATGACTCCAAGGGTCTATTGCTGCCTCGGGCACCTTATGGTCGTTCTCCTGTGAGTCTAGATCTTCGAATGCGACGCAAAAAAGATAGTTAACTGTAACGTTCAGGGCTTTCTAATGACGATGGAACACTCAAATTGCGTCGAGATTCAATACATCGGCCTCCAGCCGACTTGTCTCCAAGGGGTTATCGCTGCCTCGGGCACCACATGGTCCGTCTCCAGTGATTCTACGTTTTCGAATCCGACGCAAAACTCATAGTTAATTGTAACGTTCAGGGCCTCCTATTGGCGATGGAACACTCAAATTGCGTCGAGATTCAATACATCGACCTCCAGCCGACTAGTCTCCAAGGGTCTATAGCTGAACCGGGCACCTCATGGTCGTTCTCCTGTGAGTCCAGATTTTCGAATCCGACGCAAAAATGATAGTTAATTGTAACGTTCAGGGCCTCCTAATGATGATGGAACTCTCAAATCGCGTCGAGATTCAATACATCGTCCTCCAGCCGACTTGTCTCCATGGGTCTATTGCTGCCTCGGGCACCGTATGGTCGTTCTCCTGTGAGTCTAGAATTTAGAATCCGACGCAAAACTGATAGTTAAATGTAATGCTCAGGGCCTCTTAATGACGATGGAACTCTCAAATTGCGTCGAGATTCAATACATCTTCCTCCAGCCGACTTGTCTACAAGGGGATATTGCTGCCTCAGGCTCCATGTGGTCCGTCTCCTGTGAGTCTAGATTTTCGAATCCGACGCGAAACTGATAGTTAATTGTAAGGTTCAGGGCCTCCTAATGAAGATTGGAACACTCAAATTGCGTCGAGATTTAATACATCGGCCTCCAGCGGACTTGTCTCCAAGGGGATATTGCTGTCTCGGGCACCATATGATCCTTCTCCTGTGAGTCTAGATTTTCGAATCCGACGCAAAAATGATAGTGAATAGTAACGTTCAGCGCCTCCTGATGACGATAGAACTCTCAAATTGAGTCGAGATTCAATACATCGACCTCCAGCCGACTTGTCTCCAAGGGGATATTGCTGCCTCGGGCTCCATGTGGTCCGTCTCCTGTGAGTCTAGATTTTCGAATCTGACGCGAAACTGATAGTTAATTGTAACGTTCAGGGCCTCCTAATGACGATGGAAAACTCAAATTGCGTCAAGAATCAATACATCGGTTTCCAACCGACTTGTCTCCAAGAGGCTATTGCTGTCTCTGGCACCGTATGGTCGTTCTCCTGTGAGTCTAGATTATCGAATCCGACGCAAAAATGATAGTTAATTGTAACGGGCAGGGCCTTGTAATGCCTATGGAACACTCAAATTGCGTCGAGATTCAATATATCGGCCTCCAGCCGACTTGTCTCCAAGGGTCTGTTGCTGCCTCGGGCACCTTATGGCCGTCCTCCTGTGAGTTTAGATTATCGAATCCGACGCAAAAATGATAGTTAATTGTAACGTTTAGGGCCTCCTAATGACGATGGGACACTCAAATTGCGTCGAGATTCAATACATCGGCCTCCAGCCGACTTGTCTCCAAAGGGATATTGCTGTCTCGAGCACAATTAGATCCTTCTCCTGTGAGTCTAGATTTTCGAATCCGACGCAAAAATGATAGTGTATTGTAACATTCAGGGCCTTCTAATGACGATGGAACACTCAAATTGCGTCGAGATTCAATACATCGGCCTCCAGCCGACTTGTCTATAAGGGTCTATTGCTGCCTCGGGCACCTTATGGTCGTTCTCCTGTGAGTCTAGATTTTCAATTCCGACGCAAAAATGATAGTTAATTGTAACGTTCAGGGCCTTGTAATGACGATGGAACACTCAAATTGCGTCGAGAATCATTACATCGGCCTCCAGGCGACTTGTCTCCAAGGGTCTGTTGCTGCCTCGGGCACCTTATGGTCGTTCTCCTGTGAGTTTAGATTATCGAATCCGACGCAAAAGTGATAGTTAATTGTAACGTTCAGGGCGACCTAATGACGATGGAACACTCAAATTGCGTCGCGATTTAATACACCGTCCTCCAGCAGACTTGTCTCCAAGGGGATATCGCTGCCTCGGGCACCACATGGTCCGTCTCCGGTGATTCTACGTTTTCGAATCCGACGCAAAACTCTTAGTTAATTGTAACGTTCAGGGCCTCCTATTGGCGATGGAACACTCAAATTGCGTCGAGATTCAATACATCGACCTCCAGCCGACTTGTCTCCAAGGGGATATTGTTGCCTCGGGTTCCATGTGGTCCGTCACCTGTGAGTCTAGATTTTCGAATCCGACGCAAAACTGATAGTTCATTATAACGTTCAGGGCGACCTAATGACGATGGAACACTCAAAATGCGTCGAGATTCAATACATCGGCCTCCAGTCGACTTGTCTCCAGGGGGTATATTGCTGTCTCGAGCACCTTATGGTCGTTCTCCTGTGAGTCGAGATTTTCGAATCTGACGCAAAATTGATAGTTAATTGTAACGTTGAAGGTCTCCTAATGACGATGGAACACTCAAACTGCGTCGAGATTCAATACATCGGCCTCCAGCGGACTTGTCTCCAAGGTTCTATTGCTGCCTCGGGCACCTTATGGTCGTTCTCCTGTTAGTAGATTTTCGAATCCGACGCTAAAATGATAGTTAATTGTAACGTTCAGGGCCTCCTAATGACGATGGAACACTCAAACTGCGTCGAGATTCAATACATCGGCCTCCAGCGGACTTG
The DNA here is from genome assembly GCF_021461395.2 of Schistocerca americana. Taxonomy (NCBI): domain Eukaryota; kingdom Metazoa; phylum Arthropoda; class Insecta; order Orthoptera; family Acrididae; genus Schistocerca; species Schistocerca americana. The sequence goes on along the minus strand of NC_060122.1, from coordinate 7,214,003 downwards.
TCTCCAAGCGGATGTTGCTGTCTCGGGTACCATGTGATCCTTCTCCTGTGAGTCTAGATTTTCGAATCCGACGCAAAATAGATAGTGAATAGTAACCTTCAGCGTCCCCTGATGACGATAGAACTCTCAAATTGCGTCGAGATTCAATACATCGTCCACCAGCTGATTTGTCTCCAAGGGGATATTGCTGCCTCGGGCACCAAATGGTCCGTCTCCTGTGAGTCTGGATTTTTGAATCCGACGCGAAATGACGATGGAGCACTCAAATTGCGTCGCGATTCAATACATCGTCCTCCAGCGGACTGGTCTCCAAGGGTCAATAGCTGCCACGGGCACCTTGTTATCGTTCTGCTGTGAGTCTAGATTTTCGAACCCGACGCAAAACTGATTGTTAATTGTAACGTTCAGGGCCACCTAATGACGATGGAACACTCAAATTGAGTCGAGATTCAATACATCGACCTCCAGCCGACTTGTCTCCAAGGTTCTATTGCTGTCTCGGGCACCTTATGGTCGTTCTCCTGTTAGTAGATTTTCGAATCCGACGCTAAAATGATAGTTAACTGTAACGTTCAGGGCCTCCTAATGCCGATGGACCACTCAAATTGCGTCGAGATTCAATACATCGGCCTCCAGCCGACTTGTCTCCAAGGGTCTATTACTGCCTCGGGCACCTTATGGTCGTTCTCCTGTGAGTTTAGATTATCGAATCCGACGCAAAAATGACAGTTAATTGTAACGTTCAGGGCCTCCTAATGCCGATGGAACACTCAAATTGTGTCGAGATTCAATACATCGTCCTCCAGTCGACTTGTCTCCATGGGGATATTACTGCCTCCGGCCTCTTATGTTCGCTCTCATGTGAGTTTAGATTTTCGAATCCGACGCGAAACTGATTGTTAATTGTAACGTTCAAGGCTTCCTAATGACGATGGAACTCTCAAATTGCGTCGAGATTCAATACATCGACCTCCAGCCGACATGACTCCAAGGGTCTATTGCTGCCTCGGGCACCTTATGGTCGTTCTCCTGTGAGTCTAGATCTTCGAATCCGACGCAAAAATGATAGTTACCTGCAACGTTCAGGGCTTTCTAATGACGATGGAACACTCAAATTGCGTCGAGATTCAATACATCGGCCTCCAGCCGACTTACCTCAAAGGGGTTATCGCTGCCTCGGGCACCACATGGTCCGTCTCCGGTGATTTTACGTTTTCGAATCCGACGCAAAACTCATAGTTAATTGTAACTTTCATGGCCTCCTATTGGCGATGGAACACTCAAATTGCGTCGGGATTCAATACATCGACCTCCAACCGACTTGTCTCCAAGGGTCTAAAGCTGAACCGGGCACCTTATGGTCGTTCTCCTGTGAGTCTAGATTTTCGAATCCGACGCAAAAATGATAGTTAATTGTAACGTTCAGGGCCTCCTAATGACGATGGAACTCTCAAATCGCGTCGAGATTCAATACATCGTCCTCCAGCCGACTTGTCTCCAAGGGTCTATTGCTGCCTCGGGCACCGTATGGTCGTTCTCCTGTGAGTCTAGAATTTAGAATCCGACGCAAAACTGATAGTTAATTGTAACGTTCAGGGCCTCCTAATGACGATGGAAAACTCAAATTGCGTCAAGAATCAATACATCGGTTTCCAACCGACTTGTCTCCAAGGGTCTATTGCTGTCTCGGGCACCTTATGGTCGTTCTCCTGTGAGTCTAGATTATCGAATCCGACGCAAAAATGATAGTTAATTGTAACGGTCAGGGCCTTGTAATGCCGATGGAACACTCAAATTGCGTCGAGATTCAATATATCGGCCTCCAGCCGACTTGTCTCCAAGGGTCTGTTGCTGCCTCGGGCACCTTATGGCCGTTCTCCTGTGAGTTTAGATTATCGAATCCGACGCAAAAATGATAGTTAATTGTAACGTTTAGGGCCTCCTAATGACGATGGGACACTCAAATTGCGTCGAGATTCAATACATCGGCCTCCAGCCGACTTGTCTCCAAAGGGATATTGCTGTCTCGAGCACAATTAGATCCTTCTCCTGTGAGTCTAGATTTTCGAATCCGACGAAAAACTGATAGTTAATTGTAACATTCAGAGCCTCCTAATGACGATGGAACACTCATTTTGCGTCGCGATCCAATACATCGTCCTCCAACCGACTTGTCTCCAAGGGTCAATAGCTGCCACGGGCACCTTGTGATCGTTCTGCTGTGAGTAGATTTTCGAATCCGACGCTAAAATGATTGTTAATTGTAACGTTCAGGGTCTCCTAATGACGATGGAACACTCAAATTGCGTCAAGAATCAAAACATCGGTTTCCAGTCGACTTGTCTCCAAGGGTCTATTGCTGCCTCGAGCACCTTATGGTCGTTCTCCTGTGAGTCTAGATTTTCGAATCCGACGCAAAACTGATAGTTAATTGTAACGTTCTGGGCCTCCTAATGACGATGGAACACTCAAATTGCGTCGAGATTCAATACATCGGCCACCAGCCGTCTTGTTTCATAGGGTCTATTGCTGCCTGTGGCACCTTCTCCTGTGAGTCTAGATTTTCGAATCCGACGCAAAACTGATAGTTCATTATAACGTTCAGGGCGACCTAATGACGATGGAACACTCAAAATGCGTCGAGATTCAATACATCGGCCTCCAGTCGATTTGTCTCCAGGGGGTATATTGCTGTCTCGAGCACCGTATGAACTTCTCCTGTGAGTAGATTTTCGAATGATTGTTAATTGTAACGTTCAGGGCCTCCTAATGACGATGGAACACTCAAATTGCGTCGAGATTCGATACATCGGCCTCCAGCGGACTTGTCTCCAAGGGTCTATTGCTGCCTCGAGCACCTTATGGTCGTTCTCCTGTGAGTCTAGATTTTCGAATCTGACGCAAAAATGATAGTTAATTGTAACGTTGAAGGTCTCCTAATGACGATGGAACACTCAAACTGCTTCGAGATTCAATACATCGGCCTCCAGCGGACTTGTCTCCAAGCGGATGTTGCTGTCTCGGGTACCATATGATCCTTCTCCTGTGAGTCTAGATTTTCGAATCCGACGCAAAAATGATAGTGAATAGTAACGTTCAGCGCTCCCTGATGACGATAGAACTCTCAAATTGCGTCGAGATTCAATACATCGTCCTCCAGCGGACTGGTCTCCAAGGGTCAATAGGTGCCACGGGCACCTTGTTATCGTTCTGCTGTGAGTCTAGATTTTCGAACCCGACGCAAAACTGATTGTTAATTGTAACGTTCAGGGCCACCTAATGACGATGGAACACTCAAATTGAGTCGAGATTCAATACATCGACCTCCAGCCGACTTGTCTCCAAGGTTCTATTGCTGCCTCGGGCACCTTATGGTCGTTCTCCTGTTAGTAGATTTTCGAATCCGACGCTAAAATGATAGTTAACTGTAACGTTCAGGGCCTCCTAATGCCGATGGAACACTCAAATTGCGTCGAGATTCAATACATCGGCCTCCAGCCGACATGTCTCCAAGGGTCTATTACTGCCTCGGGCACCTTATGGTCGTTCTCCTGTGAGTTTAGATTATCGAATCCGACGCAAAAATGACAGTTAATTGTAACGTTCAGGGCCTCCTAATGCCGATGGAACACTCAAATTGTGTCGAGATTCAATACATCGTCCTCCAGTCGACTTGTCTCCATGGGGATATTACTGCCTCCGGCCTCTTATGTTCGCTCTCATGTGAGTTTAGATTTTCGAATCCGACGCGAAACTGATTGTTAATTGTAACGTTCAGGGCTTCCTAATGACGATGGAACTCTCAAATTGCGTCGAGATTCAATACATCGTCCTCCAGCCGACATGACTCCAAGGGTCTATTGCTGCCTCGGGCACCTTATGGTCGTTCTCCTGTGAGTCTAGATCTTCGAATCCGACGCAAAAATGATAGTTAACTGCAACGTTCAGGGCTTTCTAATGACGATGGAACACTCAAATTGCGTCGAGATTCAATACATCGGCCTCCAGCCGACTTACCTCCAAGGGGTTATCGCTGCCTCGGGCATCACGTGGTCCGTCTCCGGTGATTTTACGTTTTCGAATCCGACGCAAAACTCATAGTTAATTGTAACTTTCATGGCCTCCTATTGGCGATGGAACACTCAAATTGCGTCGGGATTCAATACATCGACCTCCAGCCGACTTGTCTCCAAGGGTCTATAGCTGAACCGGGCACCTTATGGTCGTTCTCCTGTGAGTCTAGATTTTCGAATCCGACGCAAAAATGATAGTTAATTGTAACGTTCAGGGCCTCCTAATGATGATGGAACTCTCAAATCGCGTCGAGATTCAATACATCGTCCTCCAGCCGACTTGTCTCCAAGGGTCTATTGCTGCCTCGGGCACCGTATGGTCGTTCTCCTGTGAGTCTAGAATTTAGAATCCGACGCAAAACTGATAGTTAATTGTAACGTTCAGGGCCTCCTAATGACGATGGAAAACTCAAATTGCGTCAAGAATCAATACATCGGTTTTCAACCCACTTGTCTCCAAGGGTCTATTGCTGTCTCGGGCACCTTATGGTCGTTCTCCTGTGAGTCTAGATTATCGAATCCGACGCAAAAATGATAGTTAATTGTAACGGTCAGGGCCTTGTAATGCCGATGGAACACTCAAATTGCGTCGAGATTCAATATATTGGCCTCCAGCCGACTTGTCTCCAAGGGTCTGTTGCTGCCTCGGGCACCTTATGGCCGTTCTCCTGTGAGTTTAGATTATCGAATCCGACGCAAAAATGATAGTTAATTTTAACGTTTAGGGCCTCCTAATGACGATGGGACACTCAAATTGCGTCGAGATACAATACATCGGCCTCCAGCCGACTTGTCTCCAAAGGGATATTGCTGTCTCGAGCACAATTAGATCCTTCTCCTGTGAGTCTAGATTTTCGAATCCGACGCAAAAATGATAGTGAATTGTAACGTTCAGGGCCTTCTAATGACGATGGAACACTCAAATTGCGTCGAGATTCAATACATCGGCCTCCAGCCGACTTGTCTATAAGGGTCTATTGCTGCCTCGGGCACCTTATGGTCGTTCTCCTGTGAGTCTAGATTTTCAATTCCGACGCAAAAATGATAGTTAATTGTAACGTTCAGGGCCTTGTAATGACGATGGAACACTCAAATTGCGTCGAGATTCATTACATCGGCCTCCAGCCGACTTGTCTCCAAGGGTCTGTTGCTGCCTCGGGCACCTTATGGTCGTTCTCCTGTGAGTTTAGATTATCGAATCCGACGCAAAAATGATAGTTAATTGTAACGTTCAGGGCGACCTAATGCCGATGGAACACTCAAATTGCGTCGCGATTCAATACACCGTCCTCCAGCGGAATGGTCTCCAAGGGGATATTGCTGCATCGGGCACCTTATGGTCTGTCTCCAGTGAGTCTAGATTTTCGAATCCGACGAAAAACTGATAGTTAATTGTAACATTCAGAGCCTCCTAATGACGATGGAACACTCATTTTGCGTCGCGATCCAATACATCGTCCTCCAACCGACTTGTCTCCAAGGGTCAATAGCTGCCACGGGCACCTTGTGATCGTTCTGCTGTGAGTAGATTTTCGAATCCGACGCTAAAATGATTGTTAATTGTAACGTTCAGGGTCTCCTAATGACGATGGAACACTCAAATTGCGTCAAGAATCAAAACATCGGTTTCCAGTCGACTTGTCTCCAAGGGTCTATTGCTGCCTCGGGCACCTTATGGTCGTTCCCCTGTGAGTTTAGATTATCGAATCCGACGCAAAAATGATGGTTAATTGTAACGTTTAGGGCCTCCTAATGACGATGGAACACTCAAATTGCGTCGAGATTCAATACATCGGCCTCCAGCCGACTTGTTTCCAAGGGGATATTGCTGTCTCGAGCACAATTTGATCCTTCTCCTGTGAGTCTAGATTTTCGAATCCGACGCAAAAATGATAGTGAATTGTACCGTTCAGCGCCTCCTAATGACGATAGAAGACTCAAATTGCGTCGAGATTCAATATATCGTCCTCCAGCCGATATGTCTCCAAGGGGATATTGCTGCCTCGGGCACCAAATGGTCCGTCTGCTGTGAGTCTAGATTTTCGAATCCGACGCAAAAATGATAGTTAATTGTAACGTTCAGGGCCTTGTAATGACGGTGGAACACTCGAATTGCGTCGAGATTCAATACATCGGCATCCAGCCGACTTGTCTCCAAGGATCTGTTGCTGCCTCGGGCACCTTGTGGTCGTTCTCCTGTGAGTTTAGATTATCGAATCCGACGCAAAATTGATAGTTAATTGTAACGTTTAGGTCCTCCTAATCACGATGGAACACTCAAATTGCGTCGATATTCAATACATCGGCCTCCAGTCGATTTGTCTCCAAGGGGAATATTGCTGTCTCGAGCACCGTATGAATTTCTCCTGTGAGTAGATTTTCGAATCCGATGCGAAACTGATAGTTAATTGTAAGCTTTAGGGCCTCCTAATTACGATGGAACACTCAAATTGCGTCGACATTCAACACAACGGCCTCCAGCCGACTTGTATCCAAGGGGATATTGCAGTCTCGTGCACCATAAGATCCTTCTCCTGTTAGTAGATTTTCGAATCCGACGCTAAAATGATAGTTAACTGTAACGTTCAGGGCCTCCTAATGCCGATGGAACACTCAAATTGCGTCGAGATTTAATACATCGGCCTCCAGCCGACTTGTCTCCAAGGGTCTGTTGCTGCCTCGGGCACTTTATGGTCGTTCTCCTGTGAGTTTAGATTATCGAATCCGACGCAAAAATGATAGTTAATTGTAACGTTCAGGTCCTCCTAATGACGATGGAACTCTCAAATTGCGTCGAGATTCAATACATCGTCCTCCAGCTGACTTGTCTCCAAGGGTCTATTGCTGCCTCGGGCACCTTATGGTCGTTCTCCTGTGAGTCTAGATTTTCGAATCCGACGCAAAAATGATAGTTAATTGTAACGTTCAGGGCCTCCTAATGCTGATGGAACACTCAAATTGCGTCGAGATTTAATACATCGGCATTCAGCCGATTTGTGTCCAATGGTCTATTTCTGCCTCGGGCACCTTATGGTCGTTCTCCTGTGAGTCCAGATTTTCCAATCCGACGCAAAAATGATAGTTAATTGTAACGTTTAGGGCCTCCTAATGCCGGTGGAACACTCAAATTGCGTCGAGATTCAATACATCGACCTCCAGCCGACTTGTCTCCAAGGGGATATCGCTGCCTCGGGCACCACATGGTCCGTCTACGGTGATTCTACGTTTTCGAATCCGACGCAAAACTCATAGTTAATTGTAACGTTCAGGGCCTCATATTGGCGATGGAACACTCAAATTGCGTCGAGATTCAATACATCGACCTTCAGCCGACTTGTCTCCAAGGTTCAATTGCTGAACCGGGTACCTTATGGTCGTTCTCCTGTGGGTCTAGATTTTCGAATGCGACGCAAAAATGATAGTTAATTGTAACGTTCAGGGCCTCCTAATGACGATGGACCTCTCAAATCGCGTCGAGATTCAATACATTGTCCTCCAGCCGACTTGTCTCCAAGGGTCTATTGCTGCCTTGGGCACCGTATGGTCCGTCTCCCGTGAGTCTAGATTTTCGAATCCGACGCGAAACAGATAGTTAATTGTAAGGTTCAGGGCCTCCTAATGACGATGGAACACTCAAATTGCGTCGAGATTCAATACATCGGCCTCCAGCGGACCTGTCTCCAAGGGGATATTGCTGTCTCGGGCACCATATGATCCTTCTCCTGTGAGTCTAGAATTTCGAATCCGACGCAAAAATGATAGTGAATAGTAACGTTCAGCGCCTCCTGATGACGATAGAACTCTCAAATTGAGTCGAGATTCAATACATCGACCTCCAGCCGACTTGTCTCCAAGGGGATATTGCTGCCTCTGGCTCCTTGTGGTCTGTCTCCTGTGAGTCTAGATTTTCGAATCCGACGCGAAACTGATAGTTAATTGTAACGTTCAGGGCCTCCTAATGACGATGGAACACTCAAATTGCGTCGCGATCCAATACATCGTCCTCCAGCCGACTTGTCTCCAAGGGGATATTGCTGCCTCGGGCACCTTATGGTCGTTCTCCTGTTAGTAGATTTTCGAATCCGACGCTAAAATGATAGTTAACTGTAACGTTCAGGGCCTCCTAATGCCGATGGAACACTCAAATTGCGTCGAGATTCAATACATCGGCCTCCAGCGGACTTGTCTCCAAGGGTCTATTGCTGCCTCGAGCACCTTATGGTCGTTCTCCTGTGAGTCTAGATTTTCGAATCTGACGCCAAAATGATAGTTAATTGTAACGTTCAAGGTCTCCTAATGACGATGGAACACTCAAACTGCGTCGAGATTCAATACATCGGCCTCCAGCGGACTTGTCTCCAAGCGGATATTTCTGTCTCGGGCACCATATGATCCTTCTCCTGTGAGTCTAGATTTTCGAATCCGACGCAAAAATGATAGTGAATAGTAACGTTCAGCGCCCCCTGATGACGATAGAACTATCAAATTGCGTCGAGATTCAATACATCGTCCTCCAGCTGATTTGTCTCCAAGGGGTTATTGCTGCCTCGGGCACCAAATGGTCCGTCTCCTGTGAGTCTAGATTTTTGAATTCGACGCGAAATGACGATGGAGCACTCAAATTGCGTCGCGATTCAATACATCGTCCTCCAGCGGACTGGACTCCAAGGGTCAATAGCTGCCACGGGCACCTTGTTATCGTTTTGCTGTGAGTCTAGATTTTCAAACCCGACGCAAAACTTATTGTGAATTGTAACGTTCAGGGCCGCCTAATGACGATGGAACACTCAAATTGAGTCGAGATTCAATACATCGACCTCCAGCCGACTTGTCTCCAAGGGTCTATTGCTGCCTCGGGCACCTTATGGTCGTTCTCCTGTTAGTAGATTTTCGAATCCGACGCTAAAATGATAGTTAACTGTAACGTTCAGGGCCTCCTAATGCCGATGGAACACTCAAATTGCGTCGAGATTCAATACATCGGCCTCCAGCGGACTTGTCTCCAAGGGTCTATTGCTGCCTCGAGCACCTTATGGTCGTTCTCCTGTGAGTCTAGATTTTCGAATCTGACGCCAAAATGATAGTTAATTGTAACGTTCAAGGTCTCCTAATGACGATGGAACACTCAAACTGCGTCGAGATTCAATACATCGGCCTCCAGCGGACTTGTCTCCAAGCGGATATTTCTGTCTCGGGCACCATATGATCCTTCTCCTGTGAGTCTAGATTTTCGAATCCGACGCAAAAATGATAGTGAATAGTAACGTTCAGCGCCCCCTGATGACGATAGAACTATCAAATTGCGTCGAGATTCAATACATCGTCCTCCAGCTGATTTGTCTCCAAGGGGTTATTGCTGCCTCGGGCACCAAATGGTCCGTCTCCTGTGAGTCTAGATTTTTGAATTCGACGCGAAATGACGATGGAGCACTCAAATTGCGTCGCGATTCAATACATCGTCCTCCAGCGGACTGGACTCCAAGGGTCAATAGCTGCCACGGGCACCTTGTTATCGTTTTGCTGTGAGTCTAGATTTTCAAACCCGACGCAAAACTTATTGTGAATTGTAACGTTCAGGGCCGCCTAATGACGATGGAACACTCAAATTGAGTCGAGATTCAATACATCGACCTCCAGCCGACTTGTCTCCAAGGGTCTATTGCTGCCTCGGGCACCTTATGGTCGTTCTCCTGTTAGTAGATTTTCGAATCCGACGCTAAAATGATAGTTAACTGTAACGTTCAGGGCCTCCTAATGCCGATGGAACACTCAAATTGCGTCGAGATTCAATACATCGGCCTCCAGCCGACTTGTCTCCAAGGGTCTATTGCTGCCTCGGGCACCTTATGGTCGTTCTCCTGTGAGTTTAGATTATCGAATCCGACGCAAAAATGACAGTTAATTGTAACGTTCAGGGCCTCCTAATGCCGATGGAACACTCAAATTGCGTCGAGATTCAATACATCGGCCTCCAGCCGACTTGTCTCCAAGGGTCTATTGCTGCCTCGGGCACCTTATGGTCGTTCTCCTGTGAGTCTAGATTTTCGAATCCGTCGTTAAAATGATAGTTAACTGTAACGTTCAGGGCCTCCTAATGCCGATTGAACACTCAAATTGCGTCGAGATTCAATACATCGGCCTCCAGCCGACTTGTCTCCAAGGGTATATCGCTGCCTCGGGCACCACATGGTCCGTCTCCGGTGATTCTACGTTTTCGAATCCGACGCAAAACTCATAGTTAATTGTAACGTTCAGGGCCTCCTATTGGCGATGGAACACTCAAATTGCGTCGAGATTCAATACATCGACCTCCAGCCGACTTGTCTCCAAGGGTCTATAGCTGAACCGGGCACCTTATGGTCGTTCTCCTGTGAGTCTAGATTTTCGAATCCGACGCAAAAATGATAGTTAATTGTAAGGTTCAGGGCCTCCTAATGACGATGGAACTCTCAAATCGCGTCGAGATTCAATACATCGTCCTCCAGCCGACTTGTCTCCAAGGGTCTATTGCTGCCTCGGGCACCGTATGGTCGTTCTCCTGTGAGTCTAGAATTTAGAATCCGACGCAAAACTGATAGTTAAATGTAATGCTCAGGGCCTCTTAATGATGATGGAACACTCAAATTGCGTCGAGAGTCAATACATCTTCCTCCAGCCGACTTGTCTACAAGGGGATATTGCTGCCTCGGGCTCCATGTGGTCCGTCTCCTGTGAGTCTAGATTTTCGAATCCGACGCGAAACTGGTAGTTAATTGTAAGGTTCAGGGCCTCCTAATGACGATGGAACACTCAAATTGCGTCGAGATTCAATACATCGGCCTCCAGCGGACTTGTTTCCAAGGGGATATTGCTGTCTCGGGCACCATATGATCCTTCTCCTGTGAGTCTAGATTTTCGAATCCGACGCAAAAATGATAGTGAATAGTAACGTTCAGCGCCTCCTGATGACGATAGAACTCTCAAATTGAGTCGAGATTCAATACATCGACCTCCAGCCGACTTGTCTCCAAGGGGATATTGCTGCCTCGGGCTCCATGTGGTCCGTCTCCTGTGAGTCTAGATTTTCGAATCCGACGCGAAACTGATAGTTAATTGTAACGTTCAGGGCCTCCTAATGACGATGGAACACTCAAATTGCGTCGCGATCCAATACATCGTCCTCCAGCCGACTTGTCTCCAAGGGTCTATTGCTGCCTCGGGCACCTTATGGTCGTTCTCTTGTAAGTCTAGATTTTCGAATCCGACGCAAAACTGATAGTTCATTATAACGTTCAGGGCGACCTAATGACGATGGAACACTCAAATTGCGTCGAGATTCAATACATCGGCCTCCAGTCGATTTGTCTCCAAGGGGTATATTGCTGTCTCGAGCGCCGTATGAACTTCTCCAGTGAGTCTAGATTTTCGAATCTGACGCAAAAATGATAGTTAATTGTAACGTTCAAGGTCTCCTAATGACGATGGAACACTCAAACTGCGTCGAGATTCAATACATCGGCCTCCAGCGGACTTGTCTCCAAGCGGATATTGCTGTCTCGGGCACCATATGATCCTTCTCCTGTGAGTCTAGAATTTCGAATCCGACGCAAAAATGATAGTGAATAGTAACGTTCAGCGCCCCCTGATGACGATAGAACTCTCAAATTGCGTCGAGATTCAATACATCGTCCTCCAGCTGATTTGTCTCCAAGGGGATATTGCTGCCTCGGGCACCAAATGGTCCGTCTCCTGTGAGTCTGGATTTTTGAATCCGACGCGAAATGACGATGGAGCACTCAAATTGCGTCGCGATTCAATACATCGTCCTCCAGCGGACTGGTCTCCAAGGGTCAATAGCTGCCACGGGCACCTTGTTATCGTTCTGCTGTGAGTCTAGAATTTCGAACCCGACGCAAAACTGATTGTTAATTGTAACGTTCAGGGCCACCTAATGACGATGGAACACTCAAATTGAGTCGAGATTCAATACATCGACCTCCAGCCGACTTGTCTCCAAGGGTCTATTGCTGCCTCGGGCTCCATGTGGTCCGTCTCCTGTGAGTCTAGATTTTCGAATCCGACGCGAAACTGGTAGTTAATTGTAAGGTTCAGGGCCTCCTAATGACGATGGAACACTCAAATTGCGTCGAGATTCAATACATCGGCCTCCAGCGGACTTGTTTCCAAGGGGATATTGCTGTCTCGGGCACCATATGATCCTTCTCCTGTGAGTCTAGATTTTCGAATCCGACGCAAAAATGATAGTGAATAGTAACGTTCAGCGCCTCCTGATGACGATAGAACTCTCAAATTGAGTCGAGATTCAATACATCGACCTCCAGCCGACTTGTCTCCAAGGGGATATTGCTGCCTCGGGCTCCATGTGGTCCGTCTCCTGTGAGTCTAGATTTTCGAATCCGACGCGAAACTGATAGTTAATTGTAACGTTCAGGGCCTCCTAATGACGATGGAACACTCAAATTGCGTCGCGATCCAATACATCGTCCTCCAGCCGACTTGTCTCCAAGGGTCTATTGCTGCCTCGGGCACCTTATGGTCGTTCTCTTGTAAGTCTAGATTTTCGAATCCGACGCAAAACTGATAGTTCATTATAACGTTCAGGGCGACCTAATGACGATGGAACACTCAAATTGCGTCGAGATTCAATACATCGGCCTCCAGTCGATTTGTCTCCAAGGGGTATATTGCTGTCTCGAGCGCCGTATGAACTTCTCCAGTGAGTCTAGATTTTCGAATCTGACGCAAAAATGATAGTTAATTGTAACGTTCAAGGTCTCCTAATGACGATGGAACACTCAAACTGCGTCGAGATTCAATACATCGGCCTCCAGCGGACTTGTCTCCAAGCGGATATTGCTGTCTCGGGCACCATATGATCCTTCTCCTGTGAGTCTAGACTTTCGAATCCGACGCAAAAATGATAGTGAATAGTAACGTTCAGCGCCCCCTGATGACGATAGAACTCTCAAATTGCGTCGAGATTCAATACATCGTCCTCCAGCTGATTTGTCTCCAAGGGGATATTGCTGCCTCGGGCACCAAATGGTAGGTCTCCTGTGAGTCTGGATTTTTGAATCCGACGCGAAATGACGATGGAGCACTCAAATTGCGTCGCGATTCAATACATCGTCCTCCAGCGGACTGGTCTCCAAGGGTCAATAGCTGCCACGGGCACCTTGTTATCGTTCTGCTGTGAGTCTAGAATTTCGAACCCGACGCAAAACTGATTGTTAATTGTAACGTTCAGGGCCACCTAATGACGATGGAACACTCAAATTGAGTCGAGATTCAATACATCGACCTCCAGCCGACTTGTCTCCAAGGGTCTATTGCTGCCTCGGGCACCTTATGGTCGTTCTCCTGTGAGTCTAGATTTTCGAATCCGACGCAAAAATGATAGTTAATTGTAACGTTCAGGGCCTTGTAATGACGATGGAACACTCAAGTTGCGTCAAGATTCAATACATCGGCCTCCAGCCGACTTGTCTCCAAGTGTCTGTTGCTGCCTCGGGCACCTTATGGACGTTCTCCTGTGAGTTTACATTATCGAATCCGACACAAAAAGGATAGTTAATTGTAACGTTTAGGGCCTCCTAATGACGATGGGACACTCAAATTGCGTCGAGATTCAATACATCGTCCTCCAGCCGACTTGTCTCCAAGGGTCTAACGCTGCCTCGGGCACCTTATGGTCGTTCTCTCGTAAGTCTAGATTTTCGAATCCGACTTAAAAATGATAGTTAATCGTAACGTTCAGGGCCTCCTAATGACGATGGAACTCTCAAATTGCGTTGAGATTCAATACATCGTCCTCCAGCCGACTTGTCTCCAAGGGTCTATTGCTGCCTCGGGCACCTTATGGTCGTTCTCCTGTGAGTCTAGATTTTCGAATCCGACGCAAAAATGATAGTTAATTGTAACATTCAGGGCCTCCTAATTACGATGGAACACTCATTTTTCGTCGCGATCCAATACATCGTCCTCCAACCGACTTGTCTCCAAGGGTCTATTGCTGCCTCGGGCACCTTATGGTCGTTCTCCTGTTAGTAGATTTTCGAATCCGACGCTAAAATGATAGTTAACTGTAACGTTCAGGGCCTCCTAATGCCGATGGAACACTCAAATTGCGTCGAGATTCAATACATCGGCCTCCAGCCGACTTGTCTCCAAGGGTCTATTGCTGCCTCGGGCACCTTATGGTCGTTCTCCTGTGAGTTTAGATTATCGAATCCGACGCAAAAATGACAGTTAATTGTAACGTTCAGGGCCTCCTAATGCCGATGGAACACTCAAATTGCGTCGAGATTCAATACATCGGCCTCCAGCCGACTTGTCTCCAAGGGTCTATTGCTGCCTCGGGCACCTTATGGTCGTTCTCCTGTGAGTCTAGATTTTCGAATCCGTCGTTAAAATGATAGTTAACTGTAACGTTCAGGGCCTCCTAATGCCGATTGAACACTCAAATTGCGTCGAGATTCAATACATCGGCCTCCAGCCGACTTGTCTCCAAGGGTATATCGCTGCCTCGGGCACCACATGGTCCGTCTCCGGTGATTCTACGTTTTCGAATCCGACGCAAAACTCATAGTTAATTGTAACGTTCAGGGCCTCCTATTGGCGATGGAACACTCAAATTGCGTCGAGATTCAATACATCGACCTCCAGCCGACTTGTCTCCAACTGTCTATAGCTGAACCGGGCACCTTATGGTCGTTCTCCTGTGAGTCTAGATTTTCGAATCCGACGCAAAAATGATAGTTAATTGTAAGGTTCAGGGCCTCCTAATGACGATGGAACTCTCAAATCGCGTCGAGATTCAATACATCGTCCTCCAGCCGACTTGTCTCCAAGGGTCTATTGCTGCCTCGGGCACCGTATGGTCGTTCTCCTGTGAGTCTAGAATTTAGAATCCGACGCAAAACTGATAGTTAAATGTAATGCTCAGGGCCTCTTAATGATGATGGAACACTCAAATTGCGTCGAGAGTCAATACATCTTCCTCCAGCCGACTTGTCTACAAGGGGATATTGCTGCCTCGGGCTCCATGTGGTCCGTCTCCTGTGAGTCTAGATTTTCGAATCCGACGCGAAACTGGTAGTTAATTGTAAGGTTCAGGGCCTCCTAATGACGATGGAACACTCAAATTGCGTCGAGATTCAATACATCGGCCTCCAGCGGACTTGTTTCCAAGGGGATATTGCTGTCTCGGGCACCATATGATCCTTCTCCTGTGAGTCTAGATTTTCGAATCCGACGCAAAAATGATAGTGAATAGTAACGTTCAGCGCCTCCTGATGACGATAGAACTCTCAAATTGAGTCGAGATTCAATACATCGACCTCCAGCCGACTTGTCTCCAAGGGGATATAGCTGCCTCGGGCTCCATGTGGTCCGTCTCTTGTAAGTCTAGATTTTCGAATCCGACGCAAAACTGATAGTTCATTATAACGTTCAGGGCGACCTAATGACGATGGAACACTCAAATTGCGTCGAGATTCAATACATCGGCCTCCAGTCGATTTGTCTCCAAGGGGTATATTGCTGTCTCGAGCGCCGTATGAACTTCTCCAGTGAGTCTAGATTTTCGAATCTGACGCAAAAATGATAGTTAATTGTAACGTTCAAGGTCTCCTAATGACGATGGAACACTCAAACTGCGTCGAGATTCAATACATCGGCCTCCAGCGGACTTGTCTCCAAGCGGATATTGCTGTCTCGGGCACCATATGATCCATCTCCTGTGAGTCTAGAATTTCGAATCCGACGCAAAAATGATAGTGAATAGTAACGTTCAGCGCCCCCTGATGACGATAGAACTCTCAAATTGCGTCGAGATTCAATACATCGTCCTCCAGCTGATTTGTCTCCAAGGGGATATTGCTGCCTCGGGCACCAAATGGTCCGTCTCCTGTGAGTCTGGATTTTTGAATCCGACGCGAAATGACGATGGAGCACTCAAATTGCGTCGCGATTCAATACATCGTCCTCCAGCGGACTGGTCTCCAAGGGTCAATAGCTGCCACGGGCACCTTGTTATCGTTCTGCTGTGAGTCTAGAATTTCGAACCCGACGCAAAACTGATTGTTAATTGTAACGTTCAGGGCCACCTAATGACGATGGAACACTCAAATTGAGTCGAGATTCAATACATCGACCTCCAGCCGACTTGTCTCCAAGGGTCTATTGCTGCCTCGGGCTCCATGTGGTCCGTCTCCTGTGAGTCTAGATTTTCGAATCCGACGCGAAACTGGTAGTTAATTGTAAGGTTCAGGGCCTCCTAATGACGATGGAACACTCAAATTGCGTCGAGATTCAATACATCGGCCTCCAGCGGACTTGTTTCCAAGGGGATATTGCTGTCTCGGGCACCATATGATCCTTCTCCTGTGAGTCTAGATTTTCGAATCCGACGCAAAAATGATAGTGAATAGTAACGTTCAGCGCCTCCTGATGACGATAGAACTCTCAAATTGAGTCGAGATTCAATACATCGACCTCCAGCCGACTTGTCTCCAAGGGGATATTGCTGCCTCGGGCTCCATGTGGTCCGTCTCCTGTGAGTCTAGATTTTCGAATCCGACGCGAAACTGATAGTTAATTGTAACTTTCAGGGCCTCCTAATGACGATGGAACACTCAAATTGCGTCGCGATCCAATACATCGTCCTCCAGCCGACTTGTCTCCAAGGGTCTATTGCTGCCTCGGGCACCTCATGGTCGTTCTCTTGTAAGTCTAGATTTTCGAATCCGACGCAAAACTGATAGTTCATTATAACGTTCAGGGCGACCTAATGACGATGGAACACTCAAACTGCGTCGAGATTCAATACATCGGCCTCCAGCGGACTTGTCTCCAAGCGGATATTGCTGTCTCGGGCACCATATGATCCTTCTCCTGTGAGTCTAGATTTTCGAATCCGACGCAAAAATGATAGTGAATAGTAACGTTCAGCGCCCCCTGATGACGATAGAACTCTCAAATTGCGTAGAGATTCAATACATCGTCCTCCAGCTGATTTGTCTCCAAGGGGATATTGCTGCCTCGGGCACCAAATGGTCCGTCTCCTGTGAGTCTGGATTTTTGAATCCGACGCGAAATGACGATGGAGCACTCAAATTGCGTCGCGATTCAATACATCGTCCTCCAGCGGACTGGTCTCCAAGGGTCAATAGCTGCCACGGGCACCTTGTTATCGTTCTGCTGTGAGTCTAGAATTTCGAACCCGACGCAAAACTGATTGTTAATTGTAACGTTCAGGGCCACCTAATGACGATGGAACACTCAAATTGAGTCGAGATTCAATACATCGACCTCCAGCCGACTTGTCTCCAAGGGTCTATTGCTGCCTCGGGCACCTTATGGTCGTTCTCCTGTGAGTCTAGATTTTCGAATCCGACGCAAAAATGATAGTTAATTGTAACGTTCAGGGCCTTGTAATGACGATGGAACACTCAAGTTGCGTCAAGATTCAATACATCGGCCTCCAGCCGACTTGTCTCCAAGTGTCTGTTGCTGCCTCGGGCACCTTATGGACGTTCTCCTGTGAGTTTACATTATCGAATCCGACACAAAAAGGATAGTTAATTGTAACGTTTAGGGCCTCCTAATGACGATGGGACACTCAAATTGCGTCGAGATTCAATACATCGTCCTCCAGCCGACTTGTCTCCAAGGGTCTAACGCTGCCTCGGGCACCTTATGGTCGTTCTCTCGTAAGTCTAGATTTTCGAATCCGACTTAAAAATGATAGTTAATCGTAACGTTCAGGGCCTCCTAATGACGATGGAACTCTCAAATTGCGTTGAGATTCAATACATCGTCCTCCAGCCGACTTGTCTCCAAGGGTCTATTGCTGCCTCGGGCACCTTATGGTCGTTCTCCTGTGAGTCTAGATTTTCGAATCCGACGCAAAAATGATAGTTAATTGTAACATTCAGGGCCTCCTAATTACGATGGAACACTCATTTTTCGTCGCGATCCAATACATCGTCCTCCAACCGACTTGTCTCCAAGGGTCTATTGCTGCCTCGGGCACCTTATGGTCGTTCTCCTGTTAGTAGATTTTCGAATCCGACGCTAAAATGATAGTTAACTGTAACGTTCAGGGCCTCCTAATGCCGATGGAACACTCAAATTGCGTCGAGATTCAATACAAATGATAGTAATTGTAACGTTTAGGGCCTCTTAATGACGATGGAACACTCAAATTGCGTCGATATTCAATACATCGGCCTCCAGTCGATTTGTCTCCAAGGGGTATATTGCTGTCTCGTGCACCGTATGAACTTCTCCTGTGAGTAGATTCTCGAATCCGACGCGAAACTGATAGTTAATTGTAAGGTTTAGGCTCTGCTAATGACGATGGAACACTCAAATTGCGTCGAGATTCAATACATCGGCCTCCAGCCGACTTGTATCCAAGGGGATATTGCAGTCTCGTGCCCCATATGGTCCTTCTCCTGTTAGTAGATTTTCGAATCCGACGCTAAAATGATAGTTAATTGTAACGTTTAGGGCCTCCTAATGACGATGGGACACTCAAATTGCGTCGAGATTCAATACATCGTCCTCCAGCCGACTTGTCTCCAAGGGTCTAATGCTGCATCGGGCACCTTATTGTCGTTCTCATGTAAGTCTAGATTTTCGAATCCGACGCAAAAATGATAGTTAATTGTAACGTTCAGGGCTTCCTAATGACGATGGAACTCTCAAATTGCGTCGAGATTCAATACATCGTCCTCCAGCCGACTTGTCTCCAAGGGTCTATTGCTGCCTCGGGCACCTTATGGTCGTTCTCCTGTGAGTCTAGATTTTCGAATCCGACGCAAAAATGATAGTTAATTGTAACATTCAGGGTCTCCTAATGACGATGGAACACTCAAATTGCGTCGCGATCCAATACATCGACCTCCAGCCGACTTGTCTCCAAGGGTCTATTGCTGCCTCGGGCACCTTATGGTCGTTCTTTTGTGAGTCTAGATTTTCGAATCCGACGCAAAAATGATAGTTAACTGTAACGTTCAGGGCCTCCTAATGCCGATGGAACACTCAAATTGAGTCGAGATTCAATACATCGGCCTCCAGCCGACTTGTCACCAAGGGTCTGTTGCTGCCTCGGGCACCTTATGGTCGTTCTCCTGTGAGTTTAGATTATCGAATCCGACGCAAAAATGACAGTTAATTGTAACGTTCAGGGCCTCCTAATGCCGATGGAACACTCAAATTGCGTCGAGATTCAATACATCGGCCTCCAGCCGACTTGTCTCCAAGGGTCTATTGCTGCCTCGGGCACCTTATGGTCGTTCTCCTGTGAGTCTAGATTTTCGAATCCGTCGTTAAAATGATAGTTAACTGTAACGTTCAGGGCCTCCTAATGCCGATTGAACACTCAAATTGCGTCGAGATTCAATACATCGGCCTCCAGCCGACTTGTCTCCAAGGGTATATCGCTGCCTCGGGCACCACATGGTCCGTCTCCGGTGATTCTACGTTTTCGAATCCGACGCAAAACTCATAGTTAATTGTAACGTTCAGGGCCTCCTATTGGCGATGGAACACTCAAATTGCGTCGAGATTCAATACATCGACCTCCAGCCGACTTGTCTCCAAGGGTCTATAGCTGAACCGGGCACCTTATGGTCGTTCTCCTGTGAGTCTAGATTTTCGAATCCGACGCAAAAATGATAGTTAATTGTAAGGTTCAGGGCCTCCTAATGACGATGGAACTCTCAAATCGCGTCGAGATTCAATACATCGTCCTCCAGCCGACTTGTCTCCAAGGGTCTATTGCTGCCTCGGGCACCGTATGGTCGTTCTCCTGTGAGTCTAGAATTTAGAATCCGACGCAAAACTGATAGTTAAATGTAATGCTCAGGGCCTCTTAATGATGATGGAACACTCAAATTGCGTCGAGAGTCAATACATCTTCCTCCAGCCGACTTGTCTACAAGGGGATATTGCTGCCTCGGGCTCCATGTGGTCCGTCTCCTGTGAGTCTAGATTTTCGAATCCGACGCGAAACTGGTAGTTAATTGTAAGGTTCAGGGCCTCCTAATGACGATGGAACACTCAAAATGCGTCGAGATTCAATACATCGGCCTCCAGC
Organism: Schistocerca americana; assembly: GCF_021461395.2. Classification (NCBI taxonomy): domain Eukaryota; kingdom Metazoa; phylum Arthropoda; class Insecta; order Orthoptera; family Acrididae; genus Schistocerca; species Schistocerca americana. The sequence goes on along the minus strand of NC_060122.1, from coordinate 7,193,825 downwards.
GGACTTGTTTCCAAGGGGATATTGCTGTCTCGGGCACCATATGATCCTTCTCCTGTGAGTCTAGATTTTCGAATCCGACGCAAAAATGATAGTGAATAGTAACGTTCAGCGCCTCCTGATGACGATAGAACTCTCAAATTGAGTCGAGATTCAATACATCGACCTCCAGCCGACTTGTCTCCAAGGGGATATTGCTGCCTCGGGCTCCATGTGGTCCGTCTCCTGTGAGTCTAGATTTTCGAATCCGACGCGAAACTGATAGTTAATTGTAACGTTCAGGGCCTCCTAATGACGATGGAACACTCAAATTGCGTCGCGATCCAATACATCGTCCTGCAGCCGACTTGTCTCCAAGGGTCTATTGCTGCCTCGGGCACCTTATGGTCGTTCTCTTGTAAGTCTAGATTTTCGAATCCGACGCAAAACTGATAGTTCATTATAACGTTCAGGGCGACCTAATGACGATGGAACACTCAAATTGCGTCGAGATTCAATACATCGGCCTCCAGTCGATTTGTCTCCAAGGGGTATATTGCTGTCTCGAGCGCCGTATGAACTTCTCCAGTGAGTCTAGATTTTCGAATCTGACGCAAAAATGATAGTTAATTGTAACGTTCAAGGTCTCCTAATGACGATGGAACACTCAAACTGCGTCGAGATTCAATACATCGGCCTCCAGCGGACTTGTCTCCAAGCGGATATTGCTGTCTCGGGCACCATATGATCCTTCTCCTGTGAGTCTAGATTTTCGAATCCGACGCAAAAATGATAGTTAATTGTAACGTTCAGGGCTTCCTAATGACGATGGAACTCTCAAATTGCGTCGAGATTCAATACATCGTCCTCCAGCCGACTTGTCTCCAAGGGTCTATTGCTGCCTCGGGCACCTTATGGTCGTTCTCCTGTGAGTCTAGATTTTCGAATCCGACGCAAAAATGATAGTTAATTGTAACATTCAGGGTCTCCTAATGACGATGGAACACTCAAATTGCGTCGCGATCCAATACATCGACCTCCAGCCGACTTGTCTCCAAGGGTCTATTGCTGCCTCGGGCACCTTATGGTCGTTCTTTTGTGAGTCTAGATTTTCGAATCCGACGCAAAAATGATAGTTAACTGTAACGTTCAGGGCCTCCTAATGCCGATGGAACACTCAAATTGAGTCGAGATTCAATACATCGGCCTCCAGCCGACTTGTCACCAAGGGTCTGTTGCTGCCTCAGGCACCTTATGGTCGTTCTCCTGTGAGTTTAGATTATCGAATCCGCCGCAAAAATGATATTTAATTGTAACGTGCAGGGCCTCCTAATGACGATGGAACTCTCAAATTGGGTCGAGATTCAATACATCGTCCTCCAGCCGACTTGTCTCCAAGGGTCTATTGCTGCCTCGGGCACCTTATGGTCGTTCTCCTGTGAGTCTATATTTTCGAATCCGACGCAAAAATGATAGTTAATTGTAACGTTCAGGGCCTCCTAATGCCGATGGAACACTCAAATTGCGTCAAGATTCAATACATCGGCCTCCAGCCGACTTGTCTCCAAGGGTCTAATGCTGCCTCGGGCACCTTATGGTCGTTCTCCTGTGAGTCTCGATTTTCGAATCCGACGCAAAAATGATAGTTAATTGTAACGTTCAGGGACTCCTAAAGACGATGGAAAACTCAAATTCCGTCGACAGTCAATACATCGACCTCCAGTCGACTTGTATCCAAGGGGATATAGCAGTCTCGTGCACCATATGATCCTTCTCCTGTTAGTAGAATTTCGAATCCGTCGTTAAAATGATAGTTAACTGTAACGTTCAGGGCCTCCTAATGCCGATGGAACACTCAAATTGCGTCGAGATTCAAAACATCGGCCTCCAGCCGACTTGTCTCCATGGGTCTGTTGCTGCCTCGGGCACCTTATGGTCGTTCTCCTGTGAGTTTAGATTATCGAATCCGACTCAAAAATGATAGTTAATTGTAACGTTTGGGGCCTCCTAATGCCGATGGGACACTCAAATTGCATCGAGATTCAATACATCGTCCTCCAGTCGACTTGTCTCCATGGGGATATTACTGCCTCCGGCCTCTTATGTTCGCTCTCATGTGAGTCTCGATTTTCGAATCCGACGCGAAACTGATTGTTAATCGTAACGTTCAGGGCTTCCTAATGACGATGGAACTCTCAAATTGCGTCGAGATTCAATACATCGTCCTCCAGCCGACATGTCTCCAAGGGTCTATTGCTGCCTCGGGCACCTTATGGTCGTTCTCCTGTGAGTCTAGATCTTCGAATCCGACGCAAAAATGATAGTTAACTGTAACGTTCAGTACTTTCTAATGACGATGGAACACTCAAATTGCGTCAAGATTCAATACATCGGCCGCCAGCCGACTTGTCTCCAAGTGGATATCGCTGCCTCGAGCACCACATGGTCCGTCTCCGGTGATTCTACGTTTTCGAATCCGACGCAAAACTCATAGATAATTGTAACGTTCAGGGCCTCCTATTGGCGATGGAACACTGAAATTGCGTCGGGATTCAATACATCGACCTCCAGCCGACTTGTCTCCAAGGGTCTATTGCTGAACCGGGCACCTTATGGTCGTTCTCCTGTGAGTCTAGATTTTCGAATCCGACGCAAAAATGATAGATAATTGTAACATTCAGGGCCTCCTAATGACAATGGAACTCTCAAATCGCGTCGAGATTCAATACATCGTCCTCCAGCCGACTTGTCTCCAAGGGTCTATTGCTGCCTCGGGCACCGTATGGTCGTTCTCCTGTGAGTCTAGAATTTAGAATCCGACGCAAAACTGATAGTTAAATGTAATGCTCGGGGCCTCTTAATGACGATGGAACACTCAAATTGCGTCGAGAGTCAATACATCTTCCTCCAGCCGACTTGTCTAAAGGGGATATTGCTGCCTCGGGCTTCATGTGGTCCGTCTCCTTTGAGTCTAGATTTTCGAATCCAACGCGAAACTGATAGTTAATTGTAAGGTTCAGGGCCTCCTAATGACGTTGGAACACTCAAATTGCGTCGAGATTCAATACATCGGCCTCCAGCGGACTTGTCTCCAAGGGGATATTGCTGTCTCGGGCACCATATATCCTTCTCCTGTGAGTCTAGATTTTCGAATCCGACGCAAAAATGATAGTGAATAGTAACGTTCAGCGCCTCCTGATGACGATAGAACTCTAAAATTGAGTCGACATTCAATACATCGACATCCAGCCGACTTGTCTCCAAGGGGATATTTCGGCCTCGGGCTCCATGTGGTCCGTCTCCTGTGAGTCTAGATTTTCGAATCCGACGCGAAACTGATGGTTAATTGTAACGTTCAGGGCCTCCTAATGACGATGGAACACTCAAATTGCGTCGCGATCCAATACATCGTCCTCCAGCCGACTTGTCTCCAAGGGTCTATTGCTGCCTCGGGCACCTTATGGTCGTTCTCTTGTAAGTCTAGATTTTTTGAATCCGACGCAAAACTGATAGTTCATTATAACGTTCAGGGCGACCTAATGACGATGGAACACTCAAATTGCGTCGAGATTTAATACATCGGCGTCCAGTCGATTTGTCTCCAAGGGGTATACTGCTGTCTCGAGCACCGTATGAACTTCTCCTGTGAGTAGATTTTCGAATGATTGTTAATTGTAACGTTCAGGGGCTCCTAATGACGATGGAACACTCAAATTGCGTCGAGATTCGATACATCGCCCTCCAGCGGACTTGTCTCCAAGGGTCTATTGCTGCCTCGAGCACCTTATGGTCGTTCTCCTGTGAGTCCAGATTTTCGAATCTGACGCAAAAATGATAGTTAATTGTAACGTTCTAGGTCTCCTAATGACGATGGAACACTCAAATTGCGTCGAGATTCAATACATCGTCCTCCAGCTGATTTGTCTCCAAGGGGATATTGCTGCCTCGGGCACCAAATGGTCCGTCTCCTGTGGGTCTGGATTTTTGAATCCGACGCGAAATGACGATGGAGCACTCAAATTGCGTCGCAATTCAATACATCGTCCTCCAGCGGACTGGCCTCCAAGGGTCAATAGCTGCCACGGGCACCTTGTTATCGTTGTGCTGTGAGTCTAGATTTTCGAACCCGACGCAAAACTGATTGTTAATTGTAACGTTCAGGGCCACCTAATGACGATGGAACACTCAAATTGAGTCGAGATTCAATACATCGACCTCCAGCCGACTTGTCTCCAAGGGGATATTGCGGCCTCGGGCCCCATGTGGTCCGTCTCCTGTGAGTCTAGATTTTCGAATCCGACGCGAAACTGATAGTTAATTGTAACGTTCAGGGCCTCCTAATGACGATGGAACACTCAAATTGCGTCGCGATCCAATACATCGTCCTCCAACCGACTTGTCTCCAAGGGTCTATTGCTGCCTCGGGCACCTTATGGTCGTTCTCCTGTGAGTCTAGATTTTTGAATCCGACTCAAAAATGATAGTTAATTGTAACGTCTAGGGCCTCCTAATGACGATGGGACACTCAAATTGCGTCGAGATTCAATACATCGAACTCCAGCCGACTTGTCTCCATGGGAATATTACTGCCTCCGGCCTCTTATGTTCGCTCTCATGTGAGTCTAGATTTTCGAATCCGACGCGAAACTGATTGTTAATTGTAACGTTCAGGGCTTCCTAATGACGATGGAACACTCAAATTGCCTCGAGATTCAATACATCGGCATTCAGCCGGTTTGTCTCCAAGGGTCTATTGCTGCCTCGGGCACCGTATGGTCGTTCCCCTGTGAGTCAACATTTTGGAATCCGACGCAAAACTGATAGTTAATTGTAACATTCAGGGCCTCCTAATGCCAATGGGACACTCATTTTGCATCGCGATCCAATACATCGTCCTCTAACCGACTTGTCTCCAAGGGACTATTGCTGCCTCGGGCACCCTACGGTCGTTCTCTTGTAAGTCTAGATTTTCGAATCCGACGCAAAACTGATAGTTCGTTATATCGCTCAGGGCGACCTAATGACGATGGAACACTCAAATTGCGTCGAGATTCAATACATCGGCCTCCAGTCGATTTGTCTCCAAAGGGTATATTGCTGTCTCGAACACCGTATGAATTTCTCCTGTGAGTAGATTTTCGAATGATTGTTAATTGTAACGTTCAGGGCCTCCTAATGACGATGGAACACTCAAATTTGGTCGAGATTCAATACATCGGCCTCCAGCGGACTTGTCTCCAAGGGGATATTGCTGTCTCGGGCACCATATGATCCTTCTCCTGTGAGTCTAGATTTTCGAATCCGACGCAAAAATGATAGTGAATAGTAACGTTCAGCGCCCCCTGATGACGATAGAACTCTCAAATTGCGTCGAGATTCAATACATCGTCCTCCAGCTGATTTGTCTCCAAGGGGATATTGCTGCCTCGGGCACCAAATGGTCCGTTTCCTGTGAGTCTGGATTTTTGAATCCGACGCGAAATGACGATGGAGCACTCAAATTGCGTCAAGATTCAATACATCAGCCTCCAGCCGACTTGTCTCCAAGGGTCTGTTGCTGCCTCGGGCACCTTAAGGTCATTCTCTTGTAAGTCTAGATTTTCGAATCCGACGCAAAAATGATATTTAATTGTAACGTTCAGGGCCTCCTAATGACGATGGAACTCTCAAATTGCGTCGAGATTCAATACATCGTCCTCCAGCCGACTTGTCTCCAAGGGTCTATTGCTGCCTCGGGCACCTTATGGTCGTTCTCCTGTGAGTCTAGATTTTCGAATCCGACGCAAAAATGATAGTTAATTGTAACATTCAGGGCTTCCTAATGACGATGGAACACTCATTTTGCGTCGCGATCCAACACATCGTCCTCCAACCGACTTGTCTCCAAGGGTCAATAGCTGCCACGGGCACCTTGTGATCGTTCTGCTGTGAGTCTAGATTTTCGATCCCGACGCAAAACTGATTGTTAACTGTAATGTTCAGGGCCTCCTAATGCCGTTGGAACACTCAAATTGCGTCGAGATTCAATACATCGGCCTCCAGCCGACTTGTCTCCAAGGGTCTATTGCTGCCTCGGGCACCTTACGGTCGTTCTCTTGTAAGTCTAGATTTTCGAATCCGACGCAAAACTGATAGTTCATTATATCGTTCAGGGCGACCTAATGACTATGGAACACTCAAATTGCGTCGAGATTCAATACATCGGCCTCCAGTCGATTTGTCTCCAAGGGGTATATTGCTGTCTCGAGCACCGTATGAACTTCTCCTGTGAGTAGATTTTCGAATGATAGTTAATTGTAACGTTCAGGGCCTTGTAATGACGACGGAAAACACAAGTTGCGTCGAGATATAATACATTGGCCTCCAGCCGACTTGTCTCCAAGGGCCTATTGCTGCCTCGTGCACCATATGAGCCTTCTCCTGTTACTAGATTTTCGAATCCGACGCTAAAATGATAGTTAACTGTAACGTTCAGGGCCTCCTAATGCCGATGGAACACTTAAATTGCGTCGAGATTCAATACATCGGCCTCCTGCCGACTTGTCTCCAAGGGTCTATTGCTGCCTCAGGCACCTTATGGTCGTTCTCCTGTGAGTCTAGATTTTCGAATCCGACGCAAAAATGATAGTCTATTGTAACGTTCAGGGCCTTGTAATGACGATGGAACACTCAAATTGCGTCGAGATTCAATACATCGGTCTCCAGCCGACTTGTCTCCAAGGGGATATTGCTGCCTCGGGCATCTTATGGTCGTTCTCCTGTGAGTCTAGATTTTCGAATCCGACGCAAAAATGATAGTTATTTGTAACGTTCAGGGCCTTGTAATGACGATGGAACACTCAAATTGCGTCGAGATTCAATACATCGGCCTCCAGCCGACCTGTCTCCAAGGGTCTGTTGCTGCCTCGGGCACCTTATGGTCGTTCTCCTGTGAGTCTAGATTTTCGAATCCGACGCAAAATTGATAGTTATTTGTAACGTTCAGGGCCTTGTAATGACGATGGAACACTCAAATTGCGTCGAGATTCAATACATCGGCCTCCAGCCGACTTGTCTCCAAGGGGATATTGCTGTCTCGGGCCTCTTATGTTCGCCCTCATGTGAGTCTAGATTTTCGAATCCGACGCGAAACTGATTGTTAATTGTAACGTTCAGGGCTTCCTAATGACGATGGAACACTCAAATTACGTCGAGATTCAATACATCGGCCTCGAGCCGACTTGTCTCCAGGGGTCTGTTGCTGCCTCGGTCACCTTATGGTCCCTCTCTTGTAAGTCTAGATTTTCGAATCCGACGCAAAAGTGATAGTTCATTATAACGTTCAGGGCGACCTAATGACGATGGAACACTCAAATTGCGTCGATATTCAATACATCGGCCTCCAGTCGATTTGTCTCCAAGGGGTATATTGCTGTCTCGAGCACCGTATGAACTTCTCCTGTGAGTAGATTTTCGTATCCGACGCTAAAGTGATTGTTAATTGTATCGTTCAGGGCCTCCTAATGCCGATGGAACACTCAAATTGCGTCGAGATTCAATACATCGGTTTCCAGCCGACTTGTCTCCAAGGGTCTATTGCTGCCTCAGGCACCTTATGGTCGTTCTCCTGTGAGTCTAGATTTTCGAATCCGACGCAAAAATGATAGTTAATTGTAACCTTCAGGGCCTCCTAATGCCGATGGAACACTCAAATTGCGTCGAGAGTCAATAATCAACCTCCAGTCGACTTGTATCCAAGGGGATATTGCTGCCTCGGGCACCTTATGGACGTTCTCCTGTGAGTTTAGATTTTCGAATCCGACGCATAAATGATAGTTAATTGTATCGTTCAGGGCCTCCTAATGCCGATGGAACACTCAAATTGCGTCGAGATTCAATACATCGGCCTCCAGCCGACTTGTCTCCAAGGGTCTATTGCTGCCTCGGGCACCTTATGGTCGTTCTCTTGTAAGTCTAGATTTTCGAATGCGACGCAAAAATGATAGTTAATTGTAACCTTCAGGGCCTCCTAATGCCGATGGAACACTCAAATTGCGTCGAGATTCAATACATCGGGTTCCAGCCGACTTGTCTCCAAGGGTCTATTGCTGCCTCGGGCACCTTATGGTCTTTCTCCTGTGAGTTTAGATTTTCGAATCCGACGAAAAACTGATAGTTAATTGTAACATTCAGGGCCTCCTAATGACGATGGAACACTCAAATTGCGTCGAGAGTCAATAAATCTTCCTCCAGCCGACTTGTCTACAAGGGGATATTGCTGCCTCGGGCTCCATGTGGTCCGTCTCCCGTGAGTGCAGATTTTCGAATCCGACGCAAAAATGATAGTTAATTGTAACGTTCAGGGCCTTGTAATGACGATGGAACACTCAATTTGCGTCAAGAATCAATACATCGGTTTCCAGCCGACTTGTCTCCAAGGGTCTATTGCTTCCTCGGGCACCTTATGGTCGTTCTCCTGTGAGTCTAGATTTTCGAATCCGACGCAAAAATGATAGTTAATTGTAACGTTCAGGGCCTCCTAATGACGATGGGACACTCAAATTGCGTCGAGATTCAATACATCGTCCTCCAGCCGACTTGTCTCCATGGGGATATTACTGCCTCCGGCCTCTTATCTTCGCTCTCATGTGAGTCTAGATTTTCGAATCCGACGCGAAACTGATTGTTAATTGTAACGTTCAGGGGTTCCTAATGACGATGGAACACTCAAATTGCCTCGAGATTCAATACATCGGCATTCAGCCGACTTGTTTCCAAGGGTCTATTGCTGCCTCGGGCACCTTATGGTCTTTCTCCTGTGAGTTTAGATTGTCGAATCCGATGCAAAAATGATAGTTAACTGTAACGTTTAGGGCCTCCTAATGACGATGGAACACTCAAATTGCGTCGAGATTCAATATATCGGCTCCAGCCGACTTGTCTCCAAGGGGTCTATTGCTGCCTCGGGCACCTTATTGTCGTTCTCCTGTGAGTCTAGATTTTCGGATCCGACGCAAAAATGATAGTTAACTGTAACGTTTAGGGCCCTCCTAATGACGATGGAACACTCAAATTCCGTCGAGATTCAATACATCGGCCTCCAGCCGACTTGTCTCCAAGGGTCTATTGCTGCCTCGGGCACCGTATTGTCGTTCCCCTGTGAGTCAACATTTTAGAATCCGACGCGAAACTGATAGTTAAATGTAATGCTCAGGGCCTCTTAATGACGATGGAACACTCATTTTGCGTCGCGATCCAATACATCGTCCTCCAACCGACTTGTCTCCAGGGGTCAATAGCTGCCACGGGCACCTTGTGATCGTTCTGCTGTGAGTCTAGATTTTCGAACCCGACGCAAAACTGATTGTTAATTGTAACGTTCAGGGCCACCTAATGACGCTGGAACACTCAAATTAGTCGAAATTCAATACATCGACCTCCAGCCGACTTGTCTCCAAGGGTCTATTGCTGCCTCGGGCACCTTATGGTCGTTCTCCTGTTAGTAGATTTTCGAATCCGACACTAAAATGATAGTTAACTGTAACGTTCAGGGCCTCCTAATGCCGATGGAACACTCAAATTGCGTCGAGATTCAATACATCGGCCTCCAGCCGACTTGTCTCCAAGGGTCTATTGCTGCCTCGGGCACCTTATGGTCGTTCTCCTGTGAGTTTAGATTATCGAATCCGACGCAAAAATGATAGTTAATTGTTTCAGGGCCTCCTAATGCCGATGGAACACTCAAATTGCGTCGAGATTCAATACATCGGCCTCCAGCCGACTTGTCTCCAAGGGTCTATTGCTGCCTCGGGCACCTTATGGTCGTTCTCCTGTGAGTCTAGATTTTCGAATCCGACCCAAAAATGATAGTTAATTGTAACGTTCAGTGCCTTGTAATGACGATGGAACACTCAAATTGCGTCGAGATTCAATACATCGGCCTCCAGCCGACTTGTCTCCAAGGGTCTGTTGCTGCCTCGGGCACCTTATGGTCGTTCTCCTGTGAGTTTAGATTATCGAATCCGACGCAAAACTCATAGTTAATTGTAACGTTTAGGGCCTCCTAATCACGATGGAATACTCAAATTGCGTCGAGATTCAATACATCGGCCTCCATCCGACCTGTCTCCAAGGGTCTGTTGCTGCCTCGGGCACCTTATGGTCGTTCTCCTGTGAGTTAGATTATCGAATCCGACGCAAAAATGATAGTTAATTGTAACGTTTAGGGCGTCCTAATGACGATGGAACCCTCAAATTGCGTCGAGATTCAATACATCGGCCTCCAGCCGACTTGTCTCCAAGGGTCTATTGCTGCCTCAGGCACCTTATGGTCGTTCTCCTGTGAGTCTAGATTTTCGAATCCGACGCAAAAATGAAAGTCTATTGTAACGTTCAGGGCCTTGTAATGACGATGGAACACTCAAATTGCGTCGAGATTCAATACATCGGTCTACAGCCGAATTGTCTCCAAGGGTCTATTGCTGCCTCGGGCACCGTATGGTCGTTCCCCTGTGAGTCAACATTTTAGAATCCGATGCAAAACTGATAGTTAATTGTAACATTTAGGGCCTCCTAATGCCAATGGGACACTCATTTAGCATCGCGATCCAATACATCGTCCTCCAGCCGACTTGTCTCCAAGGGTCTATTGCTGCCTCGGGCACCTTACGGTCGTTCTCTTGTAAGTCTAGATTTTCGAATCCGACGCAAAACTGATAGTTCATTATATCGTTCAGGGCGACCTAATGACGATGGAACACTCAAATTGCGTCGAGATTCAATACATCGGCCTCCAGTCGATTTGTCTCCAAGGGGTATATTGCTGTCTCGAGCACCGTATGAACTTCTCCTGTGAGTAGATTTTCGAATGATTGTTAATTGTAACGTTCAGGGTCTCCTAATGTCGATGGAACACACAAATTGCGTCGAGATTCAATACATCGACCTCCAGCCGACTTGTCTCCAAGGGTCTATTGCTGCCTCGGGCACCTTATGGTCGTTCTCCTGTTAGTAGATTTTCGAATCCGACACTGAAATGATAGTTAACTGTAACGCTCAGGGCGTCCTAATGACGATGGAACCCTCAAATTGCGTCGAGATTCAATACATCGGCCTCCAGCCGACTTGTCTCCAAGGGTCTGCTGCTGCCTCGGGCACCTTATGGTTGTTCTCCTGTGAGTCTAGATTTTCGAATCCGACGCAAAAATTGATAGTTAATTGTTACGTTCAGGGCCTTGTAATGACGATGGAACACTCAAATTGCGTCGAGATTCAATACATCGGCCTCCAGCCGACTTGTCTCCAAGGGCCTATTGCTGCCTCGGGCACCTTATGGTCGTTCTCCTGTGAGTCTAGATTTTCGAATCCGACGCAAAAATGATAGTTAATTGTAACGTTCAGGGCCTTGTAATGACGACGGAAAACACAAGTTGCGTCGAGATATAATACGTCGGCCTCCAGCCGACTTGTCTCCAAGGGCCTATTGCTGCCTCGTGCACCATATGAGCCTTCTCCTGTTACTAGATTTTCGAATCCGACGCTAAAATGATAGTTAACTGTAACGTTCAGGGGCTCCTAATGCCGATGGAACACTTAAATTGCGTCGAGATTCAATACATCGGCCTCCAGCCGACTTGTCTCCAAGGGTCTATTGCTGCCTCAGGCACCTTATGGTCGTTTTCCTGTGAGTCTAGATTTTCGAATCCGACGCAAAAATGATAGTCTATTGTAACGTTCAGGGCCGTGTAATGGCGATGGAACACTCAAGTTGCGGTGAGATTCAATACATCGGTCTCCAGCCGACATGTCTCCAAGGGTCTATTGCTGCCTCGGGCACCTTATGGTCGTTCTCCTGTGAGTCTAGATTTTCGAATCCGACGCAAAAATGATAGTTATTTGTAACGTTCAGGGCCTTGTAATGACGATGGAACACTCAAATTGCGTCGAGATTCAATACATCGGCCTCCAGCCGACTTGTCTCCGAGGGTCTGTTGCTGCCTCGGGCACCTTATGGTCGTTCTCCTGTGAGTCTAGATTTTCGAATCCGACGCAAAAATGATAGTTATTTGTAACGTTCAGGGCCTTGTAATGACGATGGAACACTCAAATTGCGTCGAGATTCAATACATCGGCCTCCAGCCGACTTGTCTCCAAGGGGATATTGCTGTCTCGGGCCTCTTATGTTCGCCCTCATGTGAGTCTAGATTTTCGAATCCGACGCGAAACTGATTGTTAATTGTAACGTTCAGGGCTTCCTAATGACGATGGAACACTCAAATTGCGTCGAGATTCAATACAACGGCCTCGAGCCGACTTGTCTCCAGGGGTCTGTTGCTGCCTCGGTCACATTATGGTCGCTCTCTTGTAAGTCTAGATTTTCGAATCCGACGCAAAAGTGATAGTTCATTATAACGTTCAGGGCGACCTAATGACGATGGAACACTCAAATTGCGTCGATATTCAATACATCGGCCTCCAGTCGATTTGTCTCCAAGGGGTATATTGCTGTCTCGAGCACCGTATGAACTTCTCCTGTGAGTAGATTTTCGTATCCGACGCTAAAATGATTGTTAATTGTAACGTTCAGGGCCACCTAATGACGATGGAACACTCAAATTGCGTCAAGAATCAATACATCGGTTTCCAGCCGACTTGTCTCCAAGGGTCTATTGCTGCCTCGGGCACCTTATGGTCGTTCTCCTGTGAGTCTAGATTTTCGAATCCGACGCAAAAATGATAGTTAATTGTAACCTTCAGGGCCTCCTAATGCCGATGGAACACTCAAATTGCGTCGAGAGTCAATAATCAACCTCCAGTCGACTTGTATCCAAGGGGATATTGCTGCCTCGGGCACCTTATGGACGTTCTCCTGTGAGTTTAGATTTTCGAATCCGACGCATAAATGATAGTTAATTGTAACTTTCAGGGCCTCCTAATGCCGATGGAACACTCAAATTGCGTCGAGATTCAATACATCGGCCTCCAGCCGACTTGTCTCCAAGGGTCTATTGCTGCCTCGGGCACCTTATGGTCGTTCTCTTGTAAGTCTAGATTTTCGAATGCGACGCAAAAATGATAGTTAATTGTAACCTTCAGGGCCTCCTAATGCCGATGGAACACACAAATTGCGTCGAGATTCAATACAGCGGGTTCCAGCCGACTTGTCTCCAAGGGTCTATTGCTGCCTCGGGCACTTTATGGTCTTTCTCCTGTGAGTTTAGATTTTCGAATCCGACGAAAAACTGATAGTTAATTGTAACATTCAGGGCCACCTAATGACGATGGAACACTCAAATTGCGTCGAGAGTCAATAAATCTTCCTCCAGCCGACTTGTCTACAAGGGGATATTGCTGCCTCGGGCTCCATGTGGTCCGTCTCCCGTGAGTGCAGATTTTCGAATCCGACGCAAAAATGATAGTTAATTGTAACGTTCAGGGCCTTGTAATGACGATGGAACACTCAATTTGCGTCAAGAATCAATACATCGGTTTCCAGCCGACTTGTCTCCAAGGGTCTATTGCTTCCTCGGGCACCTTATGGTCGTTCTCCTGTGAGTCTAGATTTTCGAATCCGACGCAAAAATGATAGTTAATTGTAACGTTCAGGGCCTCCTAATGACGATGGGACACTCAAATTGCGTCGAGATTCAATACATCGTCCTCCAGCCGACTTGTCTCCATGGGGATATTACTGCCTCCGGCCTCTTATCTTCGCTCTCATGTGAGTCTAGATTTTCGAATCCGACGCGAAACTGATTGTTAATTGTAACGTTCAGGGGTTCCTAATGACGATGGAACACTCAAATTGCCTCGAGATTCAATACATCGGCATTCAGCCGACTTGTTTCCAAGGGTCTATTGCTGCCTCGGGCACCTTATGGTCTTTCTCCTGTGAGTTTAGATTATCGAATCCGACGCAAAAATGATAGTTAACTGTAACGTTTAGGGCCTCCTAATGACGATGGAACACTCAAATTGCGTCGAGATTCAATACATCGGCCTCCAGCCGACTTGTCTCCAAGGGTCTATTGCTGCCTCGGGCACCTTATTGTCGTTCTCCTGTGAGTCTAGATTTTCGGATCCGACGCAAAAATGATAGTTAACTGTAACCTTCAGGGCCTCCTAATGACGATGGAACACTCAACTTGCGTCGAGATTCAATACATCGGCCTCCAGCCGACTTGTCTCCAAGGGTCTATTGCTGCCTCGGGCACCGTATTGTCGTTCCCCTGTGAGTCAACATTTTAGAATCCGACGCAAAACTGATAGTTAAATGTAATGCTCAGGGCCTCTTAATAAACGATGGAACACTCATTTTGCGTCGCGATCCAATACATCGTCCTCCAACTGACTTGTCTCCAGGGATCAATAGCTGCCACGGGCACCTTGTGATCGTTCTGCTGTGAGTCTAGATTTTCGAACCCGACGCCAAACTGATTGTGAATAGTAACGTTCAGCGCCTCCTGATGACGATAGAATTCTCAAATTGCGTCGAGATTCAATACATCGTCCTCCAGCTGATTTGTCTCCAAGGGGATATTGCTGCCCCGGGCACCAAATGGTCCGTCTCCTGTGAGTCTGGATTTTTGAATCCGACGCGAAACTGATAGTTAATTGTAACGTTCAGGGCCTCCAAATGACGATGGAGCACTCAAATTGCGTCGCGATTCAATACATCGTCCTCCAGCGGACTGGTCTCCGAGGGTCAATAGCTGCCACGGGCACCTTGTGATCGTTCTGCTGTGAGTCTAGATTTTCGAACCCGACGCAAAACTGATTGTTAATTGTAACGTTCAGGGCCACCTAATGACGCTGGAACACTCAAATTGAGTCGAAATTCAATACATCGAACTCCAGCCGACTTGTCTCCAAGGGTCTATTGCTGCCTCCGGCACCTTATGGTCGTTCTCCTGTTAGTAGATTTTCGAATCCGACACTAAAATGATAGTTAACTGTAACGTTCAGGGCCTCCTAATGCCGATGGAACACTCAAATTGCGTCGAGATTCAATACATCGGCCTTCAGCCGACTTGTCTCCAAGGGTCTATTGCTGCCTCGGGCACCTTATGGTCGTTCTCCTGTGAGTTTAGATTATCGAATCCGACGCAAAAATGATAGTTAATTGTTTCAGGGCCTCCTAATGCCGATGGAACACTCAAATTGCGTCGAGATTCAATACATCGGCCTCCAGCCGACTTGTCTCCAAGGGTCTATTGCTGCCTCGGGCACCTTATGGTCGTTCTCCTGTGAGTCTAGATTTTCGAATCCGACGCAAAAATGATAGTTAATTGTAACGTTCAGTGCCTTGTAATGACGATGGAACACTCAAATTGCGTCGAGATTCAATACATCGGCCTCCAGCCGACTTGTCTCCAAGGGTCTGTTGCTGCCTCGGGCACCTTATGGTCGTTCTCCTGTGAGTTTAGATTATCGAATCCGACGCAAAACTCATAGTTAATTGTAACGTTTAGGGCCTCCTAATCACGATGGAATACTCAAATTGCGTCGAGATTCAATACATCGGCCTCCATCCGACCTGTCTCCAAGGGTCTGTTGCTGCCTCGGGCACTTTATGGTCGTTCTCCTGTGAGTTTAGATTATCGAATCCGACGCAAAAATGATAGTTAATTGTAACGTTTAGGGCGTCCTAATGACGATGGAACCCTCAAATTGCGTCGAGATTCAATACATCGGCCTCCAGCCGACTTGTCTCCAAGGGATATTGCTGTCTCGGGCCTCTAATGTTCGCCCTCATGTGAGTCTAGATTTTCGAATCCGACGCGAAACTGATTGTTAATTGTAACGTTCAGGGCTTCCTAATGACGATGGAACACTCAAATTGCGTCGAGATTCAATACATCGGCCTCGAGCCGACTTGTCTCCAGGGGTCTGTTGCTGCCTCGGGCACCTTATGGTCGCTCTCTTGTAAGTCTAGATTTTCGAATCCGACGCAGAAGTGATAGTTCATTATAACGTTCAGGGCGACTTAATGACGATGGAACACTCAAATTGCGTCGATATTCAATACATCGTCCTCCAGTCGATTTGTCTCCAAGGGGTATATTGCTGTCTCGAGCACCGTATGAACTTCTCCTGTGAGTAGATTTTCGTATCCGACGCTAAAATGATTGTTAATTGTAACGTACAGGGCCTCCTAATGACGATGGAACACTCAAATTGCGTCAAGAATCAATACATCGGTTTCCAGCCGACTTGTCTCCAAGGGTCTATTGCTGCCACGGGCACCTTATGGTCGTTCTCCTGTGAGTCTAGATTTTCGAATCCGACGCATAAATGATAGTTGATTGTAACGTTCAGGGACTCCTAAAGACGATGGAACACTCAAATTGCGTCGAGAGTCAATAATCAACCTCCAGTCGACTTGTATCCAAGGGGATATTGCTGCCTCGGGCACCTTATGGACGTTCTCCTGTGAGTTTAGATTTTCGAATACGACGCATAAATGATAGTTAATTGTAACGTTCAGGGCCTCCTAATGCCGATGGAACACTCAAATTGCGTCGAGATTAAATACATCGGCCTCCAGCCGACTTGTCTCCATGGGTCTATTGCTGCCTCGGGCACCTTATTGTCGTTCTCCTGTGAGTCTAGATTTTCGGATCCGACGCAAAAATGATAGTTAACTGTAACGTTTAGGGCCTCCTAATGACGATGGAACACTCAAATTGCGTCGAGATTCAATACATCGGCCTCCAGCCGACTTGTCTCCAAGGGTCTATTGCTGCTTCGGGCACCGTATTGTCGTTCCCCTGTGAGTCAACATTTTAGAATCCGACGCAAAACTGATAGTTAAATGTAATGCTCAGGGCCTCTTAATGACGATGGAACACTCATTTTGCGTCGCGATCCAATACATCGTCCTCCAACCGACTTGTCTCCAGGGGTCAATAGCTGCCACGGGCACCTTGTGATCGTTCTGCTGTGAGTCTAGATTTTCGAACCCGACGCAAAACTGATTGTTAATTGTAACGTTCAGGGCCACCTAATGACGCTGGAACACTCAAATTGAGTCGAAATTCAATACATCGACCTCCAGCCGACTTGTCTCCAAGGGTCTATTGCTGCCTCGGGCACTTTATGGTCGTTCTCCTGTTAGTAGATTTTCGAATCCGACACTAAAATGATAGTTAACTGTAACGTTCAGGGCCTCCTAATGCCGATGGAACACTCAAATTGCGTCGAGATTCAATACATCGGCCTCCAGCCGACTTGTCTCTAAGGGTCTATTGCTGCCTCGGGCACCTTATGGTCGTTCTCCTGTGAGTTTACATTATCGAATCCGACGCAAAAATGATAGTTAATTGTAACGTTCAGGGCCTCCTAATGCCGATGGAACACTCAAATTGCGTCGAGATTCAATACATCGGCCTCCAGCCGACTTGTCTCCAAGGGTCTATTGCTGCCTCGGGCACCTTATGGTCGTTCTCCTGTGAGTCTAGATTTTCGAATCCGACGCAAAAATGATAGTTAATTGTAACGTTCAGTGCCTTGTAATGGCGATGGAACACTCAAATTGCGTCGAGATTCAATACATCGGCCTCCAGCCAACTTGTCTCCAAGGGTCTGTTGCTGCCTCGGGCACCTTATGGTCGTTCTCCTGTGAGTTTAGATTATCGAATCCGACGCAAAAATGATAGTTAATTGTAACGTTTAGGGCCTCCTAATCACGATGGAATACTCAAATTGCGTCGAGATTCAATACATCGGCCTCCATCCGACCTGTCTCCAAGGGTCTGTTGCTGCCTCGGGCACCTTATGGTCGTTCACCTGTGAGTTTAGATTATCGAATCCGACGCAAAAATGATAGTTAATTGTAACGTTTAGGGCGTCCTAATGACGATGGAACCCTCAAATTGCGTCGAGATTCAATACATCGGCCTCCAGCCGACTTGTCTCCAAGGGGATATTGCTGTCTCGGGCCTCTTATGTTCGCCCTCATGTGAGTCTAGATTTTCGAATCCGACGCGAAACTGATTGTTATTTGTAACGTTCAGGGCTTCCTAATGACGATGGAACACTCAAATTGCGTCGAGATTCAATACATCGGCCTCGAGCCGACTTGTCTCCAGGGGTCTGTTGCTGCCTCGGGCACCTTATGGTCGCTCTCTTGTAAGTCTAGATTTTCGAATCCGACGCAGAAGTGATAGTTCATTATAACGTTCAGGGCGACTTAATGACGATGGAACACTCAAATTGCGTCGATATTCAATACATCGGCCTCCAGTCGATTTGTCTCCAAGGGGTATATTGCTGTCTCGAGCACCGTATGAACTTCTCCTGTGAGTAGATTTTCGTATCCGACGCTAAAATGATTGTTAATTGTAACGTACAGGGCCTCCTAATGACGATGGAACACTCAAATTGCGTCAAGAATCAATACAACGGTTTCCAGCCGACTTGTCTCCAAGGGTCTATTGCTGCCACGGGCACCTTATGGTCGTTCTCCTGTGAGTCTAGATTTTCGAATCCGACGCATAAATGATAGTTGATTGTAACGTTCAGGGACTCCTAAAGACGATGGAACACTCAAATTGCGTCGAGAGTCAATAATCAACCTCCAGTCGACTTGTATCCAAGGGGATATTGCTGCCTCGGGCACCTTATGGACGTTCTCCTGTGAGTTTAGATTTTCGAATACGACGCATAAATGATAGTTAATTGTAACGTTCAGGGCCTCCTAATGACGATGGAACACTCAAATTGCGTCGAGATTCAATACATCGGCCTCCAGCCGACTTGTCTCCATGGGTCTATTGCTGCCTCGGGCACCTTATTGTCGTTCTCCTGTGAGTCAAGATTTTCGGATCCGACGCAAAAATGATAGTTAACTGTAACGTTTAGGGCCTCCTAATGACGATGGAACACTCAAATTGCGTCGAGATTCAATACATCGGCCTCCAGCCGACTTGTCTCCAAGGGTCTATTGCTGCTTCGGGCACCGTATTGTCGTTCCCCTGTGAGTCAACATTTTAGAATCCGACGCAAAACTGATAGTTAAATGTAATGCTCAGGGCCTCTTAATGACGATGGAACACTCATTTTGCGTCGCGATCCAATACATCGTCCTCCAACCGACTTGTCTCCAGGGGTCAATAGCTGCCACGGGCACCTTGTGATCGTTCTGCTGTGAGTCTAGATTTTCGAACCCGACGCAAAACTGATTGTTAATTGTAACGTTCAGGGCCACCTAATGACGCTGGAACACTCAAATTGAGTCGAAATTCAATACATCGACCTCCAGCCGACTTGTCTCCAAGGGTCTATTGCTGCCTCGGGCACTTTATGGTCGTTCTCCTGTTAATAGATTTTCGAATCCGACACTAAAATGATAGTTAACTGTAACGTTCAGGGCCTCCTAATGCCGATGGAACACTCAAATTGCGTCGAGATTCAATACATCGGCCTCCAGCCGACTTGTCTCTAAGGGTCTATTGCTGCCTCGGGCACCTTATGGTCGTTCTCCTGTGAGTTTAGATTATCGAATCCGACGCAAAAATGATAGTTAATTGTAACGTTCAGGGCCTCCTAATGCCGATGGAACACTCAAATTGCGTCGAGATTCAATACATCGGCCTGCAGCCGACTTGTCTCCAAGGGTCTATTGCTGCCTCGGGCACCTTATGGTCGTTCTCCTGTGAGTCTAGATTTTCGAATCCGACGCAAAAATGATAGTTAATTGTAACGTTCAGTGCCTTGTAATGACGATGGAACACTCAAATTGCGTCGAGATTCAATACATCGGCCTCCAGCCAACTTGTCTCCAAGGGTCTGTTGCTGCCTCGGGCACCTTATGGTCGTTCTCCTGTGAGTTTAGATTATCGAATCCGACGCAAAAATGATAGTTAATTGTAACGTTTAGGGCATCCTAATCACGATGGAATACTCAAATTGCGTCGAGATTCAATACATCGGCCTCCATCCGACCTGTCTCCAAGGGTCTGTTGCTGCCTCGGGCACCTTATGGTCGTTCTCCTGTGAGTTTAGATTATCGAATCCGACGCAAAAATGATAGTTAATTGTAACGTTTAGGGCGTCCTAATGACGATGGAACCCTCAAATTGCGTCGAGATTCAATACATCGGCCTCCAGCCGACTTGTCTCCAAGGGGATATTGCTGTCTCGGGCCTCTTATGTTCGCCGTCATGTGAGTCTAGATTTTCGAATCCGACGCGAAACTGATTGTTATTTGTAACGTTCAGGGCTTCCTAATGACGATGGAACACTCAAATTGCGTCGAGATTCAATACATCGGCCTCGAGCCGACTTGTCTCCAGGGGTCTGTTGCTGCCTCGGGCACCTTATGGTCGCTCTCTTGTAAGTCTAGATTTTCGAATCCGACGCAAAAGTGATAGTTCATTATAACGTTCAGGGCGACCTAATGACGATGGAACACTCAAATTGCGTCGATATTCAATACATCGGCCTCCAGTCGATTTGTCTCCAAGGGGTATATTGCTGTCTCGAGCACCGTATGAACTTCTCCTGTGAGTAGATTTTCGTATCCGACGCTAAAATGATTGTTAATTGTAACGTTCAGGGCCTCCTAATGACGATGGAACACTCAAATTGCGTCAAGAATCAATATATCGGTTTCCAGCCGACTTGTCTCCAAGGGTCTATTGCTGCCACGGCCACCTTATGGTCGTTCTCCTGTGAGTCTAGATTTTCGAATCCGACGCATAAATGATAGTTGATTGTAACGTTCAGGGACTCCTAAAGACGATGGAACACTCAAATTGCGTCGAGATTCAATAATCAACCTCCAGTCGACTTGTATCCAAGGGGATATTGCTGCCTCGGGCACCTTATGGACGTTCTCCTGTGAGTTTAGATTTTCGAATACGACGCATAAATGATAGTTAATTGTAACGTTCAGGGCCTCCTAATGCCGATGGAACACTCAAATTGCGTCGAGATTCAATACATCGGCCTCCAGCCGACTTGTCTCCATGGGTCTATTGCTGCCTCGGGCACCTTATGGTCGTTCTCTTGTAAGTTTAGATTTTCGAATCCGACGCAAAAATGATAGTTAATTGTAACCTTCAGGGCCTCCTAATGCCGATGGAACACTCAAATTGCGTCGAGATTCAATACATCGGGTTCCAGCCGACTTGTCTCCAAGGGTCTATTGCTGCCTCGGGCACCTTATGGTCTTTCTCCTGTGAGTTTAGATTTTCGAATCCGACGAAAAACTGATAGTTAATTGTAACATTCAGGGCCTCCTAATGACGATGGAACACTCAAATTGCGTCGAGAGTCAATAAATCTTCCTCCAGCCGACTTGTCTACAAGGGGATATTGCTGTCTCGGGTTCCATGTGGTCCGTCTCCCGTGAGTGCAGATTTTCGAATCCGACGCAAAAATGATAATTAATTGTAACGTCCAGGGCCTTGTAATGACGATGGAACACTCAATTTGCGTCAAGAATCAATACATCGGTTTCCAGCCGACTTGTCTCCAAGGGTATATTGCTTCCTCGGGCACCTTATGGTCGTTCTCCTGTGAGTCTAGATTTTCGAATCCGACGCAAAAGTGATAGTTAATTGTAACGTTCAGGGCCTCCTAATGACGATGGGACACTCAAATTGCGTCGAGATTCAATACATCGTCCTCCAGCCGACTTTTCTCCATGGGGATATTACTGCCTCCGGCCTCTTATGTTCGCCCCCATGTGAGTCTAGATTTTCGAATCCGACGCGAAACTGATTGTTAATTGTAACGTTTAGGGGTTCCTAATGACGATGGAACACTCAAATTGCCTCGAGATTCAATACATCGGCATTCAGCCGACTTGTCTCCAAGGGTCTATTGCTGCCTCGGGCACCTTATGGTCTTTCTCCTGTGAGTTTAGATTATCGAATCCGACGCAAAAATGATAGTTAACTGTAACGTTTAGGGCCTCCTAATGACGATGGAACACTCAAATTGCGTCGAGATTCAATACATCGGCCTCCAGCCGACTTGTCTCCAAGGGTCTTGTGCTGCCTCGGGCACCTTATTGTCGTTCTCCTGTGAGTCTAGATTTTCGGATCCGACGCAAAAATGATAGTTAACTGTAACGTTTAGGGCCTCCTAATGACGATGGAACACTCAAATTGCGTCGAGATTCAATACATCGGCCTCCAGCCGACTTGTCTCCAAGGGTCTATTGCTGCCTCGGGCACCGTATTGTCGTTCCATTGTGAGTCAACATTTTAGAATCCGACGCAAAGCTGATAGTTAAATGTAATGCTCAGGGCCTCTTAATGACGATGGAACACTCATTTTGCGTCGCGATCCAATACATCGTCCTCCAACCGACTTGTCTCCAGGGGTCAATAGCTGCCACGGGCACCTTGTGACCGTTCTGCTGTGAGTCTAGATTTTCGAACCCGACGCAAAACTGATAGTGAATAGTAACGTTCAGCGCCTCCTGATGACGATAGAACTCTCAAATTGCGTCGAGATTCAATACATCGTCCTCCAGTTGATCTGTCACCAAGGGGATATTGCTGCCTCGGGCACCAAATGGTCCGTCTCCTGTGAGTCTGGATTTTTGAATCCGACGCGAAACTGATAGTTAATTGTAACGTTCAGGGCCTCCAAATGACGATGGAGCACTCAAATTGCGTCGCGATTCAATACATCGTCCTCCAGCGGACTGGTCTCCGAGGGTCAATAGCTGCCACGGGCACCTTGTGATCGTTCTGCTGTGAGTCTAGATTTTCGAACCCGACGCAAAACTGATTGTTAACTGTAACGTTCAGGGCCACCTAATGACGCTGGAACACTCAAATTGAGTCGAGATTCAATACATCGACCTCCAGCCGACTTGTCTCCAAGGGTTTATTGCTGCCTCGGGCACCTTATGGTCGTTCTCCTGTTAGTAGATTTTCGAATCCGACCCTAAAATGATAGTTAACTGTAACGTTCAGGGCCTCCTAATGCCGATGGAACACTCAAATTGCGTCGAGATTCAATACATCGGCCTCCAGCCGACTTGTCTCCAAGGGTCTATTGCTGCCTCGTGCACCTTATGGTCGTTCTCCTGTGAGTTTAGATTATCGAATCCGACGAGAAAATGATAGTTAATTGTAACGTTCAGGGCCTCCTAATGCCGATGGAACACTCAAATTGCGTCGAGATTCAATACATCGGCCTCCAGCCGACTTGTCTCCAAGGGTCTATTGCTGCCTCGGGCACCTTATGGTCGTTCTCCTGTGAGTCTAGATTTTCGAATCCGACGCAATAAATGATAGTTAATTGTAACGTTCAGTGCCTTGTAATGACGATGGAACACTCAAATTGCGTCGAGATTCAATACATCGGGTTCCAGCCGACTTGTCTCCAAGGGTCTGTTGCTGCCTCGGGCACCTTATGGTCGTTCTCCTGTGAGTCTAGATTTTCGAATCCGACGCAAAAATGATAGTTAATTGTAACGTTTAGGGCCTCCTAATGACGATGGGACACTCAAATTGCGTCGAGAATCAATACATCGTCCTCCAGCCGACTTGTCTCCATGTGGATATTAATGCCTCCGGCCTCTTATGTTCGCTCTCATGTGAGTCTAGATTTTCGAATCCGACGCGAATCTGATTGTTAATTGTAACGTTCAGGGCTTCCTAATGACGATGGAACACTCAAATTGCCTCGAGATTCAATACATCGGAATTCAGCCGATTTGTCTCCAAGGGTCTATTGCTGCCTCGGGCACCGTATGGTCGTTCCCCTGTGAGTCAACATTTTGGAATCCGACGCAAAACTGATAGTTAATTGTAACATTCAGGGCCTCCTAATGCCAATGGGACACTCATTTTGCATCGCGATCCAATACATCGTCCTCCAGCCGACTTGTCTCCAAGGGTCTATTGCTGCCTCGGGCACCTTACGGTCGCTCTCTTGTAAGTCTAGATTTTCGAATCCGACGAAAACTGATAGTTCATTATATCGCTCAGGACGACCTAATGACGATGGAACACTCAAATTGCGTCGAGATTCAATACATCAGCCTCCAGTCGATTTGTCTCCAAAGGGTATATTGCTGTCTCGAGCACCGTATGAACTTCTCCTGTGAGTAGATTTTCGAATGATTGTTAAATGTAACGTTCAGGGCCTCCTAATGACGATGGAACACTCAAATTTGGTCGAGATTCAATACATCGGCCTCCAGCGGACTTGTCTCCAAGGGTCTATTGCTGCCTCGAGCACCTTATGGTCGTTCTCCTGTGAGTCTAGATTTTCGAATCCGACGCAAAAATGATAGTTAATTGTAACGTTCAGGGTCTCCTAATGACGATGGAACACTCAAATTGCGTCGAGATTCAATACATCGGCCTCCAGCGGACTTGTCTCCAAGGGGATATTGCTGTCTCGGGCACCATATGATCCTTCTCCAGTGAGTCTAGATTTTCGAATCCGACGCAAAAATGATAGTGAATAGTAACGTTCAGCGCCCCCTGATGACGATAGAACTCTCAAATTGCGTCGAGATTCAATACATCGTCCTCCAGATGATTTGTCTCCAAAGGGATATTGCTGCCTCGGGCACCAAATGCTCCGTCTCCTGTGAGTCTGGATTTTTGAATCCGACGCGAAATGACGATGGTGCACTCAAATTGCGTCGCGATTCAATACATCGTCCTCCAGCGGACTGGTCTCCAAGGGTCAATAGCTGCCACGGGCACCTTGTGATCGTTCTGCTGTGAGTCTTGATTTTCGAACCCGACGCAAAACTGATTGTTAATTGTAACGTTCAGGGCCTTGTAATGACGATGGAACACTCAAATTGCGTCAAGATTCAATACATCGGCCTCCAGCCGACTTGTCTCCAAGGGTCTGTTGCTGCCTCGGGCACCTTATGGTCGTTCTCCTGTGAGTTTAGATTATCGAATCCGACGCAAAAAGGATAGTTAATTGTAACGTTTAGGGCCTCCTAATGACGATGGGACACTCAAATTGCGTCGAGATTCAATACATCGTCCTCCAGCCGACTTGTCTCCAAGGGTCTAATGCTGCCTCGGGCACCTTAAGGTCGTTTTCTTGTAAGTCTAGATTTTCGAATCCGACGCAAAAATGATAGTTAATTGTAACGTTCAGGGCCTCCTAATGACGATGGAACTCTCATATTGCGTCGAGATTCAATACATCGTCCTCCAGCCGACTTGTCTCCAAGGGTCTATTGCTGCCTCGGGCACCTTATGGTCGTTCTCCTGTGAGTCTAGATTTTCGAATCCGACGCAAAAATGATAGTTAATTGTAACATTCAGGGCCTCCTAATGACGATGGGACACTCATTTTGCGTCGCGATCCAATACATCGTCCTCCAACCGACTTGTCTCCAAGGGTCAATAGCTGCCACGGGCACCTTGTGATCGTTCTGCCGAGAGTCTAGATTTTAGAACCCGACGCAAAACTGATTGTTAACTGTAACGTTCTGGGCCTCCTAATGCCGATGGAACACTCAAATTGCGTCGAGATTCAATACATCGGCCTCCAGCCGACTTGTCTCCAAGGGTCTATTGCTGCTTCGGGCACCTTATGGTCGTTCTCCTGTTAGTAGTTTTTCGAAACCGACGCTAAAATGATAGTTAACTGTAACGTTCACGGCCTCCTAATGCCGATGGAACACTCAAATTGCGCCGAGATTCAATACATCGGCCTCCAGCTGACTTGTCTCCAAGGGTCTATTGCTGCCTTGGGCACCTTATGGTCGTTCTCCTGTGAGTCTAGATTTTCGAATCCGACGCAAAATTGATAGTTAATTGTAACGTTCACGGCCTTGTAATGACGATGGAACACTCAAATTGCGTCAAGTTTCAATACATCGGCCTCCAGCCGACTTGTCTCCAAGGGTCTGTTGCTGCCTCGGACACCTTATGGTCGTTCTCCTGTGAGTTTAGATTATCGAATCCGACGCAAAAAGGATAGTTAATTGTAACGTTTAGGGCCTCCTAATGACGATGGGACACTCAAATTGCGTCGAGATTCAATACATCGTCCTCCAGCCGACTTGTCTCCAAGGGTCTAATGCTGCCTCGGGCACCTTATGGTCGTTCTCCTGTGAGTCTAGATTTTCGAATCCGACGCAAAAATGAGAGTTAATTGTAACATTCAGGGCCTCCTAATGACGATGGGACACTCATTTTGCGTCGCGATCCAATACATCGTCCTCCAACCGACTTGTCTCCAAGGGTCAATAGCTGCCACTGGCACCTTGTGATCGGTCTGCTGTGAGTGTAGATTTTCGAACCCGACGCAAAACTGATTGTTAACTGTAACGTTCAGGGCCTTCTAATGCCGATGGAACACTCAAATTGCGTCGAGATTCAATACATCGTCCTCCAGCCGACTTGTCTCCATGGGGATATTACTGCCTCCGGCCTCATATGTTCGCTCTCATGTGAGTCTAGATTTTCGAATCCGACGCGAAACTGATTGTTAATTGTAACGTTCAGGGCTTCCTAATGACGATGGAACACTCAAATTGCCTCGAGATTCAATACATCGGCATTCAGCCGATTTGTCTCCAAGGGTCTATTGCTGCCTCGGGCACCGTATGGTCGTTCCCCTGTGAGTCAACATTTTAGAATCCGACGCAAAACTGATAGTTAATTGTAACATTCAGGGCCTCCTAATGCCAATGGGCCACTCATTTTGCATCGCGATCCAATACATCGTCCTCCAGCCGACTTGTCTCCAAGGGTCTATTGCTGCCTCGGTCACCTTACGGTCGTTCTCTTGTAAGACTAGATTTTCGAATCCGACGCAAAACTGATAGTTCATTATATCGTTCAGGGCGACCTAATGACGATGGAACACTCAAATTGCGTCGAGATTCAATACATCGGCCTCCAGTCGATTTGTCTCCAAGGGGTATATTGCTGTCTCGATCACCGTATGAACTTCTCCTGTGAGTAGATTTTCGAATGATTGTTAATTGTAACGTTCAGGGCCTCCTAATGACGATGGAACACTCTAATTTGGTCGAGATTCAATACATCGGATTCCAGCGGACTTGTCTCCAAGGGTCTATTGCTGCCTCGAGCACCTTATGGTCGTTCTCCTGTGAGTCTAGATTTTCGAATCCGACGCAAAAATGATAGTTAATTGTAACGTTCAGGGTCTCCTAATGACGATGGAACACTCAAATTGCGTCGAGATTCAATACATCGGCCTCCAGCGGACTTGTCTCCAAGGGGATATTGCTGTCTCGGGCACCATATGATCCTTCTCCTGTGAGTCTACATTTTCGAATCCGACGCAAAAATGATAGTGAATAGTAACGTTCAGCGCCCCCTGATGACGATAGAACTCTCAAATTGCGTCGAGATTCAATACATCGTCCTCCAGCTGATTTGTCTCCAAGGGGATATTGCTGCCTCGGGCACCAAATGGTCCGTCTCCTGTGAGTCTGTATTTTTGAATCCGACGCGAAATGACGATGGAGCACTCAAATTGCGTCGCGATTCAATACATCGTCCTCCAGCGGACTGGTCTCCAAGGGTCAATAGCTGCCACGGGCACCTTGTGATCGTTCTGCTGTGAGTCTTGATTTTCGAACCCGACGCAAAACTGATTGATAATTGTAACGTTCAGGGCCACCTAATGACGATGGAACACTCAAATTGAGTCGAGATTTAATACATCGACCTCCAGCCGACTTGTCTCCAAGGGTCTATTGCTGCCTCGGGCACCTTATGGTCGTTCTCCTGTTAGTAGATTTTCGAATCCGACGCTAAAATGATAGTTAACTGTAACATTCACGGCCTCCTAATGCCGATGGAACACTCAAATTGCGTCGGGATTCAGTACATCGGCCTCCAGCCGACTTGTCTCCAAGGGTCTATTGCTGCCTCGGGCACCTTATGGTCGTTCTCCTGTGAGTCTAGATTTTCGAATCCGACGCAAAATTGATAGTTAATTGTAACGTTCAGGGCCTTGTAATGACGAAGGAACACTCAAATTGCGTCAAGATTCAATACATCGGCCTCCAGCCGACTTGTCTCCAAGGGTCTGTTGCTGCCTCGGGCACCTTATGGTCGTTCTCCTGTGAGTTTAGATTATCGAATCCGACGCAAAAAGGATAGTTAATTGTAACGTTTAGGGCCTCCTAATGACGATGGGACACTCAAATTGCGTCGAGATTCAATACATCGTCCTCCAGCCGACTTGTCTCCAAGGGTCTAATGCTGCCTCGGGCACCTTAAGGTCGTTCTCTTGTAAGTCTAGATTTTCGAATCCGACGCAAAAATGATAGTTAATTGTAACGTTCAGGGCCTCCTAATGACGATGAAACTCTCAAATTGCGTCGAGATTCAATACATCGTCCTCCAGCCGACTTGTCTCCAAGGGTCTATCGCTGCCTCGGGCACCTTATGGTCGTTCTCCTGTGAGTCTAGATTTTCGAATCCGACGCAAAAATGATAGTTAATTGTAACATTCAGGGCCTCCTAATGACGATGGAACACTCATTTTGCGTCGAGATTCAATACATCGGCCTTCAGCCGACTTGTCTCCAAGGGTCTATTGCTGCCTCGGGCACCTTATGGTCGTTCTCCTGTGAGTTTAGATTATCGAAACCGACGCAAAAATGATAGTTAATTGTAACGTTCAGGACCTACTATTGGCGATGGAACACTCAAATTGCGTCGAGATTCAATACATCGGCCTCCAGCCGACTTGTCTCCTATGGGCTGTTGCTGCTTCGGGCACCTTCTGGTCGTTCTCCTGTGAGTCTAGACTTTCGAATACGACGCAAAAATGATAGTTAATTGTAACGTTCAGGGCCTTGTAATGACGATGGAACACTCAAATTGCGTCGAGATTCAATACATCGGCCTCCAGCCGACTTGTCTCCAAGGGTCTGTTGCTGCCTCGGGCACCTTATGGTCGTTCTCCTGTGGGTTTAGATTATCGAATCCGACGCAAAAATGATAGTTAATTGTAACGTGTAGGGCCTCCTAATTACGATGGAACACTCAAATTGCGTCGAGATGCAATACATCGGCCTCCAGCCGACCTGTCTCCAAGGGTCTGTAGCTGCCTCGGGCACCTTATGGTCGTTCTCCTGTGAGTTTAGATTATCGAATCCGACGCAAAAATGATAGTTAATTGTAACGTCTAGGGCCTCCTAATGACGATGGAACACTCAAATTGCGTCGAGATTCAATACATCGGCCTCCAGCCGACTTGTCTCCAAGGCGATATTGCTGTCTCGGGCCTCTAATGTTCGCTCTCTTGTGAGTCTAGATTTTCGAATCCGACGCGAAACTGATTGTTAATTGTAACGTTCGGGGCTTCCTAATGACGATGGAACACTCAAATTGCGTCGAGATTCAATACATCGGCCTCCAGCCGACTTGTCTCCAGGAGTCTGTTGCTGCCTCGGGTACCTTATGGTCGCTCTCTTGTAAGTCTAGATTTTCGAATCCGACGCAAAAGTGATAGTTCATTACAACGTTCAGGGCGACCTACTGACGATGGAACACTCAAATTGCGTCGATATTCAATACATTGGCCTCCAGTCGATTTGTCTCCAAGGGGTATATTGCTGTCTCGAGCACCGTATGAACTTCTCCTGTGAGTAGATTTTCGAATCCGACGCAAAAATGATAGTTAATTGTAACGTTCAGGGCCTCCTAATGCCTATGGAACACTCAAATTGCGTCGAGATTCAATACATCGGCCTCCAGCCGGCTTGTCTCCAAGGGTCTATTGCTGCCTCGGGCACCTTATGGTCCTTCTCCTGTGAGTTTAGATTTTCGAATCCGACGAAAAACTGATAGTTAATTGCAACATTCGGGGCCTCCTAATGACGATGGAACACTCAAATTGCGTCGAGAGTCAATACATCTTCCTCCAACCGACATGTCTACAAGGGGATATTGCTGCCTCGGGCTCCATGTGGTCCGTCTCCCGTGAGTGCAGATTTTCGAATCCGACGCAAAAGTGATAGTTAATTGTAACGTTCAGGGCCTTGTAATGACGATGGAACACTCAATTTGCGTCAAGAATCAATACATCGGTTTCCAGCCGACTTGTCTCCAAGGGTCTATTGCTGCCTCGGGCACCTTATGGTCGTTCTCCTGTGAGTCTAGATTTTCGAATCCGACGCAAAAATGATAGTTAAATGTAACGTTCAGGGCCTCCAAATGTCGATGGGACACGCAAATTGCGTCGAGATTCAATACATCGTCCTCCAGCCGACTTGTCTCCATGGGGATATTACTGCCTCCGGCCTCTTATGTTCGCTCTCATGTGAGTCTAGATTTTCGAATCCGACGCAAAGATGATAGTTAACTGTAACGTTTAGGGCCTCCTAATGACGATGGAACACTCATTTTACGTCGCGATCCAATACATCGTCCTCCAACCGACTTGTCTCCAGGGGTCAATAGCTGCCACGGGCACCTTGTGATCGTTCTGCTGTGAGTCTAGATTTTCGAACCCGACGCAAAACTGATAGTGAATAGTAACGTTCAGCGCCTCCTGATGACGATAGAACTCTCAAATTGCGTCGAGATTCAATACATCGTCCTCCAACTGATTTGTCTCCAAGGGAATATTGCTGCCTCGGGCACCAAATGGTCCGCCTCCTGTGAGTCTGGATTTTTGAATCCGACGCGAAACTGATAGTTAATTGTAAGGTTCAGGGCCTCCAAATGACGATGGAGCACTCAAATTGCGTCGCGATTCAATACATCGTCCTCCAGCGGACTGGTCTCCAAGGGTCAATAGCTGCTACGGGCACCTTGTGATCGTTCTGCTGTGAGTCTAGATTTTCGAATCCGACGCAAAACTGAATGTTGATTGTAACGTTCAGGGCCCCCTAATGCCGATGGAACACTCAAATTGCGTCGAGATTCAATACATCGGCCTCCAGCCGACTTGACTCCAAGGGTCTATTGCTGCCTCGGGCACTTTATGGTCGTTCTCCTGTGAGTCTAGATTTTCCAATCCGACGCAAAAATTGATAGTTAATTGTAACGTTCAGGCCCTTGTAATGACGATGGAACATTCAAATTGCGTCGAGATTCAATACATCGGCCTCCAGCCGATTTGTCTCCAAGGGTCTATTGCTGCCTCGGGCACCTTATGGTCGTTCTCCTGTGAGTCTAGATTTTCGAATCCGACGCAAAAATGATAGTTAATTGTAACGTTCAGGGCCTTGTAATAACGATGGAACACTCAAATTGCGTCGAGATTCAATACATCGGCCTCCAGCCGACTTGTCTCCAAGGGTCTATTGCTGCCTCGAGAACCATTTGATCCTTCTCCTGTTAGTAGATTTTCGAATCCGACGCTAAAATGATAGTTAACTGTACCGTTCAGGGCCTCCTAATGCCGATGGAACACTTAAATTGCGTCGAGATTCAATACATCGGCCTCCAGCCGACTTGTCTCCAAGGGTCTATTGCTGCCTCGGGCACCTTATTGTCATTCTCCTGTGAGTCTAGATTTTCGAATCCGACGCATAAATGATAGTTAATTGTAACGTTCAGGGACTCCTAAAGACGATGGAACACTCAAATTGCGTCGAGAGTCAATACATCGACCTCCAGTCGACTTGAATCCAATGGGATATTGCTGCCTCGGGCACCTTATGGTCGTTCTCCTGTGAGTCTAGATTTTCGAATCCGACGCATAAATGATAGTTTATTGTAACGTTCAGGGCCTCCTAATGCCGATGGAACACTCAAATTGCGTCGAGATTAAATACATCGGCCTCCAGGCGACTTGTCTCCTAGGGTCTATTGCTGCCTCGGGCACCTTATGGTCGTTCTCTTGTAAGTCTAGATTTTCGAATCCGACGCAAGAATGATAGTTAATTGTAACGTTCAGGGCCTCCTAATGCCGATGGAACACTCAAATTGCGTCGAGATTCAATACATCGGGTTCCAGCCGACTTGTTTCGAAGGGTCTATTGCTGCCTCGGGCACCTTATGGTCATTCTCCTGTGAGTTTAGATTTTCGAATCCGACGAAAAACTGATAGTTAATTGTAACATTCAGGGCCTCCTAATGACGATGGAACACTCAAATTGCGTCGAGAGTCAATACATCTTCCTCCAGCCGACTTGTCTCCAAGGGTCTATTGCTGCCTCGGGCACCTTATGGTCGTTCTCCTGTGAGTCTAGATTTTCGAATCCGACGCAAAGATGATAGTTAACTGTAACGTTTAGGGCCTCCTAATGACGACGGAACACTCATTTTTCGTCGCGATCCAATACATCGTCCTCCAACCGACTTGTCTCCAGGGGTCAATAGCTGCCACGGGCACCTTGTGATCGTTCTGCTGTGAGTCTAGATTTTCGAACCCGACGCAAAACTGATAGTGAATAGTAACGTTCAGCGCCTCCTGATGACGATAGAACTCTCAAATTGCGTCGTGATTCAATACATCGTCCTCCAGCTGATTTGTCTCCAAGGGAATATAGCTGCCTCGGGCACCAAATGGTCCGCCTCCTGTGAGTCTGGATTTTTGAATCCGACGCGAAACTGATAGTTAATTGTAAGGTTCAGGGCCTCCAAATGACGATGGAGCACTCAAATTGCGTCGCGATTCAATACATCGTCCTCCAGCGGACTGGTCTCCGAGGGTCAATAGCTGCTACGGGCACCTTGTGATCGTTCTGCTGTGAGTCTAGATTTTCGAACCCGACGCAAAACTGAATGTTGATTGTAACGTTCAGGGCCAACTAATGACGATGGAACACTCAAATTGAGTCGAGATTCAATACGTCGACCTCCAGCCGACTTGTCTCCAAGGGTCTATTGCTGATGGGGAACCTTATGGTCGTTCTCCTGTTAGTAGATTTTCGAATCCGACACTATAATGATAGTTAACTGTAACGTGCAGGGCCTCCTAATGCCGATGGAACACTCAAATTGCGTCGAGATTCAATACATCGGCCTCCAGCCGACTTGTCTCCAAGGGTCTATTGCTGCCTCGGGCACCTTACGGTCGTTCTCCTGTGAGTTAAGATTATCGAATCCGACGCAAAAATGATAGTTAATTGTAACGTTCAGGGCCTCCTAATGCCGATGGAACACTCAAATTGCGTCGAGATTCAATACATCGGCCTGCAGCCGACTTGTCTCCAAGGGTCTATTGCTGCCTCGGGCACCTTATGGTCGTTCTCCTGTGAGTCTAGATTTTCCAATCCGACGCAAAAATTGATAGTTAATTGTAACGTTCAGGCCCTTGTAATGACGATGGAACATTCAAATTGCGTCGAGATTCAATACATCGGCCTCCAGCCGATTTGTCTCCAAGGGTCTATTGCTGCCTCGGGCACCTTATGGTCGTTCTCCTGTGAGTCTAGATTTTCGAATCCGACGCAAAAATGATAGTTAATTGTAACGTTCAGGGCCTTGTAATGACGATGGAACACTCAAATTGCGTCGAGATTCAATACATCGGCCTCCAGCCGACTTGTCTCCAAGGGTCTATTGCTGCCTCGAGCACCATTTGATCCTTCTCCTGTTAGTAGATTTTCGAATCCGACGCTAAAATGATAGTTAACTGTAACGTTCAGGGCCACCTAATGCCGATGGAACACTTAAAGTGCGTCGAGATTCAATACATCGGCCTCCAGCCGACTTGTCTACAAGGGTCTATTGCTGCCTCGGGCACCTTATTGTCATTCTCCTGTGAGTCTAGATTTTCGAATCCGACGCATTAATGATAGTTAATTGTAACGTTCAGGGACTCCTAAAGACGATGGAACACTCAAATTGCGTCGAGAGTCAATACATCGACCTCCAGTGGACTTGTATCCAATGGGATATTGCTGCCTCGGGCACCTTATGGTCGTTCTCCTGTGAGTCTAGATTTTCGAATCCGACGCATAAATGATAGGTAATTGTAACGTTCAGGGCCTCCTAATGCCTATGCAACACTCAAATTGCGTCGAGATTCAATACATCGGCCTCCAGGCGACTTGTCTCCTAGGGTCTATTGCTGCCTCGGGCACCTTATGGTCGTTCTCTTGTAAGTCTAGATTTTCGAATCCGACGCAAAAATGATAGTTAATCGTAACGTTCAGGGCCTCCTAATGCCGATGGAACACTCAAATTGCGTCGAGATTCAATACATCGGCCTCCAGGCGACTTGTCTCCTAGGGTCTATTGCTGCCTCGGGCACCTTATGGTCGTTCTCCTGTGAGTTTGGATTTTCGAATCCGACGAAAAACTGATAGTTAATTGTATCATTCAGGGCCTCCTAATGACGATGGAACACTCAAATTGCGTCGAGAGTCAATACATCTTCCTCCAGCCGACTTGTCTCCAAGGGTCTATTGCTGCCTCAGGCACCTTATGGTCGTTCTCCTGTGAGTCTAGATTTTCGAATCCGACGCAAAAATGATAGTTAATTGTAACGTTCAGGGCCTCCTAATGACGATGGGACACGCAAATTGCGTCGAGATTCAATACATCGTCCTCCAGCCGACTTGTCTCCATGGGGATATTAGTGCGTCCGGCCTCTTATGTTCGCTCTCATGTGAGTCTAGATTTTCGAATCCGACGCGAAACTGATTGTTAATTGTAACGTTCAGGGCTTCCTAATGACGATGGAACACTCAAATTGCCTCGAGATTCAATACATCGGCATTCAGCCGACTTGTCTCCAAGGGTCTATTGCTGCCTCGGGCACCTTATGGTCGTTCTCCTGTGAGTTTAGATTATCGAATCCGACGCAAAAATGATAGTTAACTGTAACGTTTAGGGCCTCCTAATGACGATGGAACACTCAAATTGCGTCGGGAGTCAATACATCGACCCGAATTCGACTTGTATCCAAGGGGATATCGCCGCCTCGGGCACTACATGGTCCGTCTCCGGTGATTCTACGTTTTCCAATCCGACGCAAAACTCATAGTTAATTGTAACGTTCAGGGCCTCCTATTGGCGATGGAACACTCAAATTGCGTCAAGAATCAATACATCGGCCTCCAGCCGACTTGTCTCCAAGGGTCTATTGCTGCCTCGGGCAACTTACGGTCGATCTCTTGTAAGTCTAGATTTTCGAATCCGACGCAAAAACGATAGTTAATTGTAACGTTCAGGGCCTTCTAATGCCGATGGAACACTCAAATTGCGTCGAGATTCAATACATCGGGTTCCAGCCGACTTGTCTCCAAGGGTCTATTGCTGCCTCGGGCACCTTATGGTCGTTCTCCTGTGAGTTTAGATTTTCGAATCCGACGAAAAACTGATAGTTAATTGTAACGTGTAGGGCCTCCTAATTACGATGGATCACTCAAATTGCGTCGAGATTCAATACATCGTCCTCCAGCTGATTTGTCTCCAAGGGGATATTGCTGCCTCGGGCACCAAATGTTCCGTCTCCTGTGAGTCTGGATTTTTGAATCCGACGCGAAACTGATAGTTAATTGTAACGTTCAGGGCCTCCAAATGGCGATGGAGCACTCAAATTGCGTCGCGATTCAATACATCGTCCTCCAGCGGACTGGTCTCCGAGGGTCAATAGCTGCCACGGGCACCTTGTGATCGTTCTGCTGTGAGTCTAGATTTTCGAACCCGACGCAAAACTGATTGTTAGTTGTAACGTTCAGGGCCACCTAATGACGATGGAACACTCAAATTGAGTCGAGATTCAATACATCGACCTCCAGCGGACTTGTCTCCAATGGTCTATTGCTGCCTCGGGCACCTTAAGGTCGTTCTCCTGTTAGTAGATTTGCGAATCCGACACTAAAATGATAGTTAACTGTAACGTTCAGGGCCTCCTAATGCCGATGGAACACTCAAATTGCGTCGAGATTCAATACATCGGCCTCCAGCCGACTTGTCTCCAAGGGTCTATTGCTGCCTCGGGCACCTTATGGTCGTTCTCCTGTGAGTTTAGATTATCGAATCCGACGCAAAAATGATAGTTAATTGTAACGTTCAGGACCTACTATTGGCGATGGAATACTCAAATTGCGTCGAGATTCAATACATCGGCCTCCAGCCGACTTGTCTCCTATGGTCTGTTGCTGCCTCGGGCACCTTATGGTCGTTCTCCTGTGAGTCTAGACTTTCGAATCCGACGCAAAAATGATAGTTAATTGTAGCGTTCAGGGCCATGTAATGACGATGGAACACTCAAATTGCGTCGAGATTCAATACATCGTCCTCCAGCCGACTTGTCTCCAAGGGTCTTTTGCTGCCTCGGGCACCTTATGGTCGTTCTCCTGTGAGTTTAGATTATCGAATCCGACGCAAAAATGATAGTTAATTGTAACGTGTAGGGCCTCCTAATTACGCTGGAACACTCAAATTGCGTCGAGATGCAATACATCGGCCACCAGCCGAGCTGTCTCCAAGGGTCTGTAGCTGCATCGGGCACCTTATGATCGTTCTCCTGTGAGTTTAGATTATCGAATCCGACGCAAAAATGATAGTTAATTGTAACGTCTAGGGCCTCCTAATGACGATGGAACACTCAAATTGCGTCGAGATTCAATACATCGGCCTCCAGCCGACTTGTCTCCAAGGGGATATTGCTGTTTCGGGCCTCTAATGTTCGCTCTCATGTGAGTCTAGATTTTCGAATCCGACGCGAAACTGATTGTTAATTGTAACGTTCAGGGCTTCCTAATGACGATGGAACACTCAAATTGCGTCGATATTCAATACATTGGCCTCCAGTCGATTTGTCTCCAAGGGGTATATTGCTGTCTCGAGCACCGTATGAACTTCTCCTGTGAGTAGATTTTCGAATCCGACGCAAAAATAATAGTTAATTGTAACGTTCAGGGCCTCCTAATGCCGATGGAACACTCAAATTGCGTCGAGATTCAATACATCGGCCTCCAGCCGACTTGTCTCCAAGGGTCTATTGCTGCCTCGGGCACCTTATGGTCGTTCTCTTGTAAGTCTAGATTTTCGAATCCGACGCAAAAATGATAGTTAATTGTAACGTTCAGGGCCTCCTAATGCCGATGGAACACTCAAATTGCGTCGAGATTCAATACATCGGGATCCAGCCGACTTGTCTCCAAGGGTCTATTGCTGCCTCGGGCACCTTATGGTCGTTCTCCTGTGAGTTTAGATTTTCGAATACGACGAAAAACTGATAGTTAATTGTAAGATTCAGGGCCTCCTAATGTCGATGGGACACGCAAATTGCGTCGAGATTCAATACATCGTCCTCCAGCCGACTTGTCTCCATGGGGATATTACTGCCTCCGGCCTCTTATGTTCGCTCTCATGTGAGTCTAGATTTTCGAATCCGACGCAAAGATGATAGTTAACTGTAACGTTTAGGGCCTCCTAATGACGATGGAACACTCATTTTACGTCGCGATCCAATACATCGTCCTTCAAAAGACTTGTCTCCAGGGGTCAATAGCTGCCACGGGCACCTTGTGATCGTTCTGCTGTGAGTCTAGATTTTCGAACCCGACGCAAAACTGATAGTGAATAGTAACGTTCAGCGCCTCCTGATGACGATAGAACTCTCAAATTGCGTCGAGATTCAATACATCGTCCTCCAGCTGATTTGTCTCCAAGGGGATATTGCTGCCTCGGGCACCAAATGGTCCGTCTCCTGTGAGTCTGGATTTTTGAATCCGACGCGAAACTGATAGTTAATTGTAAGGTTCAGGGCCTCCAAATGACGATGGAACACTCAAATTGCGTCGAGATTCAATACATCGGCCTCCAGCCGACTTGTCTCCAAGGGTCTATTGCTGCCTCGGGCACCTTACGGTCGTTCTCCTGTGAGTTAAGATTATCGAATTCGATGCAAAAATGATAGTTAATTGTAACGTTCAGGGCCTCCTAATGCCGATGGAACACTCAAATTGCGTCGAGATTCAATACATCGGCCTCCAGCCGACTTGTCTCCAAGGGTCTATTGCTGCCTCGGGCACCTTATGGTCGTTCTCCTGTGAGTCTAGATTTTCGAATCCGACGCAAAAATGATAGTTAATTGTAATGTTCAGGGCCTTGTAATGACGATGGAACACTCAAATTGCGTCGAGATTCAATACATCGGCCTCCAGCCGACTTGTCTCCAAGGGTCTGTTGCTGCCTCGGGCACTTTATGGTCGTTCTCCTGTGAGTCTAGATTTTCCAATCCGACGCAAGAATTGATAGTTAATTGTAACGTTCAGGCCCTTGTAATGACGATGGAACATTCAAATTGCGTCGAGATTCAATACATCGGCCCCCAGCCGATTTGTCTCCAAGGGTCTATTGCTGCCTCGGGCACCTTATGGTCGTTCTCCTGTGAGTCTAGATTTTCGAATCCGACGCAAAAATGATAGTTAATTGTAACGTTCAGGGCCTTGTAATGACGATGGAACACTCAAATTGCGTCGAGATTCAATACATCGGCCTCCAGCCGACTTGTCTCCAAGGGTCTATTGCTGCCTCGAGCACCATTTGATCCTTCTCCTGTTAGTAGATTTTCGAATCCGACGCTAAAATGATAGTTAACTGTAACGTTCAGGGCCACCTAATGCCGATGGAACACTTAAAGTGCGTCGAGATTCAATACATCGGCCTCCAGCCGACTTGTCTCCAAGGGTCTATTGCTGCCTCGGGCACCTTATTGTCATTCTCCTGTGAGTCTAGATTTTCGAATCCGACGCATTAATGATAGTTAATTGTAACGTTCAGGGACTCCTAAAGACGATGGAACACTCAAATTGCGTCGAGAGTCAATACATCGACCTCCAGTGGACTTGTATCCAATGGGATATTGCTGCCTCGGGCACCTTATGGTCGTTCTCCTGTGAGTCTAGATTTTCGAATCCGACGCATAAATGATAGGTAATTGTAACGTTCAGGGCCTCCTAATGCCTATGCAACACTCAAATTGCGTCGAGATTCAATACATCGGCCTCCAGGCGACTTGTCTCCTAGGGTCTATTGCTGCCTCGGGCACCTTATGGTCGTTCTCTTGTAAGTCTAGATTTTCGAATCCGACGCAAAAATGATAGTTAATTGTAACGTTCAGGGCCTCCTAATGCCGATGGAACACTCAAATTGCGTCGAGATTCAATACATCGGCCTCCAGGCGACTTGTCTCCTAGGGTCTATTGCTGCCTCGGGCACCTTATGGTCGTTCTCCTGTGAGTTTGGATTTTCGAATCCGACGAAAAACTGATAGTTAATTGTATCATTCAGGGCCTCCTAATGACGATGGAACACTCAAATTGCGTCGAGAGTCAATACATCTTCCTCCAGCCGACTTGTCTCCAAGGGTCTATTGCTGCCTCAGGCACCTTATGGTCGTTCTCCTGTGAGTCTAGATTTTCGAATCCGACGCAAAAATGATAGTTAATTGTAACGTTCAGGGCCTCCTAATGACGATGGGACACGCAAATTGCGTCGAGATTCAATACATCGTCCTCCAGCCGACTTGTCTCCATGGGGATATTAGTGCGTCCGGCCTCTTATGTTCGCTCTCATGTGAGTCTAGATTTTCGAATCCGACGCGAAACTGATTGTTAATTGTAACGTTCAGGGCTTCCTAATGACGATGGAACACTCAAATTGCCTCGAGATTCAATACATCGGCATTCAGCCGACTTGTCTCCAAGGGTCTATTGCTGCCTCGGGCACCTTATGGTCGTTCTCCTGTGAGTTTAGATTATCGAATCCGACGCAAAAATGATAGTTAACTGTAACGTTTAGGGCCTCCTAATGACGATGGAACACTCAAATTGCGTCGGGAGTCAATACATCGACCCGAATTCGACTTGTATCCAAGGGGATATCGCCGCCTCGGGCACTACATGGTCCGTCTCCGGTGATTCTACGTTTTCCAATCCGACGCAAAACTCATAGTTAATTGTAACGTTCAGGGCCTCCTATTGGCGATGGAACACTCAAATTGCGTCAAGAATCAATACATCGGCCTCCAGCCGACTTGTCTCCAAGGGTCTATTGCTGCCTCGGGCAACTTACGGTCGATCTCTTGTAAGTCTAGATTTTCGAATCCGACGCAAAAACGATAGTTAATTGTAACGTTCAGGGCCTTCTAATGCCGATGGAACACTCAAATTGCGTCGAGATTCAATACATCGGGTTCCAGCCGACTTGTCTCCAAGGGTCTATTGCTGCCTCGGGCACCTTATGGTCGTTCTCCTGTGAGTTTAGATTTTCGAATCCGACGAAAAACTGATAGTTAATTGTAACGTGTAGGGCCTCCTAATTACGATGGATCACTCAAATTGCGTCGAGATTCAATACATCGTCCTCCAGCTGATTTGTCTCCAAGGGGATATTGCTGCCTCGGGCACCAAATGTTCCGTCTCCTGTGAGTCTGGATTTTTGAATCCGACGCGAAACTGATAGTTAATTGTAACGTTCAGGGCCTCCAAATGGCGATGGAGCACTCAAATTGCGTCGCGATTCAATACATCGTCCTCCAGCGGACTGGTCTCCGAGGGTCAATAGCTGCCACGGGCACCTTGTGATCGTTCTGCTGTGAGTCTAGATTTTCGAACCCGACGCAAAACTGATTGTTAGTTGTAACGTTCAGGGCCACCTAATGACGATGGAACACTCAAATTGAGTCGAGATTCAATACATCGACCTCCAGCGGACTTGTCTCCAATGGTCTATTGCTGCCTCGGGCACCTTAAGGTCGTTCTCCTGTTAGTAGATTTGCGAATCCGACACTAAAATGATAGTTAACTGTAACGTTCAGGGCCTCCTAATGCCGATGGAACACTCAAATTGCGTCGAGATTCAATACATCGGCCTCCAGCCGACTTGTCTCCAAGGGTCTATTGCTGCCTCGGGCACCTTATGGTCGTTCTCCTGTGAGTTTAGATTATCGAATCCGACGCAAAAATGATAGTTAATTGTAACGTTCAGGACCTACTATTGGCGATGGAATACTCAAATTGCGTCGAGATTCAATACATCGGCCTCCAGCCGACTTGTCTCCTATGGTCTGTTGCTGCCTCGGGCACCTTATGGTCGTTCTCCTGTGAGTCTAGACTTTCGAATCCGACGCAAAAATGATAGTTAATTGTAGCGTTCAGGGCCATGTAATGACGATGGAACACTCAAATTGCGTCGAGATTCAATACATCGTCCTCCAGCCGACTTGTCTCCAAGGGTCTTTTGCTGCCTCGGGCACCTTATGGTCGTTCTCCTGTGAGTTTAGATTATCGAATCCGACGCAAAAATGATAGTTAATTGTAACGTGTAGGGCCTCCTAATTACGCTGGAACACTCAAATTGCGTCGAGATGCAATACATCGGCCACCAGCCGAGCTGTCTCCAAGGGTCTGTAGCTGCATCGGGCACCTTATGATCGTTCTCCTGTGAGTTTAGATTATCGAATCCGACGCAAAAATGATAGTTAATTGTAACGTCTAGGGCCTCCTAATGACGATGGAACACTCAAATTGCGTCGAGATTCAATACATCGGCCTCCAGCCGACTTGTCTCCAAGGGGATATTGCTGTTTCGGGCCTCTAATGTTCGCTCTCATGTGAGTCTAGATTTTCGAATCCGACGCGAAACTGATTGTTAATTGTAACGTTCAGGGCTTCCTAATGACGATGGAACACTCAAATTGCGTCGATATTCAATACATTGGCCTCCAGTCGAT
Organism: Schistocerca americana; assembly: GCF_021461395.2. Lineage (NCBI taxonomy): Eukaryota > Metazoa > Arthropoda > Insecta > Orthoptera > Acrididae > Schistocerca > Schistocerca americana. The sequence goes on along the minus strand of NC_060122.1, from coordinate 7,152,287 downwards.
TTGTCTCCAAGGGGTATATTGCTGTCTCGAGCACCGTATGAACTTCTCCTGTGAGTAGATTTTCGAATCCGACGCAAAAATAATAGTTAATTGTAACGTTCAGGGCCTCCTAATGCCGATGGAACACTCAAATTGCGTCGAGATTCAATACATCGGCCTCCAGCCGACTTGTCTCCAAGGGTCTATTGCTGCCTCGGGCACCTTATGGTCGTTCTCTTGTAAGTCTAGATTTTCGAATCCGACGCAAAAATGATAGTTAATTGTAACGTTCAGGGCCTCCTAATGCCGATGGAACACTCAAATTGCGTCGAGATTCAATACATCGGGATCCAGCCGACTTGTCTCCAAGGGTCTATTGCTGCCTCGGGCACCTTATGGTCGTTCTCCTGTGAGTTTAGATTTTCGAATACGACGAAAAACTGATAGTTAATTGTAAGATTCAGGGCCTCCTAATGTCGATGGGACACGCAAATTGCGTCGAGATTCAATACATCGTCCTCCAGCCGACTTGTCTCCATGGGGATATTACTGCCTCCGGCCTCTTATGTTCGCTCTCATGTGAGTCTAGATTTTCGAATCCGACGCAAAGATGATAGTTAACTGTAACGTTTAGGGCCTCCTAATGACGATGGAACACTCATTTTACGTCGCGATCCAATACATCGTCCTTCAAAAGACTTGTCTCCAGGGGTCAATAGCTGCCACGGGCACCTTGTGATCGTTCTGCTGTGAGTCTAGATTTTCGAACCCGACGCAAAACTGATAGTGAATAGTAACGTTCAGCGCCTCCTGATGACGATAGAACTCTCAAATTGCGTCGAGATTCAATACATCGTCCTCCAGCTGATTTGTCTCCAAGGGGATATTGCTGCCTCGGGCACCAAATGGTCCGTCTCCTGTGAGTCTGGATTTTTGAATCCGACGCGAAACTGATAGTTAATTGTAAGGTTCAGGGCCTCCAAATGACGATGGAACACTCAAATTGCGTCGAGATTCAATACATCGGCCTCCAGCCGACTTGTCTCCAAGGGTCTATTGCTGCCTCGGGCACCTTACGGTCGTTCTCCTGTGAGTTAAGATTATCGAATTCGATGCAAAAATGATAGTTAATTGTAACGTTCAGGGCCTCCTAATGCCGATGGAACACTCAAATTGCGTCGAGATTCAATACATCGGCCTCCAGCCGACTTGTCTCCAAGGGTCTATTGCTGCCTCGGGCACCTTATGGTCGTTCTCCTGTGAGTCTAGATTTTCGAATCCGACGCAAAAATGATAGTTAATTGTAATGTTCAGGGCCTTGTAATGACGATGGAACACTCAAATTGCGTCGAGATTCAATACATCGGCCTCCAGCCGACTTGTCTCCAAGGGTCTGTTGCTGCCTCGGGCACTTTATGGTCGTTCTCCTGTGAGTCTAGATTTTCCAATCCGACGCAAGAATTGATAGTTAATTGTAACGTTCAGGCCCTTGTAATGACGATGGAACATTCAAATTGCGTCGAGATTCAATACATCGGCCCCCAGCCGATTTGTCTCCAAGGGTCTATTGCTGCCTCGGGCACCTTATGGTCGTTCTCCTGTGAGTCTAGATTTTCGAATCCGACGCAAAAATGATAGTTAATTGTAACGTTCAGGGCCTTGTAATGACGATGGAACACTCAAATTGCGTCGAGATTCAATACATCGGCCTCCAGCCGACTTGTCTCCAAGGGTCTATTGCTGCCTCGAGCACCATTTGATCCTTCTCCTGTTAGAAGATTTTCGAATCCGACGCTAAAATTATAGTTAACTGTAACGTTTAGGGCCTCCTAATGCCGATGGAACACTTAAATTGCGTCGAGATTCAATACATCGGCCTCCAGCCGACTTGTCTCCAAGGGTCTATTGCTGCCTCGGGCACCTTATGGTCATTCTCCTGTGAGTCTAGATTTTCGAATCCGACGCATAAATGATAGTTAATTGTAACGTTCAGGGACTCCTAAAGACGATGGAACACTCAAATTGCGTCGAGAGTCAATACATCGACCTCCAGTGGACTTGTATCCAATGGGATATTGCTGCCTCGGGCACCTTATGGTCGTTCTTCTGTGAGTCTAGATTTTCGAATCCGACGCATAAATGATAGTTAATTGTAACGTTCAGGGCCTCCTAATGCCGATGGAACACTTAAATTGCGTCGAGATTCAATACATCGGCCTCCAGCCGACTTGTCTCCTAGGGTCTATTGCTGCCTCGGGCACCTTATGGTCGTTCTCTTGTAAGTCTAGATTTTCGAATCCGACGCAAAAATGATAGTTAATTGTAACGTTCAGGGCCTCCTAATGCCGATGGAACACTCAAATTGCGTCGAGATTCAATACATCGGGTTCCAGCCGACTTGTCTCCAAGGGTCTATTGCTGCCTCGGGCACTTTATGGTCGTTCTCCTGTGAGTTTAGATTTTCGAATCCGACGAAAAACTGATAGTTAATTGTAACATTCAGGGCCTCCTAATGACGATGGAACACTCAAATTGCGTCGAGAGTCAGTACATCTTCCTCCAGCCGACTTGTCTCCAAGGGTCTATTGCTGCCTCGGGCACCTTATGGTCGTTCTCCTGTGAGACTAGATTTTCGAATCCGACGCAAAAATGATAGTTAATTGTAACGTTCAGGGCCTCCTAATGACGATGGGACACGCAAATTGCGTCGAGATTCAATACATCGTCCTCCAGCCATCTTGTCTCCATGGGGATATTACTGCCTCCGGCCTCCTATGTTCGCTCTCATGTGAGTCTAGATTTTCGAATCCGACGCGAAACTGATTGTTAATTGTAACGTTCAGGGCTTCCTAATGACGATGGAACACTCAAATTGCCTCGAGATTCAATACATCGGCATTCAGCAGACTTGTTTCCAAGGGTCTATTGCTGCCTCGGGCACCTTATGGTCGTTCTCCTGTGAGTTTAGATTATCGAATCCGACGCAAAAATGATAGTTAACTGTAACGTTTAGGGCCTCCTAATGACGATGGAACACTCAAATTGCGTCGGGAGTCAATACATCGACCTCCAGTCGACTTGTATCCAAGGGGATATCGCCGCCTCGGGCACCACACGGTCCGTCACCGGTGATTCTACGTTTTCGAATCCGACGCAAAACTCATAGTTAATTGTAACGTTCAGGGCCTCCTATTGGCGATGGAACACTCAAATTGCGTCAAGAATCAGTACATCGGCCTCCAGCCGACTTGTCTCCAAGGGTCTATTGCTGCCTCGGGCACCTTATGGTCGATCTCTTGTAAGTCTAGATTTTCGAATCCGACGCAAAAACGATAGTTAATTGTAACGTTCAGGGCCTTCTAATGCCGATGGAACACTCAAATTGAGTCGAGATTCAATACATCGACCTCCAGCGGACTTGTCTCCAATGGTCTATTGCTGCCTCGGGCACCTTAAGGTCGTTCTCCTGTTAGTAGATTTGCGAATCCGACACTAAAATGATAGTTAACTGTAACGTTCAGGGCCTCCTAATGCCGATGGAACACTCAAATTGCGTCGAGATTCAATACATCGGCCTCCAGCCGACTTGTCTCCAAGGGTCTATTGCTGCCTCGGGCACCTTATGGTCGTTCTCCTGTGAGTTTAGATTATCGAATCCGACGCAAAGATGATAGTTAATTGTAACGTTCAGGACCTACTATTGGCGATGGAATACTCAAATTGCGTCGAGATTCAATACATCGGCCTCCAGCCGACTTGTCTCCTATGGTCTGCTGCCTCGGGCACCTTATGGTCGTTCTCCTGTGTGTCTAGACTTTCGAATCCGACGCAAAAATGATAGTTAATTGTAGCGTTCAGGGCCATGTAATGACGATGGAACACTCAAATTGCGTCGAGATTCAATACATCGTCCTCCAGCCGACTTGTCTCCAAGGGTCTTTTGCTGCCTCGGGCACCTTATGGTCGTTCTCCTGTGAGTTTAGATTATCGAATCCGACGCAAAAATGATAGTTAATTGTAACGTGTAGGGCCTCCTAATTACGCTGGAACACTCAAATTGCGTCGAGATGCAATACATCGGCCACCAGCCGAGCTGTCTCCAAGGGTCTGTAGCTGCATCGGGCACCTTATGATCGTTCTCCTGTGAGTTTAGATTATCGATTCCGACGCAAAAATGATAGTTAATTGTAACGTCTAGGGCCTCCTAATGACGATGGAACACTCAAATTGCGTCGAGATTCAATACATCGGCCTCCAGCCGACTTGTCTCCAAGGGGATATTGCTGTTTCGGGCCTCTAATGTTCGCTCTCATGTGAGTCTAGATTTTCGAATCCGACGCGAAACTGATTGTTAATTGTAACGTTCAGGGCTTCCTAATGACGATGGAACACTCAAATTGCGTCGATATTCAATACATTGGCCTCCAGTCGATTTGTCTCCAAGGGGTATATTGCTGTCTCGAGCACCGTATGAACTTCTCCTGTGAGTAGATTTTCGAATCCGACGCAAAAATAATAGTTAATTGTAACGTTCAGGGCCTCCTAATGCCGATGGAACACTCAAATTGCGTCGAGATTCAATACATCGGCCTCCAGTCGACTTGTCTCCAAGGGTCTATTGCTGCCTCGGGCACCTTATGGTCGTTCTCTTGTAAGTCTAGATTTTCGAATCCGACGCAAAAATGATAGTTAATTGTAACGTTCAGGGCCTCCTAATGCCGATGGAACACTCAAATTGCGTCGAGATTCAATACATCGGGATCCAGCCGACTTGTCTCCAAGGGTCTATTGCTGCCTCGGGCACCTTATGGTCGTTCTCCTGTGAGTTTAGATTTTCGAATACGACGAAAAACTGATAGTTAATTGTAAGATTCAGGGCCTCCTAATGTCGATGGGACACGCAAATTGCGTCGAGATTCAATACATCGTCCTCCAGCCGACTTGTCTCCATGGGGATATTACTGCCTCCGGCCTCTTATGTTCGCTCTCATGTGAGTCTAGATTTTCGAATCCGACGCAAAGATGATAGTTAACTGTAACGTTTAGGGCCTCCTAATGACGATGGAACACTCATTTTACGTCGCGATCCAATACATCGTCCTTCAAAAGACTTGTCTCCAGGGGTCAATAGCTGCCACGGGCACCTTGTGATCGTTCTGCTGTGAGTCTAGATTTTCGAACCCGACGCAAAACTGATAGTGAATAGTAACGTTCAGCGCCTCCTGATGACGATAGAACTCTCAAATTGCGTCGAGATTCAATACATCGTCCTCCAGCTGATTTGTCTCCAAGGGGATATTGCTGCCTCGGGCACCAAATGGTCCGTCTCCTGTGAGTCTGGATTTTTGAATCCGACGCGAAACTGATAGTTAATTGTAAGGTTCAGGGCCTCCAAATGACGATGGAACACTCAAATTGCGTCGAGATTCAATACATCGGCCTCCAGCCGACTTGTCTCCAAGGGTCTATTGCTGCCTCGGGCACCTTACGGTCGTTCTCCTGTGAGTTAAGATTATCGAATTCGATGCAAAAATGATAGTTAATTGTAACGTTCAGGGCCTCCTAATGCCGATGGAACACTCAAATTGCGTCGAGATTCAATACATCGGCCTCCAGCCGACTTGTCTCCAAGGGTCTATTGCTGCCTCGGGCACCTTATGGTCGTTCTCCTGTGAGTCTAGATTTTCGAATCCGACGCAAAAATGATAGTTAATTGTAATGTTCAGGGCCTTGTAATGACGATGGAACACTCAAATTGCGTCGAGATTCAATACATCGGCCTCCAGCCGACTTGTCTCCAAGGGTCTGTTGCTGCCTCGGGCACTTTATGGTCGTTCTCCTGTGAGTCTAGATTTTCCAATCCGACGCAAGAATTGATAGTTAATTGTAACGTTCAGGCCCTTGTAATGACGATGGAACATTCAAATTGCGTCGAGATTCAATACATCGGCCCCCAGCCGATTTGTCTCCAAGGGTCTATTGCTGCCTCGGGCACCTTATGGTCGTTCTCCTGTGAGTCTAGATTTTCGAATCCGACGCAAAAATGATAGTTAATTGTAACGTTCAGGGCCTTGTAATGACGATGGAACACTCAAATTGCGTCGAGATTCAATACATCGGCCTCCAGCCGACTTGTCTCCAAGGGTCTATTGCTGCCTCGAGCACCATTTGATCCTTCTCCTGTTAGAAGATTTTCGAATCCGACGCTAAAATTATAGTTAACTGTAACGTTTAGGGCCTCCTAATGCCGATGGAACACTTAAATTGCGTCGAGATTCAATACATCGGCCTCCAGCCGACTTGTCTCCAAGGGTCTATTGCTGCCTCGGGCACCTTATGGTCATTCTCCTGTGAGTCTAGATTTTCGAATCCGACGCATAAATGATAGTTAATTGTAACGTTCAGGGACTCCTAAAGACGATGGAACACTCAAATTGCGTCGAGAGTCAATACATCGACCTCCAGTCGACTTGTATCCAATGGGATATTGCTGCCTCGGGCACCTTATGGTCGTTCTTCTGTGAGTCTAGATTTTCGAATCCGACGCATAAATGATAGTTAATTGTAACGTTCAGGGCCTCCTAATGCCGATGGAACACTTAAATTGCGTCGAGATTCAATACATCGGCCTCCAGCCGACTTGTCTCCTAGGGTCTATTGCTGCCTCGGGCACCTTATGGTCGTTCTCTTGTAAGTCTAGATTTTCGAATCCGACGCAAAAATGATATTTAATTGTAACGTTCAGGGCCTCCTAATGCCGATGGAACACTCAAATTGCGTCGAGATTCAATACATCGGGTTCCAGCCGACTTGTCTCCAAGGGTCTATTGCTGCCTCGGGCACTTTATGGTCGTTCTCCTGTGAGTTTAGATTTTCGAATCCGACGAAAAACTGATAGTTAATTGTAACATTCAGGGCCTCCTAATGACGATGGAACACTCAAATTGCGTCGAGAGTCAGTACATCTTCCTCCAGCCGACTTGTCTCCAAGGGTCTATTGCTGCCTCGGGCACCTTATGGTCGTTCTCCTGTGAGACTAGATTTTCGAATCCGACGCAAAAATGATAGTTAATTGTAACGTTCAGGGCCTCCTAATGACGATGGGACACGCAAATTGCGTCGAGATTCAATACATCGTCCTCCAGCCATCTTGTCTCCATGGGGATATTACTGCCTCCGGCCTCCTATGTTCGCTCTCATGTGAGTCTAGATTTTCGAATCCGACGCGAAACTGATTGTTAATTGTAACGTTCAGGGCTTCCTAATGACGATGGAACACTCAAATTGCCTCGAGATTCAATACATCGGCATTCAGCAGACTTGTTTCCAAGGGTCTATTGCTGCCTCGGGCACCTTATGGTCGTTCTCCTGTGAGTTTAGATTATCGAATCCGACGCAAAAATGATAGTTAACTGTAACGTTTAGGGCCTCCTAATGACGATGGAACACTCAAATTGCGTCGGGAGTCAATACATCGACCTCCAGTCGACTTGTATCCAAGGGGATATCGCCGCCTCGAGCACCACACGGTCCGTCACCGGTGATTCTACGTTTTCGAATCCGACGCAAAACTCATAGTTAATTGTAACGTTCAGGGCCTCCTATTGGCGATGGAACACTCAAATTGCGTCAAGAATCAATACATCGGCCTCCAGCCGACTTGTCTCCAAGGGTCTATTGCTGCCTCGGGCACCTTATGGTCGATCTCTTGTAAGTCTAGATTTTCGAATCCGACGCAAAAACGATAGTTAATTGTAACGTTCAGGGCCTTCTAATGCCGATGGAACACTCAAATTGCGTCGAGATTCAATACATCGGGTTCCAGCCGACTTGTCTCCAAGGGTCTATTGCTGCCTCGGGCACCTTATGGTCGTTCTCCTGTGAGTTTAGATTTTCGAATCCGACGAAAAACTGATAGTTAATTGTAACATTCAGGGCCTCCTAATGACGATGGAACACTCATTTTGCGTCGAGAGTCAATACATCTTCCTCCAGTGGACTTGTCTCCAAGGGGATATTGCTGCCTCGGGCACCTTATGGTCGTTCTCCTGTGAGTCTAGATTTTCGAATCCGACGCAAAAATGACAATTAATTGTAACGTTCAGGGCCTTGTAATGACGATGGAAAACTCAATTTGCGTAAAGAATCAATACATCTGTTTCCAGCCGACTTATCTCCAAGGGTCTATTGCTGCCTCGGGCACCTTATGGTCGTTCACCTGTGAGTCTAGATTTTCGAATCCGACGCAAAAATGATAGTTAATTGTAATGTTCAGGGCCTTGTAATGACGATGGAACACTCAAATTGCGTCGAGATTCAATACATCGGTCTCCAGCCGACTTGTCTCCAATGGTCTGTTGCTGCCTCGGGCACTTTATGGTCGTTCTCCTGTGAGGTTAGATTATCAAATCCGACGCAAAAATGATAGTTAATTGTAACGTTTAGGGCCTCCTAATGACGATGAGACACTCAAATTGCGTCGAGATTCAATACATCGTCCTCCAGCCGACTTGTCTCCATGGGGAGATTACTGCTTCCGGCCTCTTAAGTTCGCTCTCATGTGAGTCTAGATTTTCGAATCCGACGCGAAACTGATTGTTAATTGTAACGTTCAGGGCTTCCTAATGACGATGGAACACTCAAATTGCCTCGAGATTCAATACATCGGCATTCAGCCGACTTGTTTCCAAGGGTCTATTGCTGCCTCGGGCACCTTATGGCCGTTCTCCTGTGAGTTTAGATTATCGAATCCCTCGCAACAAAGATAGTTAATTGTAACGATTAGGGCCTCCTAATGACGATGAAACACTCAAATTGCGTCGAGATTCAATACATCGGCCTCCAGCCGACTTGTCTCCAATGGTCTGTTGCTGCCTCGGGCACTTTATGGTCGTTCTCCTGTGAGTTTAGATTATCAAATCCGACGCAAAAATGATAGTTAATTGTAACGTTTAGGGCCTCCTAATGACGATGGGACACTCAAATTGCGTCGAGATTCAATACATCGTCCTCCAGCCGACTTGTCTCCATGGGGATATTACTGCCTCCGGCCTCTTATGTTCGCTCTCATGTGACTCTAGATTTTCGAATCCGACGCGAAACTGATTGTTAATTGAAACGTTCAGGGCCTCGTAATGACGATGGAACACTCAAATTGTGTCGACATTCAATACATCGGCCTCCAGCCGACTTGTCTCCAATGGTCTTTTGCTGTATCGGGCACCTTATGGACGTTCTCCTGTGAGTCTAGATTTTCGAATCCGACGCAAAACTCATAGTTTATAGTAACGTTCAGGGCCTTGAAATGTCGATGGAACACTCAAATTGCGTCGAGATTCAATACATCGGCCTTCAGCCGACTTGTCTCCAAGGGTCTATTGCTGCCTCGGGCACCTTATGGTCGTTCTCCTGTGAGTTTAGATTATCGAATCCGACGCATAAATGATAGTTAATTGTAACGTTCAGGGACTCCTAAATACGATGGAAAACTCAAATTGCGTCGAGAGTCAATACATCGACCTCCAGTCGTCTTGTATCCAAGGGGATATTGCAGTCTCGTGCACCATATGATCCTTCTCCTGTTAGTAGATTTTCGGATCCGACGCTAAAATGTTTTTAACTGTAACGTTCAGGGCCTCCTAATGCCGATGGAACACCCAAATTGCGTCGAGATTCAATACATCGGGTTCCAGCCGACTTGTCTCCAAGGGTCTATTGCAGCCTCGGGCACCTTATGGTCGTTCTCCTGTGAGTCTAGATTATCGAATCCGACGCAAAAATGATAGTTAACGTTCAGGGCCTTGTAATGACGATGGAACACTCAAATTGCGTCGAGATTCAATACATCGGCCTCCAGCGGACTTGTCTCCAAGGGGATATTGCTGTCTCGAGCACCGTATGAACTTCTCCTGTGAGTAGATTTTCGAATCCGACGCGAAACTGATAGTTAACCGTAACGTTCAGGGGACCTCCTAATGCCGATGGAACACTCAAATTGCGTCGAGATTCAATACATCGGCCTCCAGCCGACTTGTCTCCAAGGGTCTGTTGCTGCCTCGGGCACTTTATGGTCGTTCTCCTGTGAGTTTAGATTATCGAATCCGACGCAAAAATGATAGTTAATTGTAACGTTTAGGGCCTCCTAATGACGATGGGACACTCAAATTGCGTCGAGATTCAATACATCGTCCTCCAGCCGACTTGTCTCCAAGGGGATATTACTGCCTCCGGCCTCTTATGTTCGCTCTCATGTGAGTCTAGATTTTCGAATCCGACGCGAAACTGATTGTTAATTGTAACGTTCAGGGCCTCCTAATGACGACGGAACACTCAAATTGCGTCGACATTCAGTACATCGGCCTCCAGCCGACTTGTCTCCAAGGGTCTGTTGCTGCCTCGGGCACCTTATGGTCGTTCTCCTGTGAGTCTAGATTTTCGAATCCGACGCATAAATCATAGTTATTTGTAACGTTCAGGGACTCCTAAAGACGATGGAACACTCAAATTGCGTCGAGACAAAACATCGACCTCCAGTCGACTTGTATCCAAGGGGATATTGCAGTCTCGTGCACCATATGATGCTTCTCCTGTTAGTAGATTTTCGAATCCGACGCTAAAATGATAGTTAACTGTAACGTTCAGGGCCTCCTAATGCCGATGGAACACTCAAATTGCGTCAAGAATCAATACATCGGCGTCCAGCCGACTTGTCTCCAAGGGTCTATTGCTGCCTCGGGCACCTTATGGTCGTTCTCTTGTAAGTCTAGATTTTCGAATCCGACTCAAATATGATAGTTAATTGTAACGTTCAGGGCCTCCTAATGCCGATGGAACACTCAAATTGCGTCGAGATTCAATACATCGGGTTCCAGCCGACTTGTCTCCAAGGGTCTATTGCTGCCTCGGGCACCTTATGGTCGTTCTCCTGTGAGTTTAGATTTTCGAATCCGACGAAAAACTGATAGTTAATTGTACATTCAGGGCCTCCTAATGACGATGGAACACTCATTTTGCGTCGAGAGTCAATACATCTTCCTCCAGCGGACTTGTCTACAAGGGGATATTGCTGCCTCGGGCTCTATGTGGTCCGTCTCCTGTGAGTCTAGATTTTCGAATCCGACGCAAAAATGATAGTTAATTGTAACGTTCAGGGCCTCCTAATGACGATGGGAAACTCAAATTGCGTCGAGATTCAATACATCGTCCTCCAGCCGACTTGTCTCCATGGGGATATTACTGCCTCCGGCCTCTTAAGTTCGCTCTCATGTGAGTCTAGATTTTCGAATCCGACGCGAAACTGATTGTTAATTGTAACGTTCAGGGCCTCCTAATGACGATGGAACACTCAAATTGCGTCGAGATTCAATACATCGGCCTCCAGCCGACTTGTCTCCAAGGGTCTTTTGCTGCCTCGGGCACTTTATGTTCGTTCTCCTGTGAGTCTAGATTTTCGAATCCGACGCAAAACTCATAGTTAATTGTAACGTTCAGGGCCTTGTAATGACGATGGAACACTCAAATTGCGTCGAGATTCAATACATCGGCCTTCAGCCGACTTGGCTCCAAGGGTCTGTTGCTGCCACGGGCACCTTATGGTCGTTCTCCTGTGAGTTTAGATTATCGAATCCGCCGCAAAAATGATAGTTAATTCTAACGTTTAGGGCCTCCTAATGACGATGGGACACTCAAATTGCGTTAGATTAAATACATCGTCCTCCAGCCGACTTGTCTCCATGGGGATATTACTGCCTCCGGGCTCTTATGTTCGCTCTCATGTGAGTCTAGATTTTCGTATCCGACGCGAAACTGATTGTTAATTGTAACGTTCAGGGCTTCCTAATGACGATGGAACACTCAAATTGCCTCGAGATTCAATACATCGGCATTCAGCCGGTTTGTGTCCAAGGGGATATTGCTGCCTCGGGCACCAAATGGTCCGTCTCCTGTGAGTCTGGATTTTTGAATCCGACGCGAAACTGATAGTTAATTGTAAAGTTCAGGGCCTCCAAATGACGATGGAGCACTCAAATTGCGTCGAGATTCAATACATCGGCCTCCTGCCGACTTGTCTCCAAGGGTCTGTTGCTGCCTCGGGCACCTTATGGTCGTCCTCCGGTGAGTTTAGATTATCGAATCCGACGCATAAATGATAGTTAATTGTAACGTTCAGGGACTCCTAAAGACGATGGAACACTCAAATTGCGTCGAGAGTCAATACATCGACCTCCAGTCGACTTGTATCCAAGGGGATATTGCAGTCTCGGGCACAATATGATCCTTCTCCTGTGAGTCTAGATTTTCGAATCCGACGCAAAAATGATAGTGAATAGTAACGTTCAGCGCCTCCTAATGACGATAGAAGACTCAAATTGCGTCGAGATTCAATACATCGTCCTCCAGCCGAATTGTCTCCAAGGGTCTATTGCTGCCTCGGGCACCACATGGTCCTTCTCCTGTGAGTCTAGATTTTCGAATCCGACGCTAAAATGATAGTTAATTGTAACGATTATGGCCTCCTAATGACGATGGGACACTCAAATTGCGTCGAGATTCAATACATCGTCCTCCAGCCGACTTGCTCCAACGGTCTAATGATGCCTCGGGCCCCTTATGGTCGTTCTCTTGTAAGTCTAGAGTATCGAATCCGACGCAAAAATGATAGTTAATTGTAACGTTCAGGGACTCCTAAAGACGATGGAACACTCAAATTGCGTCGAGATTCAATACATCGTCCTCCAGCCGACTTGTCTCCAAGGGATATTGCTGCCTCGGGCACCAAATGTTCCGTCTGCTGTGAGTCTAGATTTTCGAATACGACGCAAAAATGATAGTTAATTGTAACGATTATGGCCTCCTAATGTCGATGGAACACTCAAATTGCGTCGAGAGTCAATACATCGACCTCCAGTCGACTTGTATCCAAGGGAATATTGCAGTCTCGGGCACAATATGATCCTTCTCCTGTGAGTCTAGATTTTCGAATCCGACGCAAAAATGATAGTTAATTGTAACGTTCAGGGCCTCCTAATGACGATGGAACACTCAAATTGCGTCGAGATTCAATACATCGTCCTCCAGCCGACTTGTCTCCAAGGGATATTGCTGCCTCGGGCACCAAATGTTCCGTCTGCTGTGAGTCTAGATTTTCGAATACGACGCAAAAATGGTAGTTAATTGTAACGATTATGGCCTCCTAATGACGATGGGACACCCAAATTGCGTCGAGATTCAATACATCGTCCTCCAGCCGACTTGTCTCCAAGGGTCTGATGCTGCCTCAGGCACCTTATGGTCGTTCTCCTGTGAGTCTAGATTTTCGAATCCGACGCATAAGTGATAGTAATTGTAACGTTCAGGGACTCCTAAAGACGACGGAACACTCAAATTGCGTCGAGAGTCAATACATCGACCTCCAATCGACTTGTATCCAAGGGGATATTGCAGTCTCGGGCACAATATGATCCTTCTCCTGTGAGTCTAGATTTTCGAATCCGACGCAAAAATGATAGTGAATTGTAACGTTCAGCGCCTCCTAATGACGATAGAAGACTCAAATTGCGTCGAGATTCAATACATCGTCCTCCAGCCGATTTGTCTCCAAGGGGATATTGCTGCCTCGGGCACCAAATGGTCCGTGTGCTGTGAGTCTAGATTTTCGAATCCGACGAAAAACTGATAGTTAATTGTAACATTCAGGGCCTCCTAATGACGATGGAACACTCAAATTGCGTCGCGATCCAATACATCGTCCTCCAGCCGACTTGTCTCCAAGGGTCTAATGCTGCCTCGGGCACCTTATGGTCGTTCTCCTGTGAGTCTAGATTTTCGAATCCGACGCATAAATGATAGTTAATTGTAACGTTCAGGGACTCCTAAAGACGATGGAACACTCAAATTGCGTCGAGAGTCAATACATCGACCTCCAGTCGACTTGCATCCAAGGGGATATTGCAGTTTCGGGCACAATATGATCCTTCTCCTGTGATTCTAGATTTTTGAATCCGACGCAAAAATGAAAGTTAATTGTAACGTTCAGGGCCTCCAACTGACGATGGAACACTCAAATTGCGTCGCGATGCAATACATCGTCGTCCAGCCGACTTGACTCCAAGGTTCTAATGCTGCCTCGGGCACCTTATGGTCGTTCTCTTGTATGTCTAGATTTTCGAATCCGCCGCAAAACTGACAGTTCATTATTACGTTCAGGGCGACCTAATGACGATAGAAGACTCAAATTGCGTCGAGATTCACTACATCATCCTCCAGCCGATTTGTCTCCAAGGGGATAATGCTGCCTCGGGCACCAAATGGTCCGTCTGCTGTGAGTCTAGATTTTTGAATCCGACGAAAAACTGATAGTTAATTGAAACATTCAGGGCCACCTATTGACGATGGAACACTCAAATTGCGTCGCGATCCAATACATCGTCCTCCAGCCGACTTGTCTCCAAGGGGATATTGCTGTCTCGAGCACCGTATGAACTTCTAATGTGTGTAGATTTTCGAATCCGACGCGAAACTGATAGTTAACCGTAACGTTCAGGGGACCTCCTAATGCCGATGGAACACTCAAATTGCGTCGAGATTCAATACATCGGCCTCCAGAGGACTTGTCTTCAAGGGTCTGTTGCTGCCTCGGGCACTTTATGGTCGTTCTCCTGTGAGTTTAGATTATCGAATCCGACGCAAAAATGATAGTTAATTGTAACGTTTAGGGCCTCCTAGTGACGATGGGACACTCAAATTGCGTCGAGATTCAATACATCGTCCTCCAGCCGACTTGTCTCCATGGGGATATTACTGCCTCCGGCCTCTTATGTTCGCTCTCATGTGAGTCTAGATTTTCGAATCCGACGCGAAACTGATTGTTAATTGTAACGTTCAGGGAATCCTAATGACGATGGAACACTCAAATTGCGTCGACATTCAATACATCGGCCTCCAGCCGACTTGTCTCCATGGGTCTGTTGCTGCCTCGGGCACCTTATGGTCGTTCTCCTGTGAGTCTAGATTTTCGAATCCGACGCATAAATGATAGTTAATTGTAACGTTCAGGGACTCCTAAAGACGATGGAACACTCAAATTGCGTCGAGAGTCAATACATCGACCTCCAGTCGACTTGTATCCAAGGGGATATTGCAGTCTCGTGCACCATATGATCCTTCTCCTGTCAGTAGATTTTCGAATCCGACGCTAAAATGATAGTTAACTGTAACGTTCAGGGCTTCCTAATGCCGATGGAACACTCAAATTGCGTCGAGATTCAATACTTCGGCCTCCAGCCGACTTGTCTCCAAAGGTCTATTGCTGCCACGGGCACCTTATGGTCGTTCTCTTGTAAGTCTAGATTTTCGAATCCGACGCAAAAATGATAGTTAATTGTAACGTTCAGGGCCTTCTAACGACGATGGAACACTCAAATTGCGTCGAGATTCAATACATCGGCCTCCAGCCGACTTGTCTCCAAGGGGATATCGCCGCCTCGGGCACCACATGGTCCGTCTCCGGTGATTCTACGTTTTCGAATCCAACGCAAAACTCATAGTTAATTGTAACGTTCAGGGCCTCCTATTGGCGATGGAACACTCAAATTGCGTCAAGAATCAATACATTGGCGTCCAGCCGACTTGTCTCCAAGGGTCTAATGCTGCCTCGGGCACCTTATGGTCGTTCTCTTTTAAGTCTAGATTTTCGAATCCGACGCAAAAATGATAGTTAACTGTAAAGTTCAGGGCCTCCTAATGCCGATGGAACACTCAAATTACGTCGAGATTCAATACATCGGGTTCCAGCCGACTTGTCTCCAAGGGTCTATTGCTGCCTCGGGCACCTTATGGTCGTTCTCCTGTGAGTTTAGATTTTCGAATCCGACGAAAAACTGATAGTTAATTGTACATTCAGGGCCTCCTAATGACGATGGAACACTCATTTTGCGTCGAGAGTCAATACATCTTCCTCCAGCGGACTTGTCTACAAGGGGATATTGCTGCCTCGGGCACCAAATGTTCCGTCTGCTGTGAGTCTAGATTTTCGAATACGACGCAAAAATGAAAGTTAATTGTAACGTTCAGGGCCTCCAACTGACGATGGAACACTCAAATTGCGTCGCGATCCAATACATCGACCTCCAGCCGACTTGTCTCCAAGGGTCTAATGCTGCCTCGGGCACCTTATGGCCGTTCTCTTGTAAGTCTATATTTTCGAATCCGACGCAAAACTGATAGTTCATTATAACGTTCAGGGCGACCTAATGACGATAGATGACTCAAATTGCGTCGAGATTCAATACATCGTCCTCCAGCCGATTTGTCTCCAAGGGGATATTGCTGCCTCGGGCACCAAATGGTCCGAATGCTGTGAGTCTAGATTTTCGAATCCGACGAAAAACTGGTACTTAATTGTAACATTCAGGGCCTCCTAATGACTATGGAACACTCAAATTGCGTCGCGATCCAATACATCGTCGTCCAGCCGACTTGACTCCAAGGGTCTAATGCTGCCTCGGGCTCCTTATGGTCGTTCTCTTGTAAGTCTAGATTTTCGAATCCGACGCAAAACTGACAGTTCAATATTACGTTCAGGGCGACCTAATGACGATAGAAGACTCAAATTGCGTCGAGATTCACTACATCGTCCTCCAGCCGATTTGTCTCCAAGGGGATATTGCTGCCTCGGGCACCAAATGGTCCGTCTGCTGTGAGTCTAGATTTTCGAATCCGACGAAAAACTGATAGTTAATTGTAACATTCTGGGCCTCGTAATGACGATGGAACACTCAAATTGCGTCGAGATTCAATACATCGGCCTCCAGCCGACTTGTCTCCAAGGGGATATTGCTGTCTCGAGCACCGTATGAACTTCTCCTGTGAGTAGATTTTCGAATCCGACGCGAAACTGATAGTTAACCGTAACGTTCAGGGGACCTCCTAATGCCGATGGAACACTCAAATTGCGTCGAGATTCAATACATCGGCCTCCAGCCGACTTGTCTCCAAGGGTCTGTTGCTGCCTCGGGCAGTTTATGGACGTTCTCCTGTGAGTTTAGATTATCGAATTCGGCGCTAAAATGATAGTTAATTGTAACGTTTAGGGCCTCCTAATGACGATGGGACACTCAAATTGCGTCGAGATTCAATACATCGTCCTCCAGCCGACTAGTCTCCATGGGGATATTACTGCCTCCGGCTTCTTATGTTCGCTCTCATGTGAGTCTAGATTTTCGAATCCGACTCGAAACTGATTGTTAATTGTAACGTTCAGGGAATCCTAATGACGATGGAACACTCAAATTGCGTCGACATTCAATACATCGGCTTCCAGCCGACTTGTCTCCAAGTGTCTGTTGCTGCCTCGGGCACCTTATGGTCGTTCTCCTGTGAGTCTAGATTTTCGAATCCGACGCATAAATGATAGTTAATTGTAACGTTCAGGGACTCCTAAAGACGATGGAACACTCAAATTGCGTCGAGAGTCAATACATCGACCTCCAGTCGACTTGTATCCAAGGGGATATTGCAGTCTCGTGCACCATATGATCCTTCTCCTGTCAGTAGATTTTCGAATCCGACGCTAAAATGATAGTTAACTGTAACGTTCAGGGCCTCCTAATGCCGATGGAACACTCAAATTGCGTCGAGATTCAATACATCGGCCTCCAGCCGACTTGTCTCCAAGGGTCTATTGCTGCCACGGGCACCTTATGGTCGTTCTCTTGTAAGTATAGATTTTCGAATCCGACGCAAAAATGATAGTTAATTGTAACGTTCAGGGCCTTCTAATGACGATGGAACACTCAAATTGCGTCGAGATTCAATACATCGGCCTCCAGACGACTTGTCTCCAAGGGGAAATCGCCGCCTCGGGTACCACATGGTCCGTCTCCGGTGATTCTACGTTTTCGAATCCGACGCCAAACTCATAGTTAATTGTAACGTTCAGGGCCTCCTATTGGCGATGGAACACTCAAATTGCGTCAAGAATCAATACATCGGCGTCCAGCCGACTTGTCTCCAAGGGTCTATTGCTGCCTCGGGCACCTTATGGTCGTTCTCTTGTAAGTCTAGATTTTCCAATCCGACGCAAAAATGATAGTTAATTGTAACGTTCAGGGCCTCCTAATGACGATGGAACACTCAAATTGCGTCGAGATTCAATACATCGGGTTCCAGCCGACTTGTCTCCAAGGGTCTATTGCTGCCTCGGGCACCTTATGGTCGTTCTCCTGTGAGTTTAGATTTTCGAATCCGACGAAAAACTGATAGTTAATTGTACATTCAGGGCCTCCTAATGACGATGGAACACTCATTTTGCGTCGAGAGTCAATACATCTTCCTCCAGCGGACTTGTTTACAAGGGGACATTGCTGCCTCGGGCTCTATGTGGTCCGTCTCCTGTGAGTCTAGATTTTCGAATCCGACGCAAAAATGATAGTTAATTGTAACGTTCAGGGCCTTGTAATGACGATGGAACACTCAAATTGCGTCGAGATTCAATACATCGTCCCCCAGCCGACTTGACTCCAAGGGTCTTTTGCTGCCTCGGGCACCTTATGGTCGTTCTCCTGTGAGTCTAGAATTTCGAATCCGACGCAAAACTCATAGTTAATTGTAACGTTCAGGGCCTTGTAATGACGATGGAACACTCAAATTGCGTCGAGATCCAATACATCGGCCGTCAGCCGACTTGTCTCCAAGGGTCTGTTGCTGCCTCGGGCACCTTATGGTCGTTCTCCTGTGAGTTTAGATTATCGAATCCGCCGCAAAAATGATAGTTAATTCTAACGTTTAGGGCCTCCTAATGACGATGGGACACTCAAATTGCGTCGAGATTCAATACATCGGCCTCCTGCCGACTTGTCTCCAAGGGTCTGTTGCTGCCTCGGGCACCTTATGGTCGTCCTCCGGTGAGTTTAGATTATCGAATCCGACGCAAAATTGATAGTTAATTGTAACGTTTAGGGCCTCCTAATGACGATGGAACACTCAAATTGCGTCGAGATTCAATCCATCGGCCTCCAGCCGACTTGTCCCCAAGGGTCTGATGCTGCCTCGGGCACCTTATGGTCGTTCTCCTGTGAGTTTAGATTATCGAATCCGACGCAAAAATGATCGTTAATTGTAACGTTTAGGGCCTCCTAATGACGATGGGACACTCAAATTGCGTCGAGATTCAACCCATCGTCCTCCAGCCGACTTGTCTCCATGGGGATATTACTGCCTCCGGCCTCTTATGTTCGCTCTCATGTGAGTCTAGATTTTCGAATCCGACGCGAAACTGATTTTTAATTGTAACGTTCAGGGTTTCCTAATGACGATGGAACACTCAAATTGCCTCGAGATTTAATACATCGGCATTCAGCCGATTTGTCTCCAAGGGTCTATTGCTGCTTTGGGCACCGTATGGTCGTTCCCCTGTGAGTCAACATTTTAGAATCCGACGAAAAACTGATAGTTAATTGTAATGCTCAGGGCCTCTTAATGACGATGGAACACTCATTTTGCGTCGAGAGTCAATACATCTTCCTCCAGCCGACTTGTCTACAAGGGGATATTGCTGCCTCGGGCTCCATGTGGTCCGTCTCCTGTGAGTCTAGCTTTTCGAATCCGACGCAAAAATGATAGTTAATTGTAACGTTCAGGGCCTTCTAACGACGATGGAACACTCAAATTGCGTCGAGATTCAATACATCGGTTTCCAGCCGACTTGTCTCCAAGGGTCTATTGCTGCCTCGGGCACCTTATGGTCGTTCTCCTGTGAGTCTAGATTTTCGAATCCGACGCAAAAATGATAGTGAATTGTAACGTTCAGCGCCTCCTAATGACGATAGAAGACTCAAATTGCGTCGAGATTCAATACATCGTCCTCCAGCCGATTTGTCTCCAAGGGGATATTGCTGACTCGGGCACCAAATGGTCCGTCTGCTGTGAGTCTAGATCTTCGAATCCGACGAAAAACTGATAGTTAATTGTAACATTCAGGGCCTCCTAATGACGATGGAACACTCAAATTGCGTCGCGATCAAATACATCGTCCTCCAGCCGACTTGTCTCCAAGGGTCTAATGCTGCCTCGGGCACCTTATGGTCGTTCTCCTGTGAGTCTAGATTTTCGAATCCGACGCATAAATGATAGTTAATTGTAACGTTCAGGGACTCCTAAAGACGATGGAACACTCAAATTGCGTCGAGAGTCAATACATCGACCTCCAGTCGACTTGCATCCAAGGGGATATTGCAGTCTCGGGCACAATATGATCCTTCTCCTGTGAGTCTAGATTTTCGAATCCGACGCAAAAATAAAAGTTAATTGTAACGTTCAGGGCCTCCAAATGACGATGGAACACTCAAATTGCGTCGCGATCCAATACATCGTCCTCCAGCCGACTTGTCTCCAAGGGTCTAATGCTGCCTCGGGCACCTTATGGCCGTTCTCTTGTAAGTCTAGATTTTCGAATCCGACGCAAAACTGATAGTTCATTATAACGTTCAGGGCGACCTAATGACGATAGAAGACTCAAATTGCGTCGAGATTCAATACATCGTCCTCCAGCCGGTTTGTCTCCAAGGGGATATTGCTGCCTCGGGCACCAAATGGTCCGAATGCTGTGAGTCTAGATTTTCGAATCCGACGAAAAACTGGTACTTAATTGTAACATTCAGGGCCTCCTAATCACGATGGAACACTCAAATTGCGTCGCGATCCAATACATCGTCGTCCATCCGACTTGACTCCAAGGGTCTAATGCTGCCTCGGGCACCTTATGGTCGTTCTCTTGTAAGTCTAGATTTTCGAATCCGACGTAAAACTGATAGTTCATTATAACGTTCAGGGCGACCTAATGACGATAGAAGACTCAAATTGCGTCGAGATTCACTACATCGTCCTCCAGCCGACTTGTCTCCAAGGGTCTATTGGTGCCTCGGGCACCTTATGGTCGTTCTCCTGTGAGTCTAGATTTTCGAATCCCACGCAAAAATGATAGTTAATTGTAACGTTCAGGGCCTTTTAATGACGATGGAACACTCAAATCGCGTCGAGATTCAATACATCGGCCTCCAGCCGACTTGTCTCCATGGGTCTGTTGCTGCCTCGGGCACCTTATGGTCGTTCTCCTGTGAGTGTAGAATATCGAATCCGACGCAATAATGATAGTTAATTGTAACGTTTAGGGCCTAAGAATGACGATGGAACACTCAAATTGCGTCGAGTTTCAATACATCGGCCTCCAGCGGACTGGTCTCCAAGGGTCTATTGCTGCCTCTGGCCCCTTATGGTCGTTCTCCTGTGAGTCTAGATTTTCGAATCCGACGCAAAACTCATGGTTAATTGTAACGTTCAGGGCCTTGTAATGACGATGGAACACGCAAATTGCGTCGAGATTCAATACATCGGCCTCCAGCCGACTTGTCTCCAAGGGTCTGTTGCTGCCTCGGGCACCTTATGGTCGTTCTCCTGTGAGTCAACATTTTAGAATCCGACGCAAAAATGATAGTTAATTGTAACGTTCAGGGCCTTGTAATGACGATGGAACACTCAAATTGCGTCGAGATTCAATACATCGTCCTCCACCCGACTTGTCTCCAAGGGTCTAATGCTGCCTCGGGCACCTTATGGTCGTTCTCTTGTATGTCTAGATTTTCGAATCCGACGGAAAAATGATAGTGAATAGTAATGTTCAGCGCCTCCTGATGACGATAGGACTCTCAAATTGCGTCGAGATTCAATACATCGTCCTCCAGCCGATTTGTCTCCAAGGGGATAATGCTGCCTCGGGCACCAAATAGTCCTTCTGCTGTGAGTCTAGATTTTCGAATCCGACGAAAAACTGATAGTTAATTGTAAACTTGAGGGCCTCCTAATGACGATGGAACACTCAAATTGCGTCGCAATCCAATACATCGTCCTCCAGCCGACTTGTCTCCAAGGGTCTAATGCTGCCTCGTGCACTTTATGGTCGTTCTCTTGTAAGTCTAGATTTTCGAATCCGACGCAATAATGATAGTTAATTGTAACGTTCAGGGCCTCCTAAAGACGATGGAACTCTCAAATTGCGTCGAGATTCAATACATCCTCCTCCAGCCGACTTGTCTCCAAGGGTCTATTGCTGCCTCGGGCACCTTATGATCTTTCTCCTGTGAGTCTAGATTTTCGAATCCGACGCAAAAATGATAGTTAATTGTAACGTTCAGGGCCTCCTAATGCCGATGGAACCCTCAAATTGCGTCGAGATTCAATACATCGGCCTCCAGCCGACTTGTCTCCAAGGGTCTGTTGCTGCCTCGGGCACCTTATGGTCGTTCTCCTGTGAGTTTAGATTATCGAATCCGACGCAAAAATGATAGTTAATTGTAACGTTTATTGCCTCCTAATGACGATGGGACACTCAAATTGCGTCGAGATTCAATACATCGTCCTCCAGCCGACTTGTCTCCAAGGGTCTAATGCTGCCTCGGGCACCTTATGGTCGTTCTCTTGTAAGTCTAGATTTTCGAATCCGACGCAAAAATGGTAGTGAATAGTATCGTTCAGCGCCTCCTGATGACGATAGAACTCTCAAATTGCGTCGAGATTCAATACAATCGTCCTCCAGCCGATTTGTCTCCAAGGGGATATTGCTGCTTCGGGCACCAAAAGTTCCGTCTGCTGTGCGTCTAGATTTTCGAATCCGACGAAAAACTGATAGTTAATTGTAACATTCAGGGCCTCCTAATGACGATGGAACACTCATTTTGCATCGAGAGTCAATACATCTTCCTCCAGCCGACTTGTCTACAAGGGGATATTGCTGCCACGGGCTCCATGTGGTCCGTCTCCTGTGACTCTAGATTTTCGATTCCGACGCGAAACTAATAGTTAATTGTAAGGTTTAGGGCCTCCTAACGACGATGGAACACTCAAATTGCGTCGAGATTCATTACATCGGCCTCCAGCGGACTTGTCTCCAATTGGATATTGCTGTCTCGGGCACCATATGATCCTTCTCCTGTGAGTCTAGATTTTCGAATCCGACGCAAAAATGATAGTTAATTGTAAATTTTAGGGCCTTGTAATGACGATGGAACACTCAAATTGCGTCGAGATTCAATACATCGGCCTCCAGCCGACTTGTCTCCTATGGTCTGGTGCTGCCTCGGGCACCTTATGGTCGTTCTCCTGTGAGTTTAGATTTTTGAATCCGACGATAAAATGATACTTAATTGTAACGTTCAGGGCCTTGTAATGACGATGGAACACTCAAATTGCGTCGAGATTCAATACATCGGCCTCCAGCCGACTTGTCTCCAAGGGTCTGTTGCTGCCTCGGGCACCTTATGGTCGTTCTCCTGTGAGTTTAGATTTTCGAATCCGACGTGAAACTGATAGTTAATTGTAAGGTTCAGGGCCTCCTAATGACGATGGAACACTCAAATTGCGTCGAGATTCAATACATCGGCCTCCAGCGGACTTGTCTCCAAGGGGATATTGCTGTCTCGAGCACCGTATGAACTTCTCCTGTGAGTAGATTTTCGAATCCGACGCTAAAATGATTGTTAATTGTAACGTTCAGGGCCTCCTAATGACGATGGAACACTCAAATTGCGTCAAGAATTAATACATCGGTTTCCAGCAGACTTGTCTCCTAGGGTCTATTGCTGCCTCGGGCACCTTATGGTCGTTCTCTTCTAAGTCTAGATTTTCGAATCCGACGCAAAACTGATAGTTCATTATAACGTTCAGGGCGACCTAATGACGATGGAACACTCAAATTGCGTCGAGATTCAATACATCGGCCTCCAGCCGACTTATCTCCAAGGGTCTATTGCTGCCTCGGGCACCATATGGTCGTTCTCCTGTCATTCTAGATTTTCGAATCCAACGCAAAAATGATAGTTAATTGTATACTTCAGGGCCTCCTATTGGCGATTGAACACTCAAATTGCGTCGAGAGTCAATACATCGACCTCCAGTCGACTTGTATCCAAGGGGATATTGCTGTCTCGGGCACAATAGGATCCTTCTCCTGTGAGTCTAGATTTTCGAATCCGACGCAAAAATGATAGTGAATTGTAACGTCCAGCGCCTCCTAATGACGATAGAAGACTCAAATTGCGTCGAGATTCAATACATCGTCCTCCAGCCGATTTGTCTCCAAGGGGAAATTGCTGTCTGGGGCACCAAATGGTCCGTCTGCTGTGAGTCTTGATTTTCGAATCCGACGAAAAACTGATAGTTAATTGTAACATTCAGGGCCTCCTAATGACGATGGAACACTCAAATTGCGTCGCGATCCAATACATCGTCCTCCAGCCGACTTGTCTCCAAGGGTCTGTTGCTGCCTCGGGCACCTTATGGTCGTTCTCCTGTGAGTTTAGATTATCGAATCCGACGCAAAAAAGATAGTTAATTGTAACGTTCAGGGACTCCTAAAGACGATGGAACACTCAAATTGCGTCGAGAGTCAATACATCGACCTCCAGTCGACTTGTATCCAAGGGGATATTGCAGTCTCGTGAACCATATGATCCTTCTCCTGTTAGTAGATTTTCGAATCCGACGCTAAAATGATAGTGAATTGTAACGTTCAGCGCCTCCTAATGACGATAGAAGACTCAAATTGCGTCGAGATTCAATACATCGGCCTCCAGCCGCCTTTACTCCAAGGGTCTGTTGCTGCCTCGGGCACCTTATGGTCGTTCTCCTGTGAGTTTAGATTATCGAATCCGACGCAAAAAAGATAGTTAATTGTAACGTTCAGGGCCTTGTAATGACGATGGAACACTCAAATTGCGTCGAGATTCAATACATCGGCCTCCAGCCGACTTGTCTCCAAGGGTCTGTTGCTGCCTCGGGCACCTTATGGTCGTTCTCCTGTGAGTCTAGATTTTCGAATCCGACGCTAAAATGATAGTTAACTGTAACGTTCAGGGCCTCCTAATGCCGATGGAACACTCAAATTGCGTGGAGATTCAATACATCGGCCTCCAGCCGACTTGTCTCCAAGGGTCTATTGCTGCCTCGGGCACCTTATGGTCGTTCTCCTGTGAGTCTAGATTTTCGAATCCGACGAAGAACTGATAGTTAATTGTAACATTCAGGGCCTCCTAATGATGATGGAACACTCAAATTGCGTCGCGATCCAATACATCGTCCTCCAGCCGACTTTTCTCCAAGGGTCTAATGCTGCCTCGGGCACCTTATGGTCGTTCTCTTGTAAGTCTAGATTTTCGAATCCGACGCAAAAATGATAGTGAATAGTAACGTTCAGCGCCTCCTGATGACGATAGAACTCTCAAATTGCGTCGAGATTCAATACATCGTCATCCAGCCGACTAGTCTCCACGGGTCTATTGCTGCCTCGGGCACCTTATGGTCGTTTTCCTGTGAGTCTAGATTTTAGAATCCGACGCAAAACTGATAGTTAAATGTAATGCTGAGGGCCTCTTAATGACGATGGAACACTCAAATTGCGTCGAGAGTCAATACATCATCCTACAGCCGACTTGTCTACAAGGGGATATTGCTGCCTCGGGCTCCATGTGGTCCGTCTCCTGTGAGTCTAGATTTTCGAATCCGACGCGAAACTGATAGTTAATTGTAAGGTTCAGGGCCTCCTAATGCCGATGGAACACTCAAATTGCGTCGAGATTCAATACATCGGCCTCCAGCGGACTTGTCTCCAAGGGGATATTGCTGTCTCGGGCA
Source organism: Schistocerca americana (assembly GCF_021461395.2). Classification (NCBI taxonomy): domain Eukaryota; kingdom Metazoa; phylum Arthropoda; class Insecta; order Orthoptera; family Acrididae; genus Schistocerca; species Schistocerca americana. The sequence continues at coordinate 7,126,628 of NC_060122.1, read as the reverse complement.
CCATATGATCCTACTCCTGTGAGTCTAGATTTTCGAATCCGACGCAAAAATGATAGTGAATAGTTACGTTTAGCGCCTCCTGATGACGATAGAACTCTCAAATTGCGTCGAGATTCAATACATCGTCCTCCAGCTGATTTGTCTCCAAGGGGATATTGCTGCCTCGGGCACCAAATGGTCCGTCTCCTGTGAGTCTGGAATTTGACCCGACGCAAAACTGATTGTTAATTGTAACGTTCAGGGCCACCTAATGACGATGGAACACTCAAATTGAGTCGAGATTCAATACATCGACCTCCAGCCGACTTGTATCCAAGGGGATATTGCAGTCTCGTGCACCATATGATCCTTCTCCCGTTAGTCTAGATTTTCGAATACAACGCAAAAATGATAGTTAATTGTAACGTTCAGGGCCTTGTAATGACGATGGAACACTCAAATTGCGTCGAGATTCAATACATCGGCCTCCGGCCGACTTGTCTCCAAGGGTCTGATGCTGCCTCGGGCACCTTATGGTCGTTCTCCTGTGAGTTTAGATTATCGAATCCGACGCAAAAATGATAGTTAATTGTAACATTCAGGGCCTACTAGTGACGATGGAACACTCAAATTGCGTCGCGATCCAATACATCGTCCTCCAGCCGACTTGTCTCCGAGGGTCTAATGCTGCCTCGGGCACCTTATGGTCGTTCTCTTGTAAGTCTAGATTTTGGAATCCGACGCAAGACTGATAGTTCATTATAACGTTCAGGGCGACCTAATGACGATGGAACATTAAAATTGCGTCGATATTCAATACATCGGCATCTAGTCGATTTGTCTCCAAGGGGTATATTGCTGTCTCGAGCACCGTATGAACTTCTCCTGTGAGTAGATTTTCGAATCCGACGCCAAAATGATAGTTAATTGTAACGTTCAGGGCCTTGTAATGACGATGGAACACTCAAATTGCGTCGAGATTCAATACATCGGCCTCCTGCCGACTTGTCTCCAAGGGTCTATTGCTGCCTCGGGCACCATATGGTCGTTCTCCTATGAGTCTAGATTTTCGAATCCGACGCAAACGTGATAGTGAATTGTAACGTTCAGCGCCTCCTAATGACGGTAGAAGACTCAAATTGCGTAGAGATTCAATACATCGTCCTCCAGCCGATTTGTCTCCAAGGGGATATTGCTGTCTCGGGCACCAAATGGTCCGTCTGCTGTGAGTCTAGATTTTCGAATCCGACGAAAAACTGATAGTTAATTGTCACATTCAGGGCCTCCTAATGACGATGGAACACTCAAATTGCGTCGCGATCCAATACATCGTTCTCCAGCCGTCTTGTCTCCAAGGGTCTAATGCTGCCTCGAGCACCTTATGGTCGTTCTCCTGTGAGTAGATTTTCGAATCCGACGCATAAATGATAGTTAATTGTAACGTTCAGGGCCTCCTATTGGCGATGGAACACTCAAAATGCGTCGAGATTCAATACATCGACCTCCAGTCGACTTGTATCCAAGGGGATATTGCAGTCTCGTGCACCATATGATCCTTCTCCTGTTAGTAGATTTTCGAATCCGACGCTAAAATGATAGTTAACTGTAACATTCAGGTCCTCCTAATGCCGATGGAACACTCAAATAGCGTCGAGAGTCAATACATCGACCTCCAGTCGACTTGTATCCAAGGGGATATTGCAGTCTCGTGCACCATATGATCCTTCTCCTGTTAGTAGGTTTTCGAATCCGACGCTAAAATGATAGTGAACTGTAACGTTCAGGGCCTCCTAATGCCGATTGAACACTCAAATTGCGTCGAGATTCAATACATCGGCCTCCAGCCGACTTGTCTCCAAGGGTCTATTGCTGCCTCGGGCACCATATGGTCGTTCTCCTGTGAGTCTAGATTTTCGAATCCGACGCAAAAATCATAGTTAATTGTAACGTTCTGGGCCTCCTATTGGCGATTGAACACTCAAATTGCGTCGAGAGTCAATACATCGACCTCCAGTCGACTTGTATCCAAGGGGATATTGCAGTCTCGTGCATCATATGATCCTTCTCCTGTTAGTAGATTTTCGAATCCGAAGCTAAAATGATAGTTAACTATAACGTTCAGGGCCTCCTAATGCCGATGGAACACTCAAATTGCGTCGAGATTCAATACATCGGCCTCCAGTCGACTTGTCTCCAAGGGTCTATTGCTGCCTCGGGCACCTAATGGTCGTTCTCCTGTGAGTCTAGATTTTCGAATCCGACGCAAAAATGATAGTTAATTGTAACGTTCAGGGCATTGTAATGACGATGGAACACTCAAATTGCGTCGAGATTCAATACATCGGCCTCCAGCCGACTTGTCTCCAAGGGTCTGTTGCTGCCTCGGGCACCTTATGGTTGTTCTCCTGTGAGTTTAGATTATCGAATCCGACGCAAAAATGATAGTTAATTGTAACGTTTAGGGCCTCCTAATACCGATGGGACACTCAAATTGCGTCGAGATTCAATACATCGTCCTCCAGCCGATTTGTCTCCAAGGGGATATTGCTGTCTCGGGCACAATATGATCCATCTCCTGTGAGTCTAGAATTTCGTATCCGACGCAAAAATGATAGTGAATTGTAACGTTCAGCGCCTCCCAATGACGATAGAAGACTCAAATTGCGTCGAGATTCAATACATCGTCCCCCAGCCGATTTGTCTCCAAGGGGATATTGCTGCCTCTGGCACCAAATGGTCCGTTTGCTGTGAGTCTAGATTTTCGAATCCGACACCAAAATGATAGTTAATTGTAACATTCAGGGCCTCCTTATGACGAAGGAACACTCAAATTGCGTCGCGATCCAATACATCGTCCTCCAGCCGACTTGTCTCCAAGGGTCTAATGCTGCCTCGGGCACCTTATTTCGTTCTCTTGTAAGTCTAGATTTTCGAATCCGACGCAAAAATGATAGTTAATTTTAACGTTCAGGGCCTCCTAATGACGATGGAACTCTCAAATTGCGTCGAGATTCAATACATCGTCCTCCAGCCGATTTGTCTCCAAGGGGATATTGCTGTCTCGGGCACCAAATGGTCCGTCTGCTGTGAGTCTAGATTTTCGAATCCGACGAAAAACTGATAGTTAATTGTAACATTCAGGGCCTCCTAATGACGATGGAACACTCAAATTGCGTCGCGATCCAATACATCGTCCACCAGCCGATTTGTCTCCAAGGGTCTAATGCTGCCTCGGGCACCTTATGGTCGTTCTCCAGTGAGTAGATTTTCGAATCCGACGCATAAATGATAGTTAATTGTAACGCTCAGGGACTCCTAAAGACGATGGAACACTCAAATTGCGTCGAGAGTCAATACATCGAACTCCAGTCGACTTGTATCCAAGGGGATATTGCAGTCTCGTGCACCATATGATCCTTCTCCTGTTAGTAGATTTTCGAATCCGACGCTAAAATGATAGTTAACTGTAACGTTCAGGGCCTCCTAATGCCGATGGAACACTCAAATTGCGTCAAGATTCAATACATCAGCCTCCAGCCGACTTGTCTCCAAGGGGATATTGCTGTCTCGGGCACAATATGATCCTTCTCCTGTGAGTCTAGATTTTCGAATCCGACGCAAAAATGATAGTGAATTGTAACGTTCAGCGCCTCCTAATGACGATAGAAGACTCAAATTGCGTCGAGATTCAATACATCGTCCTCCAGGCGATTTGTCTCCAAGGGGATATTGCTGTCTCGGGCTCCAAATGGTCCGTCTGCTGTGAGTCTAGATTTTCGAATCCGACGAAAAACTGATAGTTAATTGTAACATTCAGGGCCTCCTAATGTCGATGGAACACTCAAATTGCGTCGCGATCCAATACATGGTTCTCCAGCCGACTTGTCTCCAAGGGTCTAATGCTGCCTCGGGCACCTTATGGTCGTTCTCCTGTGAGTAGATTTTCGAATCCGGCGCATAAATGATAGTTAATTGTAACGTTCAGGGCCTCCAAATGACGATGGAGCACTCAAATTGCGTCACGATTCAATACATCGTCCTCCAGCGGACTGGTCTCCAAGGGGATATTGCTGCATCGGGCACCTTATGGTCCGTGTCCAGTGAGTCTAGATTTTCGAATCCGACGAAAAACTGATAGTTAATTGTAACATTCAGGGCCTCCTAATGACGATGGAACACTCATTTTGCGTCGCGATCCAATACATCGTCCTAAAAACCGACTTGTCTCCAAGGGTCAATAGCAGCCACGGGCACCTTGTGATCGTTCTGCTGTGAGTCTGGATTTTCGAACCCGATGCAAAACTGATTGTTAATTATGACGCCCAGGGCCACCTAATGACGAGTGAACACTCAAATTGAGTCGAGATTCAATACATCGACCTCTAGCCGACTTGTCTCCAAGGGGATATTGCTGCCTCGGGCTCCATGTGGTTCGTCTCCTGTGAGTCTAGATTTTCGAATCCAACGCGAAACCGATAGTTAATTGTAACGTTCAGGGCCTCCTAATGACGATGGAACACTCAAATTGCGTCGAGATTCAATACATCGGCCTCCAGCCGACTTGTCTCCAAGGGTCTAATGCTGCCTCGGGCACCTTATGGTCGTTCTCTTGTAAGTCTAGATTTTCGAATCCGACGCAAAACTGATAGATCATTATAACGGTTAGGGCCTCCTAATGCCGATGGAACACTCAAATTGCGTCGAGATTCAACACATCGTCCTCCAGCCGATTTGTCTCCAAGGGGATATTGCTGTCTCGGGGACCAAATGGTCCGTCTGCTGTGAGTCTAGATTTTCGAATCCGACGAAAAACTGATAGTTAATTGTAACATTCAGGGCCTCCTAATGACGATGGAACACTCAAATTGCGTCGCGATCCAATACATCGTTCTCCAGCCGACTTGTCTCCAAGGGTCTAATGCTGCCTCGGGCACCTTATGGTCGTTCTCCTGTGAGTAGATTTTCGAATCCGACGCATAAATGATAGTTAATTGTAACGTTCAGGGACTCCTAAAGACGATGGAACACTCAAATTGCGTCGAGAGTCAATACATCGACCTCCAGTCGACTTGTATCCAAGGGGATATTGCAGTCTCGTGCACCATATGATCCTTCTCCTGTTAGTAGATTTTCGAATCCGACGCTAAAATGATAGTTAACTGTAACGTTCAGGGCCTCCTAATGCCGATGGAACACTCAAATTGAGTCGAGATTCAATACATCGGCCTCCAGCCGACTTGTCTCCAAGGGTCTATTGCTGCCTCGGGCACCATATGGTCGTTCTTCTGTGAGTCTAGATTTTCGAATCCGACGCAAAAATGATAGTTAATTGTTACGTTCAGGGCCTCCTATTGGCGATGGAACACTCAAATTGCGTCGAGAGTCAATACATCGACCTCCAGTCGACTTGCATCCAAGGGGATATTGCAGTCTCGTGCACCATATGATCCTTCTCCTGTTAGTAGATTTTCGAATCCGACGCTAAAATGATAGTTAACTGTAACGTTCAGGGCCTCCTAATGCCGATGGAACACTCAAATTGCGTCGAGATTCAATACATCGTCCTCCAGCCGACTTGTCTCCAAGGGTCTATTGCTGCCTCGGGCACCTTATGGTCGTTCTCCTGTGAGTCTAGATTTTAGAATCCGACGCAAAACTGTAGTTAAATGTAATGCTCAGGGCCTCTTAATGACGATGGAACACTCAAATTGCGTCGAGAGTCAATACATCTTCCTCCAGCCGACTTGTCTACAAGGGGATATTGCTGCCTCCGGCTCCATGTGGTCCGTCTCCTGTGAGTCTGGATTTTTGAATCCGACGCGAAACTGATAGTTAATTGTAACGTTCAGGGCCTCCAAATGACGATGGAGCACTCAAATTGCTTCGCGATTCAATACATCGTCCTCCAGCGGACTGGTCTCCAAGGGGATATTGCTGCATCGGGCAGCTTACGGTCCGTCTCCTGTGAGTCTAGATTTTCGAATCCGACGCGAAACTGATAGTTAATTGTAACGTTCAGGGCCTCCTAATGACGATGGAACACTCAAATTGCGTCGAGATTCAATACATCGGCCTCCATCCGACTTGTCTCCAAGGGGATATTCCTGCCTCGGGCTCCATGTGGTCCGTCTCCTGTGCGTCTAGATTTTCGAATCCGACGCGAAACTGATAGATAATTGTAACGTTCAGGGCCTCCTAATGACGATGCAACTCTCAAATTGCGTCGAGATCCAATACATCGGCCTCCAGCCGACTTGTCTCCAAGGGGATATCGCTGCCTCGGGCACCACATGGTCCGTCTCCGGTGATTCTACGTTTTCGAATCCGACGCAACACTCATAGTTAATTGTAACGTTCAGGACCTCCTAATGGCGATGGAACTCTCAAATTGCGTCGAGATTCAATACATCGTCCTCCAGCCGACTTGTCTCCAAGGGTCTATTGCTGCCTGGGGCACCTTATGGTCGTTCTCCTGTGAGTAGATTTTCGAATCCGACGCATAAATAATAATTAATTGTAACGTTCAGGGACTCCTAAAGACGATGGAACACTCAAATTGCGTCGAGAGTCAATACATCGACCTCCAGTCGACTTGTATCCAAGGGGATATTGCAGTCTCGTGCACCATATGATCCTTCTCCTGTTAGTAGATTTTCGAATCGGACGCTAAAATGATAGTTAACTGTAACGTTTAGGGCCTCCTAATGCCGATGGAACACTCAAATTGCGTCGAGATTCAATACATCGGCCTCTAGCCGACTTGTCTCCAAGGGGATATTGCTGTCTCGGGCACAATATGATCCTTGTCCTGTGAGTCTAGATTTTCGAATCCGACGCAAAAATGATAGTGAAATGTAACGTTCAGCGCCTCCTAATGGCGATAGAAGACTCAAATTGCGTCGAGATTCAATACATCGTCCTCCAGCCGATTTGTCTCCAAGGGGATATTGCTGTCTCGGGCACCAAATGGTCCGTCTGCTGTGAGTCTAGATTTTCGAATCCGACGAAAAACTGATAGTTAATTGTAACATTCAGGGCCTCCTAATGACGATGGAACACTCAAATTGCGTCGCGATCCAATACATCGTTCTCCAGCCGACTTGTCTCCAAGGGTCTAATGCTGCCTCGGGCACCTTATGGTCGTTCTCCTATGAGTAGATTTTCGAATCCGACGCATAAATGATAGTCAATTGTAACGTTCAGGGACTCCTAAAGACGATGGAACACTCAAATTGCGTCGAGAGTCAATACATCGACCTCCAGTCGACTTGTATCCAAGGGGATATTGCAGTCTCGTGCACCATATGATCCTTCTCCTGTTAGTAGATTTTCGAATCCGACGCTAAAATGATAGTTAACTGTAACGTTCAGGGCCTCCTAATGCCGATGGAACACTCAAATTGAGTCGAGATTCAATACATCGGCCTCCAGCCGACTTGTCTCCAAGGGTCTATTGCTGCCTCGGGCACCATATGGTCGTTCTCCTGTGAGTCTAGATTTTCGAATCCGACGCAAAAATGATAGTTAATTGTTACGTTCAGGGCCTCCTATTGGCGATGGAACACTCAAATTGCGTCGAGAGTCAATACATCGACCTCCAGTCGACTTGTATCCAAGGGGATATTGCAGTCTCGTGCACCATATGATCCTTCTCCTGTTAGTAGATTTTCGAATCCGACGCTAAAATGATAGTTAACTGTAATGTTCAGGGCCTCCTAATGCCGATGGAACACTCAAATTGCGTCGAGATTCAATACATCGTCCTCCAGCCGACTTGCCTCCAAGGGTCTATTGCTGCCTCGGTCACCTTATGGTCGTTCTCCTGTGAGTCTAGATTTTAGAATCCGACGCAAAACTGTAGTTAAATGTAATGCTCAGGGCCTCTTAATGACGATGGAACACTCAAATTGCGTCGAGAGTCAATACATCTTCCTCCAGCCGACTTGGCTACAAGGGGATATTGCTGCCTCGGGCTCCATGTGGTCCGTCTCCTGTGAGTCTAGATTTTCGAATCCGACGCGAAACTGATAGTTAATTGTAAGGTTCAGGGCCTCCTAATGACGATGGAACACTCAAATTGCGTCGAGATTCAATACATCGGCCTCCAGCGGACTTGTTTCCAAGGGGATAATGCTGTCTCGGGCACCATATGATACTTCTCCTGTGAGTCTAGATTTTCGAATCCGACGCAAAAATGATAGAGAATAGTAACGTTCAGCGCCTCCTGATGACGATAGAACTCTCAAATTGCGTCGAGAATTAATACATCGTCCTCCAGGTGATTTGTCTCCAAGGGGATATTGCTGCCTCGGGCACCAAATGGTCCGTCTCCTGTGAGTCCGGAATTTTGAATCCGACGCGAAACTGATAGCTAATTGTAACGTTCAGGGCCTCCAAATGACGATGGTGCACTCAAATTGCGGTGCGATTCAATACATCGTCCTCCAGCGGACTGGTCTCCAAGGGGATATTGCTGCATCGGGCACCTTACGGTCCGTCTCCAGTGAGTCTAGATTTTCGAATCCGACGAAAAACTGATAGTTAATTGTAACATTCAGGGTATCCTACTGACGATGGAACACTCATTTTGCGTCGCGATCCAATACATCGGCCTCCAGCCGACTTGTCTCCAAGGGGATATTGCTGCCTCGGGCTCCATGTGGTCCGTCTCCTGTGAGTCTAGATTTTCGAATCCGACGCGAGACTGATAGTTAATTCTAACGTTCAGGGCCTCCTAATGACGATGGAACACTCAAATTGCGTCGAGATTCAATACATCGGCCTCCAGCCGACTTGTCTCCAAGGGGATATTCCTGCCTCGGGCTCCATGTGGTCCGTCTCCTGTGCGTCTAGATTTTCGAATCCGACGCGAAACTGATAGATAATTGTAACGTTCAGGGCCTCCTAATGACGATGGAACTCTCAAATTGCGTCGAGATCCAATACATCGGCCACCAGCCGACTTGTCTCCAAGGGGATATCGCTGCCTCGGGCACCACATGGTCCGTCTCCGGTGATTCTACGTTTTCGAATCCGACGCAAGACTCATAGTTAATTGTATCGTTCAGGGCCTGCTATTGGCGATGGAACACTCAAATTGCGTCGAGATTCAATACATCGACCTCCAGCCGAGTTCTCTCCAAGGGTCTAATGCTGCCTCGGGCACCTTATGGTCGTTCTCTTGTAAGTCTAGATTTTCGAATCCGACGCAAAACTGATAGTTCATTATAACGTTCAGGGCGACCAAATGACGATGGAACATTCAAATTACGTCGATATTCAATACATCGGCCTCCAGTCGATTTGTCTCCAAGGGGTATATTGCTGTCTCGAGCACCGTATGAACTTCTCCTGTGAGTAGATTTTTGAATCCGACGCTAAAATGATAGTTAATTGTAACGTTCAGGGCCTTGTAAGGACGATGGAACACTCAAATTGCGTCGAGATTCAATTCATCGGCATCCAGCCGACTTGTCTCCAAGGGTCTATTGCTGCCTCGGGCACCATGTGGTCGTTCCCCTGTGAGTCTAGATTTTCGAATCCGACGCAAAAATGATAGTTAATTGTAACGTTCAGGGCCTCCTAATGGCGATGGAACTCTCAAATTGCGTCGAGATTAAATACATCGTCCTCCAGCCGACTTGCCTCCAAGGGTCTATTGCTACCTCGGGCACCTTATGGTCGTTCTCCTGTGAGTAGATTTTCGAATCCGACGCATAAATGATAGTTAATTGTAACGTTCAGGGTTTCCTAAAGAGGATGGAACACTCAAATTGCGTCGAGATTCAATACATCGTCCTCCAGCCGACTTGTCTCCAAGGGTCTATTGCTGCCTCGGGCACCTTATGGTCGTTCTCCTGTGGGTCTAGATTTTAGAATCCGACGCAAAACTGTAGATAAATGTAATGCTCAGGGCCTCTTAATGACGATGAAACACTCAAATTGCGTCGAGATTCAATACATCGGCCTCCAGCCGACTTGTCTACAAGGGGATATTGCTGCCTCGGGCTCCATGTGGTCCTTCTCCTGTGAGTCTAGATTTTCGAATCCGACGCGAAACTGATAGCTAATTGTAAGGTTCAGGGCCTCCTAATGACGATAGAACTCTCAAATTGCGTCGAGATTCAATACATTGTCCTCCAGCCGACTTGTCTCCAAGGGTCTATTGCTGCCATGGTCACCTTATGGTCGTTCTCCTGTGAGTCTAGATTTTAGAATCCGACGCAAAACTGTAGTTAAATGTAATGCTCAGGGCCTCTTAATGACGATGGAACACTCAAATTGCGTCGAGATTCAATACACCGGCCTCCAGTCGACTTGTTTCCGAGGGGATATTGCTTTCTCGGGCACCATATGATCCTTCTCCTGTGAGTCTAGATTTTGGAATCCGACGCAAAAATGATAGAGAATAGTAACGTTCAGCGCCCCCTGATGATGATAGAACTCTCAAATTGCGTCGAGATTCAATACATCGTCCTCCAGCTGATTTGTCTCCAAGGGGATATTGCTGCCTCGGGCACCAAATGGTCCGTCTCCTGTGAGTCTGGATTTTTGAATCCGACGCGAAACTGATAGTTAATTGTAACGGTCAGGGCCTCCTAATGCCGATGGAACACTCAAATTGCGACGAGATTCAATACATCGGCCTCCAGCCGACTTGTCTCCAAGGGGATATTGCTGTCTCGGGCACAATATGATCCTTCTCCTGTGAGTCTAGATTTTCGAATCCGACGCAAAAATGATAGTGAATTGTAACGTTCAGCGCCTCCTAATGACGATAGAAGACTCAAATTGCGTCGAGATTCAATACATCGTCGTCCAGCCGATTAGTCTCCAAGGGGATATTGCTGTCTCGGGCTCCAAATGGTCCGTCTGCTGTGAGTCTAGATTTTCGAATCCGACGAAAAACTGATAGTTAATTGTAACATTCAGGGCCTCCTAATGACGATGGAACACTCAAATTGCGTCGCGATCTAATACATCGTTCTCCAGCCGACTTGTCTCCAAGGGTCTAATGCTGTCTCGGGCACCTTATGGTCGTTCTCCTGTGAGTAGATTTTCGATTCCGACGCATAAATGATAGTTAATTGTAACGTTCAGGGACTCCTAAAGACGATGGAACACTCAAATTGCGTCGAGAGTCAATACATCGACCTCCAGTCGACTTGTATCCAAGGGGATATTGCAGTCTCGTGCACCATGTGATCCTTCTCCTGTTAGTAGATTTTCGAATCCGACCCTAAAATGATAGTTAACAGTAACGTTCAGGGCCCCTAATGCCGATGGAACACTCAAATTGAGTCGAGATTCAATACATCGGCCTCCAGCCGACTTGTCTCCAAGGGTCTATTGCTGCCTCGGGCACCATATGGTCGTTCTCCTGTGCGTCTAGATTTTCGAATCCGACGCAAAAATGATAGTTAATTGTTACGTTCAGGGCCTCCTATTGGCGATGGAACACTCAAATTGCGTCGAGAGTCAATACATCGACCTCCAGTCGACTTGTATCCAAGGGGATATTGCAGTCTCGTGCACCATATGATCCTTCTCCTGTTAGTAGATTTTCGAATCCGACCCTAAAATGATAGTTAACAGTAACGTTCAGGGCCCCTAATGCCGATGGAACACTCAAATTGAGTCGAGATTCAATACATCGGCCTCCAGCCGACTTGTCTCCAAGGGTCTATTGCTGCCTCGGGCACCATATGGTCGTTCTCCTGTGCGTCTAGATTTTCGAATCCGACGCAAAAATGATAGTTAATTGTTACGTTCAGGGCCTCCTATTGGCGATGGAACACTCAAATTGCGTCGAGAGTCAATACATCGACCTCCAGTCGACTTGTATCCAAGGGGATATTGCAGTCTCGTGCACCATATGATCCTTCTCCTGTTAGTAGATATTCGAATCCGACGCTAAAATGATAGTTAACTGTAACGTTCAGGGCCTCCTAATGCCGATGGAACACTCAAATTGCGTCGAGATTCAATACATCGGCCTCCAGCCGACTTGTCTCCAAGGGTCTATTGCTGCCTTGGGCACCTTATGGTCGATCTCCTGTGAGTCTAGATTTTCGAATCCGACGCAAAAATGATAGTTAATTGTAACGTTCAGGGCCTTGTAATGACGATGGAACACTCAAATTGCGTCGCGATCCAATACATCGTCCTCCAACCGACTTGTCTCCAAGGGTCTAATGCTGCCTCGGGCACCTTATGGTCGTTCTCTTGTACGTCTAGATTATCGAATCCGACGCAAAAATGATAGTGAATAGTAACGTTCAGCGCCTCCTGATGATGATAGAACTCTCAAATTGCGTCGAGATTCAATACATTGTCCTCCAGCCGACTTGTCTCCAAGGGTCTATTGCTGCCACGGTCACCATATGGTCGTTCTCCTGTGAGTCTAGATTTTAGAATCCGACGCAAAACTGTAGTTAAATGTAATGCTCAGGGCCTCTTAATGACGATGGAACACTCAAATTGCGTCGAGATTCAATACATCGGCCTCCAGTCGACTTGTTTCCAAGGGGATATTGCTTTCTCGGGCACCATACGATCCTTCTCCTGTGAGTCTAGATTTTGGAATCCGACGCAAAAATGATAGAGAATAGTAACGTTCAGCGCCCCCTGATGATGATAGAACTCTCAAATTGCGTCGAGATTCAATACATCGTCCTCCAGCTGATTTGTCTCCAAGGGGATATTGCTGCCTCGGGCACCAAATGGTCCGTCTCCTGTGAGTCTGGATTTTTGAATCCGACGCGAAACTGATAGTTAATTGTAACGGTCAGGGCCTCCAAATGACGATGGAGCACTCAAATTGCGTCGCGATTCAATACATCGTCCTCCAGCGGACTGGTCTCCAAGGGGATATTGCTGCATCGGGCACCTTATGGTCCGTCTCCAGTGAGTCTAGATTTTCGAATCGGACGAAAAAATGATAGTTAATTGTAACATTCAGGGCCTCCTAATGACGATGGAACACTCATTTTGCGTCGCGATCCAATACATCGTCCTAAAAAACGACTTGTCTCCAAGGGTCAATAGCTGCCACGGGCACCTTGTGATCGTTCTGTTGTGAGTCTAGATTTTCTACCCGATGCGAAACTGATTGTTAATTATAACGTTCAGGCCACCTAATGACGATGGAACACTCAAATTGAGTCGAGATTCAATACATCGACCTCTAGCCGACTTGTCTCCAAGGGGATATTGCATCCTCGGGCTCCATGTGGTCCGTCTCCTGTGAGTCTAAATTTTCGAATCCGACGCGAAACTGATAGTTAATTGTAACGTTCAGGGCCTCCTAATGACGATGGAACACTCAAATTGCGTCGCGATCCAATACATCGTTCTCCAGCCGACTTGTCTCCAAGGGTCTAATGCTGCCTCGGGCACCTTATGGTCGCTCTCCTGTGAGTAGATTTTCGAATCCGACGCATAAATGATAGTTAATTGTAACGTTCAGGGACTCCTAAAGACGATGGAACACTCAAATTGCGTCGAGATTCAATACATCGGCCTCCAGCCGACTTGTCTCCAAGGGGATATTGCTGTCTCGGGCACAATATGATCCTTCTCCTGTGAGTCTAGATTTTCGAATCCGACGCAAAAATGATAGTGAATTGTAACGTTCAGCGCCTCCTAATGACGATAGAAGACTCAAATTGCGTCGAGATTCAATACATGTCCTCCAGCCGATTTGTCTCCAAGGGGATATTGCTGTCTCGGGTTCCAAATGGTCCGTCTGCTGTGAGTCTAGATTTTCGAATCCGACGAAAAACTGATAGTTAATTGTAACATTGAGGGCCGCCTAATGACGATGGAACACTCAAATTGCGTCGCGATCCAATACATCGTTCTCCAGCCGACTTGTCTCCAAGGGTCTATTGCAGACTCGGGCACCATATGGTCGTTCTCCTGTGAGTCTAAATTTTCGAATCCGACGCAAAAATGATAGTTAATTGTTACGTTCAGGGCCTCCTATTGGCGATGGAACACTCAAATTGCGTCGAGAGTCAATACATCGACCTCCAGTCGACTTGTATCCAAGGGGATATTGCAGTCTCGTGCACCATATGATCCTTCTCCTGTTAGTAGATTTTCGAATCCGACGCTAAAATGATAGTTAACTGTAACGTTCAGGGCCTCCTAATGCCGATGGAACACTCAAATTGCGTCGAGATTCAATACATCGGCCTCCAGCCGACTTGTCTCCAAGGGTCTATTGCTGCCTTGGGCACCTTATGGTCGTTCTCCTGTGAGTCTAGATTTTCGAATCCGACGCAAAAATGATAGTTAATTGTAACGTTCAGGGCCTTGTAATGACGATGGAACACTCAAATTGCGTCGCGATCCAATACATCGTCCTCCAACCGACTTGTCTCCAAGGGTCTAATGCTGCCTCGGGCACCTTATGGTCGTTCTCTTGTACGTCTAGATTATCGAATCCGACGCAAAAATGATAGTGAATAGTAACGTTCAGCGCCTCCTGATGATGATAGAACTCTCAAATTGCGTCGAGATTCAATACATTGTCCTCCAGCCGACTTGTCTCCAAGGGTCTATTGCTGCCTCGGTCACCATATGGTCGTTCTCCTGTGAGTCTAGATTTTAGAATCCGACGCAAAACTGTAGTTAAATGTAATGCTCAGGGCCTCTTAATGACGATGGAATACTCAAATTGCGTCGAGAGTCAATACATCTTCCTCCAGCCGACTTGTCTACAAGGGATATTGCTGCCTCGGGCTCCATGTGGTCCTTCTCCTGTGAGTCTAGATTTTCGAATCCGACGCGAAACTGATAGCTAATTGTAAGGTTCAGGGCCTCCTAATGACGATAGAACTCTCAAATTGCGTCGAGATTCAATACATTGTCCTCCAGCCGACTTGTCTCCAAGGGTCTATTGCTGCCTCGGTCACCTTATGGTCGTTCTCCTGTGAGTCTAGATTTTAGAATCCGACTCAAAACTGTAGTTAAATGTAATGCTCAGGGCCTCTTAATGACGATGGAACACTCAAATTGCGTCGAGATTCAATACATCGGCCTCCAGTCGACTTGTTTCCAAGGGGATATTGCTTTCTCGGGCACCATATGATCCTTCTCCTGTGAGTCTAGATTTTGGAATCCGACGCAAAAATGATAGAGAATAGTAACGTTCAGCGCCCCCTGATGATGATAGAACTCTCAAATTGCGTCGAGATTCAATACATCGTCCTCCAGCTGATTTGTCTCCAAGGGGATATTGCTGCCTCGGGCACCAAATGGTCCGTCTCCTGTGAGTCTGGATTTTTGAATCCGACGCGAAACTGATAGTTAATTGTAACGGTCAGGGCCTCCAAATGACGATGGAGCACTCAAATTGCGTCGCGATTCAATACATCGTCCTCCAGCGGACTGGTCTCCAAGGGGATATTGCTGCATCGGGCACCTTATGGTCCGTCTCCAGTGAGTCTAGATTTTCGAATCCGACGAAAAAATGATAGTTAATTGTAACATTCAGGGCCTCCTAATGACGATGGAACACTCATTTTGCGTCGCGATCCAATACATCGTCCTAAAAAACGACTTGTCTCCAAGGGTCAATAGCTGCCACGGGCACCTTGTGATCGTTCTGTTGTGAGTCTAGATTTTCTACCCGATGCGAAACTGATTGTTAATTATAACGTTCAGGCCACCTAATGACGATGGAACACTCAAATTGAGTCGAGATTCAATACATCGACCTCTAGCCGACTTGTCTCCAAGGGGATATTGCATCCTCGGGCTCCATGTGGTCCGTCTCCTGTGAGTCTAGATTTTCGAATCCGACGCGAAACTGATAGTTAATTGTAACGTTCAGGGCCTCCTAATGACGATGGAACACTCAAATTGCGTCGCGATCCAATACATCGTTCTCCAGCCGACTTGTCTCCAAGGGTCTAATGCTGCCTCGGGCACCTTATGGTCGCTCTCCTGTGAGTAGATTTTCGAATCCGACGCATAAATGATAGTTAATTGTAACGTTCAGGGACTCCTAAAGACGATGGAACACTCAAATTGCGTCGAGATTCAATACATCGGCCTCCAGCCGACTTGTCTCCAAGGGGATATTGCTGTCTCGGGCACAATATGATCCTTCTCCTGTGAGTCTAGATTTTCGAATCCGACGCAAAAATGATAGTGAATTGTAACGTTCAGCGCCTCCTAATGACGATAGAAGACTCAAATTGCGTCGAGATTCAATACATGTCCTCCAGCCGATTTGTCTCCAAGGGGATATTGCTGTCTCGGGTTCCAAATGGTCCGTCTGCTGTGAGTCTAGATTTTCGAATCCGACGAAAAACTGATAGTTAATTGTAACATTGAGGGCCGCCTAATGACGATGGAACACTCAAATTGCGTCGCGATCCAATACATCGTTCTCCAGCCGACTTGTCTCCAAGGGTCTATTGCAGACTCGGGCACCATATGGTCGTTCTCCTGTGAGTCTAAATTTTCGAATCCGACGCAAAAATGATAGTTAATTGTTACGTTCAGGGCCTCCTATTGGCGATGGAACACTCAAATTGCGTCGAGAGTCAATACATCGACCTCCATTCGACTTGTATCCAAGGGGAAATTGCAGTCTCGTGCACCATATGATCCTTCTCCTGTTAGTAGGTTTTCGAATCCGACGCTAAAATGATAGTTAACTGTAACGTTCAGGGCCTCCTAATGCCGATGGAACACTCAAATTGCGTCGAGATTCAATATATATAGGCCTCCAGCCGACTTGTCTCCAAGGGTCTATTGCTGCCTCGGGCACCTTATGGTCGTTCTCCTGTGAGTCTAGATTTTCGAATCCGACGCAAAAATGATAGTTAATTGTAACGTTCAGGGCCTTGTAATGACGATGGAACACTCAAATTGCGTCGCGATCCAATACATCGTCCTCCAACCGACTTGTCTCCAAGGGTCTAATGCTGCCTCGGGCACCTTATGGTCGTTCTCTTGTACGTCTAGATTTTCGAATCCGACGCAAAAATGATAGTGAATAGTAACGTTCAGCGCCCCCTGATGACGATAGAACTCTCAAATTGCGTCGAGATTCAATACATCGTCCTCCAGCTGATTTGTCTCCAAGGGGATATTGCTGCCTCGGGCACCAAATGGTCCGTCTCCTGTGAGTCTGGATTTTTGAATCCGACGCGAAACTGATAGTTAATTGTAACGTTCAGATCCTCCAAATGACGATGGAGCACTCAAATTGCGTCGCGATTCAATACATCGTCCTCCAGCGGACTGGTCTCCAAGGGGATATTGCTGCATCGGGCACCTTATGGTCCGTCTATAGCGAGTCTAGATTTTCAAATCCGACGAAAAAATGATAGTTAATTGTAACATTCAGGGCCTCCTAATGACGATGGAACACTCATTTTGCGTCGCGATCCAATACATCGTCCTAAAAACCGACTTGCTTCCAAGGGTCAATAGCTGCCACGGGCACCTTGTGATCGTTCTGCTGTGAGTCTAGATTTTCGAACCCGATGGAAAACTGATTGTTAATTATAACGTTCAGGCCACCTAATGACGATGGAACACTCAAATTGAGTCGAGATTCATTACATCGACCTCTAGCCGACTTGTCTCCAAGGGGATATTGCTGCCTCGGGCTCCATGTGGTCCGTCTCCTGTGAGTCTAGATTTTCGAATCCGACGCGAAACTGATAGTTAATTGTAACGTTCAGGGCCTCCTAATGACGATGGAACACTTAAATTGCGTCGAGATTTAATACAGCGGCCTCCAGCCGACTTGTCTCCAAGGGGATATTGCTGCCTCGGGCTCCATGTGGTCCGTCTCCTGTGCGTCTAGATTTTCGAATCCGACGCGAAACTGATAGATAATTCTAACGTTCAGGGCCTCCTAATGATGATGGAACTCTGAAATTGCGTCGAGATCCAATACATCGGCCTACAGCCGACTTGTCTCCAAGGGGATATCGCTGCCTCGGGCACCACATGGTCCGTCTCCGGTGATTCTACGTTTTCGAATCCGACGCAAAACTCATAGTTAATCGTAACGTTCAGGGCCTCCTCTTGGCGATTGAACACTCAAATTGCGTCGAGATTCAATACATCAACCTCCAGCCGACTTGTCTCCATGGGGATATTATTGCGTCCGGCCTCTTATGTTCGCTCTCATTTGAGTCTAGATTTTCTAATCCGACGCGAAACTGATTGTTAATTGTAACGTTCAGGGCTTCCTAATGACGATGGAACACTCAAATTGCCTCGAGATTCAATACATCGGCATTCAGCCGATTTTTCTCCAAGGGTCTATTGATGCCTCGGGCACCGTATGGTCTTTCCCCTGTGAGTCAACATTTAGAATCCGACGCAAAACTGATAGTTAAATGTAATGCTCAGGGCCTCTTAATGACGATGGAACACTCAAATTGCGTCGACAGTCAATACATCTTCCTCCAGCCGACTTGTCTACAAGGGGATATTGCTGCCTCGGGCTCCATGTGGTCCGTCTCCTGTGAGTGTAGATTTTCGAATCCGACGCGAAACTGATAGTTAATTGTAAGGTTCAGGGCCTCCTAATGACGATGGAACACTCAAATTGCGTCGAGATTCAATACATCGGCCTCCAGCGGACTTGTCTCAAAGGGGATATTGCTGTCTCGCGCACCATATGATCCTTCTCCTGTGAGTCTAGATTTTCGAATCCGACGCAAAAATGATAGTGAATAGTAACGTTCAGCGCCTCCTGATGACGATAGAACTCTCAAATTGCGTCGAGATTCAATACATCGTCCTCCAGCTGATTTGTCTCCAAGGGGATATTGCTGCCTCGGGCACCAAATGGTCCGTCTCCTGTGAGTCTAGATTTTCGAATCCGACGTGAAACTGATAGTTAATTGTAACGTTCAGGGCCTCCAAATGACGATGGAGCACTCAAATTGCGTCGCGATTCAATACATCGTCCTCCAGCGGACTGGTCTCCAAGGGGATATTGCTGCATCGGGCACCTTATGGTCGTTCTCCTGTGAGTTTAGATTTTCGAATCCGACGAAAAACTGATAGTTAATTGTAACATTCAGGGCCTCCTAATGACGATGGAACATTCATTTTGCGTCGCGATCCAATACATCGTCCTAAAACCGACTTGCCTCCAAGGGTCAATAGCTGCCACGGGCACCTTGTGATCGTTCTGCTGTGAGTCTAGATTTTCGAACCCGACGCAAAACTGATTGTTAATTGTAACGTTCAAGGCCACCTAATGACGATGGAACACTCAAATTGAGTCGAGATTCAATACATCGGCATTCAGCCGACTTGTCTCCAAGGGTCTATTGCTGCCTCGGGCACCGTATGGTCGTTCCCCTGTGAGTCAACATTTTAGAATCCGACGCAAATTGATAGTTAAATGTAATGCTCAGGGCCTCTTAGTGACGATGGAACACTCAAATATCGTCGAGAGTCATTACATCTTCCTCCAGCCGACTTGTCCACAAGGGGATTTTGCTGCCTCGGGCTCCATGTGGTCCGTCTCCTGTGAGTCTAGATTTTCGAATCCGACGCGAAACTGATAGTTAATTGTAACGTTCAGGGCCTCCAAATGACGATGGAGCACTCAAATTGCGTCGCGATTCAATACATCGTCCTCCAGCGGACTGGTCTCCAAGGGGATATTGCTGCATCGGGCACCTTATGGTCGTTCTCCTGTGAGTTCAGATTTTCGAATCCGACGAAAAACTGATAGTTAATTGCAACATTCAGGGCCTCCTAATGACGATGGAATACTCAAATTGCGTCGCGATTCAATACATCGTCCTCCAGCCGACTTGTCTCCAAGGGTCTAATGCTGCCTCGGGCACCTTATGGTCGTTCTCTTGTAAGTCTAGATTTTCGAATCCGACGGAAAAATGATAGTTAATTGTACCGTTCAGGGCCTCCTAATGACGATGGAACTCTCAAATTGCGTCGAGATTCAATACATCGTCCTCCAGCCGACTTGTCTCCAAGGGACTATTGCTGCTTCGGCACCTTATGGTTGTTCTCCTGTGTGTCTAAATTTTCGAATCCGACGCAAAAATGATAGTTAATTGTAACGTTCAGGGCCTTCTAATGACGATGGAACACTCAAATTGCGTCGCGATTCAATACATCGGCCTCCAGCCGACTTGTCTCCAAGGGGATATCGCTGCCTCGGGCACCACATGGTCCGTGTCCGGTGATCCTACGTTTTCGAATCCGACGCAAAACTCATAGTTAATTGTAACGTTCAGGGCCTCCTATTGGCGATGGAACACTCAAATTGCGTCGAGATTCAATACATCGACCTCCAGCCGTCTTGTCTCCAAGGGTCTATTGCTGCCTCGGGCAACTTATGGTCGTTCTCCTGTGAGTCTAGATTTTCGGATCCGACGCAAAAGTGATAGTTAATTGTAACGTTCAGAGCCTTCTACAGACGATGGAACACTCAAATTGCGTCGAGATTCAATACATCGTCCTCCAGCCGACTTGTCTCCAAGGGTCTGTTGCTGCCTCGGGCACCCTATGGTCGTTCTCCTGTGATTTTAGATTATCGAATCCGACGCAAAAATGATAGTTAATTGTAACGTTCAGGGCCTCCTAATGCTGATGGAACACTCAAATTGCGTCGAGATTCAATACATCGGCCTCCAGCCTACTTGTCTCCAAGGGTCTATTGCTGCCTCGGCACCTTATGGTCGTTCTCCTGTGAGTCTAGATTTTTCGAATCCGACGCAAAAATGATAGTTAACTGTAACGTTCAGGGCCTCCTAATGCCGATGGAACACTCAAATTGCGTCGAGATTCAATACATCGGACTCCAGCCGACTTGTCTCCTAGGGTCTATTGCTGCCTCGGGCACCTTATGGTCGTTCTCCTGTGAGTCTAGATTTTCGAATCCGACGCAAAAATGATAGTTAATTGCAACGTTCAGGGCCTTGTATTGACGATGGAACACTCAAATTGCGTCGAGATTCAATACATCGGCCTCCAGCCGACTTGTCTCCAAGGGTGTGTTGCTGCCTCGAGCACCTCTTGGTCGTTCTCCTGTGAGTTTAGATTATCGAATCCGACGCAAAAATGATAGTTAATTGTAAGGTTCAGGTCCTCCTAATGACGATGGAACACTCAAATTGCGTCGAGATTCAATACATCGGCCTCCAGCGGACTTGTCTCCAAGGGGATATTGCTGTCTCGGGCACCATACGAACCTTCTCCTGTGAGTCTAGATTTTCGAATCCGACGCAAAAATGATAGTTAATTGTAACGTTCAGGGCCTCCTAATGACGATGGAACACTCAAATTGCGTCGAGAGTCAATACATCGACCTCCAGTCGCCTTGTATCCAAGGGGATATTGCAGTCTCGTGCACCATATAATCCTTCTCCTGTTAGTAGATTTTCGAATCCGACGCTAAAATGATGATTAACTGTAACGTTCAGGGCCTCCTAATGCCGATGGAACACTCAAATTGCGTCGAGATTCAATAAATCGGCCTCCAGCCGACTTGTCTCCAAGGGTCTATTGCTGCCTCGGGCACCTTACGGTCGTTCTCCTGTGAGTCTAGAATATCGAATCCGACGCAAAAATGATAGTTAATTGTAACGTTCAGCGCCTTGTAATGACGATGGAACACTCAAATTGCGTCGAGATTCAATATATCTGCCTCCAGCTGACTTGTCTCCAAGGGTCTGTTGCTGCCTCGGGCACCTTATGGTCGTTCTCCTGTGAGTTTAGATTATCGAATCCGACGCAAAAATGATAGTTAATTGTAACGTTTAGGGCCTCCTAATGACGATGGGACACTCAAATTGCGTCGAGATTCAATACATCGTCCTCCAGCCGACTTGTCTCCAAGGGTCTAATGCTGCCTCGGGCACCTTATGGTCGTTCTCTTGTAAGTCTAGATTTTCGAATCGGACGCAAAAATGATAGTTAATTGTAACGTTCAGGGCCTCCTAATGACGATGGAACTCTCAAATTGCGTCGAGATCCAATACATCGTCCTCCAACCGACTTGTCTCCAAGGGTCAATAGCTGCCACGGGCACCTTGTGATCGTTCTGCTGTGAGTCTAGATTTTCGAACCCGAAGCAAAACTGATTGTTAATTGTAACGTTCAGGGCCACCTAATGACGATGGAACACTCAAATTGAGTCGAGATTCAATACATCGACCTCCAGCCGACTTGTCTCCAAGGGTCTATTGCTGCCTCGGGCACCTTATGGTCGTTCTCCTGAGTCTAGATTTTCGAATCCGACGCAAAAATGATAGTTAATTGTAACGTTCATGGCCTCCTAATGCCGATGGAACACTCAAATTGCGTCGAGATTCAATAGATCGGCCTGCAGTCGATTTGTCTCCAAGGGGTATATTGCTGTCTCGAGCACCGTATGAATTTCTCCTGTGAGTAGATTTTCGAATCCGACGCTAAAATGATTGTTAATTGTAACGTTCAGGGCCTCCTAATGACGATGGAACACTCAAATTGCGTCAAGAATCAATACATCGGTTTCCAGCCGACTTGTCTCCAAGGGTCTATTGCTGCCTCGGGCACCTTATGGTCGTTCTCCTGTGAGTCTAGATTTTCGAATCCGACGCATAAATGATAGTTAATTGTAACGTTCAGGGACTCCTAATGACGATGGAACACTCAAATTGCGTCGAGAGTCAATACATCGACCTCCAGTCGACTTGTATCCAAGGGGATATTGCAGTTTCGTGCACCATATGATCCTTCTCCTGTTAGTAGATTTTCGATTCCGACGCTAAAATGATAGTTAACTGTAGCGTTCAGGGCCTCCTAATGCCGATGGAACACTCAAATTGCGTCGAGATTCAATACATCGGCCTCCAGCCGACTTGTCTCCAAGGGTCTATTGCTGCCTCGGGCACCTTGTGGTCGTTCTCTTGTGAGTCTAGAATTTCGAATCCGACGCAAAAATGATAGTTAATTGTAACGTTCAGGGCCTTGTAATGACGATGGAACACTCAAATTGCGTCGAGATTCAATATATCGGCCTCCAGCTGACTTGTCTCCAAAGGTCTGTTGCTGCATCGGGCACCATATGGTCGTTCTCCTGTGAGTTTAGATTATCGAATCCGACGCAAAAATGATAGTTAATTGTAACGTTTAGGGCCTCCTAATGACGATGGGGCACTCAAATTGCGTCGAGATTCAATACATCGTCCTCCAGCCGACTTGTCTCCAAGTGTCTAATGCTGCCTCGGGCACCTTATGGTCGATCTCTTGTAAGTCTAGATTTTCGAATCGGACGCAAAAATTATAGTTAATTGTAACGTTCAGGGCCTCCTAATGACGATGGAACTCTCAAATTGCGTCGAGATCCAATACATCGTCCTCCAACCGACTTGTCTCCAAGGGTCAATAGCTGCCACGGGCACCTTGTGATCGTTCTGCTGTGAGTCTAGATTTTCGAACCCGACGCAAAACTGATTGTTAATTGTAACGTTCAGGGCCACCTAATGACGATGGAACGCTCAAATTGAGTCAAGATTCAATACATCGACATCCAGCCGACATGTCTCCAAGGGAATATTGCTGCCTCGGGCTCCATGTGGTCCGTCTCCTGTGAGTCTAGATTTTCGAATCCGACGCGAAACTGATAGTTAATTGTAACGTTCAGGGCCTCCTAATGACGATGGAACACTCAAATTGCGTCGAGATTCAATACATCGTCCTCCAGCCGATTTGTCTCCGAGGGGATATTGCTGTTTCGGGCACCAAATGGTCCGTCTGCTGTGAGTCTAGATTTTCGAATCCGACGAAAAACTGATAGTTAATTGTAACATTCAGGGCCTCCTAATGACGATGGATCACTCAAATTGCGTCGCGATCCAATACATCGTCCAACAGCCGACTTGTCTTTAAGGGTCTAATGCTGCCTCGGGCACCTTATGGTCGTTCTCTTGTAAGTCTAGATTTTCGAATCCGACGCAAAAATGATAGTTAATTGTAACGTTCAGGGCCTCCTAATGACGATGGAACTCTCAAATTGCGTCGAGATTCAATACATCGTCCTCCAGCCGACTTGTCTCCAAGGGTCTATTGCTGCCTCGGACACCTTACGGTCGTTCTCTTGTAGGTCTAGATTTTCGAATCCGACGCAAAACTGATAGTTCATTATAACGTTTAGGGCCTCCTAATGACGATGGAACACTCACATTGCGTCGAGATTCAATACATCGGCCTCCAGCCGACTTGTCTCCATGGGGATATCGCTGCCTCGGGCACCACACGGTCCGTCTCCGGTGATTCTACGTTTTCGAATCCGACGCAAAACTCATAGTTAATTGTAACGTTCAGGGACTCCTAATGACGATGGAACACTGAAATTGCGTCGAGAGTCAATTCATCGACCTCCAGCCGACTTGTCTCCAAGGGTCTGTTGCTGCCTCGGGCACCTTATGGTCGTTCTCCTGTGAGTCTAGATTTTCGAATCCGAAGCAAGAATGATAGTTAATTGTAACGTTCAGGGCCTTCTAATGACGATGGAACACTCAAATTGCGTCGAGATTCAATACATCGGCCGCCAGCCGACTTGGCTCCAAGGGTCTATTGCTGCCTCGGGCACCTTATGGTCGTTATCCTGTGAGTCTAGATTTTCGAATCCGACACAAAAATGATAGCTAATTGTAACGTTCAGGGCCTTCTAATGACGATGGAACATTCAAATTGCGTCGAGATTCAATACAGCGGCCTCCAGCCGACTTGTCTCCAAGGGTCTGTTGCTGCCTCGGGCACCTTATGGTCGTTCTCCTGTGAGTTTAGATTATCGAATCCGACGCAAAAATGATAGTTAATTGTAACGTTTAGGGCCTCCTAATGACGATGGAACACTCAAATTGCGTCGAGATTCAATACATCGGCCTCCAGCGGACTCGTCTCCTATGGTCTGTTGCTGTCTCGGGCACCTTATGGTCGTTCTGCTGCGAATCTAGATTATCGAATCCGACGATAAATTGATAGTTAATTGTAACGTTCAGGGCCTCCTAATGACGATGGAACTCTAAAATTGCTTCGAGATTCAATACATCGTCCTCCAGCCGACTTGTCTCCAAGGGTCTATTGCTGCCTCGGGCACTTTATGGTCGTTCTCCTGTGAGTCTACATTTTCGAATCCGACGCAAAAATGATAGTTAATTGTAACGTTCAGGGCCACCTAATGCCGATGGAACACTCAAATTGCGTCTTGATTCAATACATCGGCCTCCAGCCGACTTGTCTCCAAGGGTCTATTGCTGCCTCGGGCACCATATGATCCTTCTCCTGTGAGTCTGGATTTTCGAATCAGACGCAAAAATGATAGTTAATTGTAACGTTCAGGACCTCCTAATGACGATAGAAGACTCAAATTGCGTCGAGATTCAATACATCGTCCTCCAGCCGATTTGTCTCCAAGGGGATATTGCTGCCTCGGGCACCAAATGGTCCGTCTGCTGTGGGTCTACATTTTCGAATCCGACGCAAAAATGATAGTTAATTGTAAAGTTCAGGGCCTTCTAAAGACGATGGAACACTCAAATTGGGTCGAGATTCAATACATCGGCCTCCAGCCGACTTGTCTCCAAGGGTCTATTGCTGCCTCGGGCACCTTATGGTCGTTCTCCTGTGAGTTTAGATTGTCGAATCCGACGCAAAAATGATAGTTAACTGTAACGTTCAGGGCCTCCTAATGACGATGGAACACTCAAATTGCGTCAAGAATCAATACATCGGTTTCCAGCCGACTTTGCTCCAAGGGTCTATTGCTGCCTCGGGCACCTTATGGTCGTTCTCCTGTAAGTCTAGATTTTCGAATCCGACGCAAAAATGATAGTTAATTGTAATGTTCAGGGCCTTGTATTGACGATGGAACACTCAAATTGCGTCGAGATTCAATACATCGTCCTCCAGCCGACTTGTCTCCAAGGGTCTATTGCTGCCTCGGGCACCTTATGGTCGTTCTCCTGTGAGTCTAGATTTTCGAGTCCGACGCAAAAATGATAGTTAATTGTAACGTTCAGGGCCACCTAATGACGATGGAACACTCAAAATGAGTCGAGATTCAATACATCGACCTCCAGCCGACTTGTCTCCAAGGGGATATTGCTGCCTAGGGCTCCTTGTGGTCCGTCTCCTGTGAGTCTAGATTTTCGAATCCGACGAAAAACTGATAGTTAATTGTAACATTCAGGGCCTCCTAATGACGATGGAACACTCAAATTGCGTCGAGATTCAATACATCGACCTCCAGCCGACTTGTCTCCAAGGGTCTATTGCTGCCTCGGGCACCTAATGGTCGTTCTCCTGTGAGTCTAGATTCTCGAATCCGACGCAAAAATGATATTGAATAGTAACGTTCAGGGCCTTGTAATGACGATCGAACACTCAAATTGCGTCGAGATTCAATACATCGGACTCCAGCCGATTTGACTCCAAGGGGGATATTGCTGCGTCGGGCACCAAATGGTCCGTCTGCTGTGAGTCTAGATTTTCGAATCCGACGAAAAACTGATAGTTAATTGTAACGTTCAGGGCCTTCTAATGACGATGGAACTCTCAAATTGCGTCGATATTCAATACATCGGCCTCCAGTCGACTTGTCTCCAAGGGTCTAATGCTGCCTCGGACACCTTATGGTCGTTCTCCTGTGAGTTTAGATTATCGAATCCGGCGCAAAAATGATAGTTAATTGTAACGTTCAGGGCGACCTAATGACGATGGAACACTCAAATTGCGACGATATTCAATACATCGGCCTCCAGTCGATTTGTCTCCAAGGGCATATTGCTGTCCCGAGCACCGTATGAACTTCTCCTGTGAATAGATTTTCGAATCCGACGCGAAACTGATAGTTAATTGTAAGGTTTAGGGCCTCCTAATGACGATAAAACACTCAAGTTGCGTCGAGATTCAATACATCGGCCTCCAGCCGACTTGCATCCAAGGGGATTTTGCTGCATCGGGCACCTTATGGTCCGTCTCCAGTGAGTTTAGATTTTCGAATCCGACGAAAAACTGATAGTTAATTGTAACATTCAGGGCCTCCTAATGTCGATGGAACACTCATTTGGCGTCGCGATCCAATACATCGTCCTCCAACCGACTTGTCTCCAAGGGTCAATAGCTGCCACGGGCACCTTGTGATCGTTCTGCTGTGAGTCTAGATTTTCGAACCCGACGTAAAACTGATTGTTAATTGTAACGTTCCGGGCCTTGTAATGACGATGGAACACTCAAATTGCGTCGATATTCACTACATCGTCCTCCAGCCGATTTGTCTCCAAAGGGATATTGCTGCCTCGGGCACCAAATGGTCCGTCTGCTGTGAGTCTAGATTTTCGAATCCGACGCTAAAATGATAGTTAACTGTAACGTTCAGGGCCTCCTAATGCCGATGGAACACTCAAATTGCGTCGAGATTCAATACATCGGCCTCCAGCGGACTTGTCTCCAACGGGATTTTGCTGTCTCGGGCACCATATGGTCGTTCTCCTGTGAGTTTAGATTATCGAATCTGACGCAAAATTGATAGTTAATTGTAACGTTCAGGGCCTCCTAATGCCGATGGAACACTAAAATTGCGTCGGGATTCAATGCATCGGCCTCCAGCTGACTTGTCTCGAAGGGGATATTGCTGTCTCGGGCACCATATGAACCTTCTCCTGTGAGTCTAGATTTTCGAATCCGACGCAAAAATGATAGTGAATAGTAACGTTCAGGGCCTCCTAATGACGATAGAAGACTCAAATTGCGTCGAGATTCAATACATCGTCCTCCAGCCGATTTGTCTCCAAGGGGATATTGCTGCCTCGGGCACCAAATGGTCCGTCTGCTGTGAGTCTAGATTTTCGAATCCGACGAAAACCTGATAGTTAATTGTAACATTCAGGGCCTCTAAATGACGATGGAACACTCAAATTGCGTCGAGATTCAATACATCGTCCTCCTGCCGATTTGTCTCCAAGGGGATATTGCTGCGTCGGGCACCAAATGGTCCGTCTGCAGTGAGTCTAGATTTTCGAATCCGACGAAAAACTGATAGTTAATTGTAACGTTCACGGCCTTCTAATGACGATGGAACTCTCAAATTGCGTCGATATTCAATACATCGGCCTCCAGTCGATTTGTCTCCAAGGGGTATATTGCTGTCTCGAGCAAAGTATGAACTTCTCCTGTGAGTAGATTTTCGAATCCGACGCTAAAATGATAGTTAACTGTAACGTTCAGGGCCTGCTAATGCCCATGGAACACTGAAATTGCGTCGAGATTCAATACATCGGCCTCCAGCCGACTTGCCTCCAAGGATCTGTTGCTGCCTCG
This sequence comes from Schistocerca americana, assembly GCF_021461395.2. Taxonomy (NCBI): domain Eukaryota; kingdom Metazoa; phylum Arthropoda; class Insecta; order Orthoptera; family Acrididae; genus Schistocerca; species Schistocerca americana. The sequence continues at coordinate 7,098,323 of NC_060122.1, read as the reverse complement.
GGCACCTTATGGTCGTTCTCCTGTGAGTTTAGATTATCGAATCCGACGCAAAAATGATAGTTAATTGTAACGTTTAGGGCCTCCTAATGACGATGGAACACTCAAATTGCGTCAAGAATCAATACATCGGTTTCCAGCCGACTTGTCTCCAAGGGTCTATTGCTGCCTCGGGCACCTTATGGTCGTTCTCTTGTAAGTCTAGATTTTCGAATCCGACGCAAAAATGATAGTTATATGTAACGTTCATGGCCTCCTAATGACGATGGAACTCTCGAATTGCGTCGAGATTCAATACATCGTCCTCCAGCCGACTTGTCTCCAAGGGTCTATTGCTGCCTCAGGCACATTATGGTCGTTCTCCTGTGAGTCTAGATTTTCGAATCGGACGCAAAAATGATAGTTAACTGTGACCTTCAGGGCCTCCTAATGCCGATGGAACACTCAAATTGCGTCGAGATTCAATACATCGGCCTCCAGCCGACTTGTCTCCAAGGGTCTATTGCTGCCTCGGGCACCTTATGGTCGTTCTCCTGTGAGTTTAGGTAATCGAAACCGTCGCAAAAATGATAGTTAATTGTAACGTTCAGGGCCTCCTAATGCCGATGGAACACTCAAATTGCGTCTTGATTCAATACATCGGCCTCCAGCCGACTTGTCTCCAAGGGTCTATTGCTGCCTCGGGCACCATATGATCCTTCTCCTGTGAGTCTGGATTTTCGAATCAGACGCAAAAATGATAGTTAATTGTAACGTTCAGGACCTCCTAATGACGATAGAAGACTCAAATTGCGTCGAGATTCAATACATCGTCCTCCAGCCGATTTGTCTCCGAGGGGATATTGCTGCCTCGGGCACCAAATGGTCCGTCTGCTGTGGGTCTACATTTTCGAATCCGACGCAAAAATGATAGTTAATTGTAAAGTTCAGGGCCTTCTAAAGACGATGGAACACTCAAATTGGGTCGAGATTCAATACATCGGCCTCCAGCCGACTTGTCTCCAAGGGTCTATTGCTGCCTCGGGCACCTTATGGTCGTTCTCCTGTGAGTTTAGATTATCGAATCCGACGCAAAAATGATAGTTAACTGTAACGTTCAGGGCCTCCTAATGACGATGGAACACTCAAATTGCGTCAATAATCAATACATCGGTTTCCAGCCGACTTGTCTCCAAGGGTCTATTGCTGCCTCGGGCACCTTATGGTCTTTCTCCTGTGAGTCTAGATTTTCGAATCCGACGCAAAAATGATAGATAATTGTAACGTTCAGGGCCTCCTAATGACGATGGAACACTCAAATTGCGTCGAGATTCAATACATCGTCCTCCAGCCGACTTGTCTCCAAGGGTCTATTGCTGCCTCGGGCACCTTATGGTCGTTCTCCTGTGAGTCTAGATTTTCGAGTCCGACGCAAAAATGATAGTTAATTGTAACGTTCAGGGCCACCTAATGACGATGGAACACTCAAAATGAGTCGAGATACAATACATCGACCTCCAGCCGACTTGTCTCCAAGGGGATATTGCTGCCTAGGGCTCCTTGTGGTCCGTCTCCTGTGAGTCTAGATTTTCGAATCCGACGAAAAACTGATAGTTAATTGTAACATTCAGGGCCTCCTAACGACGATGGAACACTCAAATTGCGTCGAGATTCAATACATCGACCTCCAGCCGACTTGTCTCCAAGGGTCTATTGCTGCCTCGGGCACCTAATGGTCGTTCTCCTGTGAGTCTAGATTTTCGAATCCGACGCAAAAATGATATTGAATAGTAACGTTCAGGGCCTTGTAATGACGATCGAACACTCAAATTGCGTCGAGATTCAATACATCGGCCTCCAGCCGATTTGACTCCAAGGGGGATATTGCTGCGTCGGGCACCAAATGGTCCGTCTGCTGTGAGTCTAGATTTTCGAATCCGACGAAAAACTGATAGTTAATTGTAACGTTCAGGGCCTCCTAATGACGATGGAACTCTCAAATTGCGTCGAGATTCAATTCATCGTCTTCCAGCCGACTTGTCTCCAAGGGCCTATTGCTGCCTCGGGCACCTTATGGTCGTTCTCCTGTGAGTCTAGATTTTCGAATCCGACGCAAAAATGATAGTTAATTGTAACGTTCAGGGCCTTCAAATGAGGATGGAACACTCAAATTGCGTCGAGATTCAATACATCGGCCTCCAGCCGACTTGTCTCCAAGGGTCTGTTGCTGCCTCGGGCACCTTATTGTCGTTCTCCTGTGAGTTTAGATTAACGAATCCGACGCAAAAATGATAGTTAATTGTAACGTTTAGGGCCTCCTAATGACGATGGGACACTCAAATTGCGTCGAGATTCAATACATCGGCCTCCAGCCGACTTGTCTCCAAGGGTCTGTTGATGCCTCGGGCACCTTATGTTCGTTCTCCCGTGAGTTTAGATTATCGAATCCGACGCAAAAATGATAGTTAATTGTAACGTTCAGGGCCTTGTAATGACGATCGAACACTCAAATTGCGTCGAGATTCAATACATCGGCCTCCAGCCGATTTGTCTCCAAGGGGATATTGCTGCGTCGGGCACCAAATGGTCCGTCTGCTGCGAGTCTAGATTATCAAATCCGACGAAAAACTGATAGTTAATTGTAACGTTGAGGGCCTCCTAATGACGATGGAACTCTCAAATTGCGTCGAGATTCAATACATCGTCCTCCAGCCGACTTGTCTCCAAGGGTCTATTGCTGCCTCGGGCACCTTATGGTCGTTCTCCTGTGAGTCTAGATTTTTCGAATCCGACGCAAAAATGATAGTTAATTGTAACGTTCAGGGCCTTCTAATGACGATGGAACACTCAAATTGCGTCGAGATTCAATACATCGGCCTCCAGCCGACTTGTCTCCAAGGGTCTAATGCTGCCTCGGACACCTTATGGTCGTTCTCCTGTGAGTTTAGATTATCGAATCCGACGCAAAAATGATAGTTAATTGTAACGTTCAGGGCGACCTAATGACGATGGAACACTCAAATTGCGACGATATTCAATACATCGGCCTCCAGTCGATTTGTCTCCAAGGGGTATATTGCTGTCTCGAGCACCGTATGAACTTCTCCTGTGAATAGATTTTCGAATCCGACGCGAAACTGATAGTTAATTGTAAGGTTTAGGGCCTCCTAATGACGATGGAACACTCAAGTTGCGTCGAGATTCAATACATCGGCCTCCAGCCGACTTGTATCCAAGGGGATTTTGCTGCATCGGGCACCTTATGGTCCGTCTCCAGTGAGTTTAGATTTTCGAATCCGACGAAAAACTGATAGTTAATTGTAACATTCAGGGCCTCCTAATGTCGATGGAACACTCATTTTGCGTCGCGATCCAATACATCGTCCTCCAACCGACTTGTCTCCAAGGGTCAATAGCTGCCACGGGCACCTTGTGATCGTTCTGCTGTGAGTCTAGATTTTCGAACCCGACGCAAAACTGATTGTTAATTGTAACGTTCCGGGCCTTGTAATGACGATGGAACACTCAAATCGCGCCGATATTCAATACATCGTCCTCCAGCCGATTTGTCTCCAAGGGGATATTGCTGCCTCGTTCACCAAATGGTCCGTCTGCTGCGAGTCTAGATTTTCGAATCCGACGCTAAAATGATAGTTAACTGTAACGTTCAGGGCCTCCTAATGCCGATGGAACACTCAAATTGCGTCGAGATTCAATACATCGGCCTCCAGCGGACTTGTCTCCAACGGGATTTTGCTGTCTCGGGCACCATATGGTCGTTCTCCTGTGAGTTTAGATTATCGAATCTGACGCAAAAATGATAGTTAATTGTAACGTTCAGGGCCTCCTAATGCCGATGGAACACTAAAATTGCGTCGGGATTCAACGCATCGGCCTCCAGCTGACTTGTCTCGAAGGGGATATTGCTGTCTCGGGCACCATATGAACCTTCTCCTGTGAGTCTAGATTTACGAATCCGACGCAAAAATGATAGTGAATAGTAACGTTCAGGGCCTCCTAATGACGATAGAAGACTCAAATTGCGTCGAGATTCAATACATCGTCCTCCAGCCGATTTGTCTCCAAGGGGATATTGCTGCCTCGGGCACCAAATGGTCCGTCTGCTGTGAGTCTAGATTTTCGAATCCGACGAAAACCTGATAGTTAATTGTAACGTTCAGGGCCTCTTAATGACGATGGAACTTTCAAATTGCGTCGAGATTCAATACATCTTCCTCCAGCCGACTTGTCTCCAAGGGTCTGTTGCTGCCTCGGGCACCTTATTGTCGTTCTCCTGTGAGCTTAGATTATCGAATCCGACGCAAAAATGATAGTTAATTGTAACGTTCAGGGCCTTGTAATGACGATGGAACACTCAAATTGCGTCGAGATTCAATACATCGGCCTCTAGCCGACTTGTCTCCAAGGGGATATTGCTGTCTCGGGCACCGTATGATCCTTCTCCTGTGAGTCTAGATTTTCGAATCCGACGCAAAAATGATAGTGAATAGTAACGTTCAGAGCCTCCTAATGACGATAGAAGACTCAAATTGCGTCGAGATACAATACATCGTCCTCCTGCCGATTTGTCTCCAAGGGGATATTGCTGCGTCGGGCACCAAATGGTCCGTCTGCAGTGAGTCTAGATTTTCGAATCCGACGAAAAACTGATAGTTAATTGTAACGTTCAGGGCCTTCTAATGACGATGGAACTCTCAAATTGCGTCGAGATTCAATACATCGTCCTCCAGCCGACTTGTCTCCAAGGGTCTATTGCTGCCTCGGGCACCTTATGGTCGTTCTCCTGTGAGTCTAGATTTTCGAATCCGACGCAAAAATGATAGTTAATTGTAACGTTCAGGGCCTTCTAATGACGATGGAACACTCAAATTGCGTCGAGATACAATACATCGGCCTCCAGCCGACTTGTCTCCAAGGGTCTAATGCTGCCTCGGGCACCTTATGGTCGTTCTCCTGTGAGTTTAGATTATCGAATCCGACGCAAAAATGATAGTTAATTGTAACGTTCAGGGCGTCCTAATGGCGATGGAACACTCAAATTGCGTCGATATTCAATACATCGGCCTCCAGTCGATTTGTCTCCGAGGGGTATATTGCTGTCACGAGCACCGTATGAACTTCTCCTGTGAGTAGATTTTCGAATCCGACGCAAAAATTATAGATAATTGTAAAGTTCAGGGCCTCCTATTGGCGATGGAACACTCAAATTGCGTCGAGATTCAATACATCGTCCTCCAGCCGATTTGTCTCCGAGGGGATATTGCTGCCTCGTGCACCAAATGGTCCGTCTGCTGTGAGTCTAGATTTTCGAATCCGACGCTAAAATGATAGTTCACTGTAACGTTCAGGGCCTCCTAATGCCGATGGAACACTCAAATTGCGTCGAGATTCAATACATCGGCCTCCAGCCGACTTGTCTCCAAGGGTCTATTGCTGCCTCGGGCACCTTATGGTCGTTCTCCTGTGAGTTTAGATTATCGAATCCGACGCAAAAATGATAGTTAATTGCAACGTTCAGGGCCTCCTAATGCCGATGGAACACTCAAATTGCGTCGAGATTCAATACATCGGCTTCTAGCCGACTTGTCTCCAAGGGGATATTGCTGTCTCGGGCACCATGTGATCCTTCTCCTGTGAGTCTAGATTTTCGAATCCGACGCAAAAATGATAGTGAATACTAACGTTCAGGGCCTCGTAATGACGATAGAAGACTCAAATTGCGTCGAGATTCAATACATCGTCCTCCAGTCGATTTGTCTCCAAGGGGATATTGCTGCCTCGGGCACCAAATGGTCCGTCTGCAGTGAGTCTAGATCTTCGAATCCGACGAAAAACTGATATTTAATTGTAACATTCAGACCCTCCTAATGACGATGGAACACTCAAATTGCGTCGCGATCCAATACATCGTCCTCCAGCCGACTTGTCTCCAAGGGTCTAATGCTGCCTCGGGCACCTTATGGTCTTTCTCTTGTAAGTCTAGATTTTCGAATCCAACGCAAAAATGATAGTTAATTGTAACGTTCAGGGCCTCTTAATGACGATGGAACTCTCAAATTGCGTCGATATTTAATACATCGTCCTCCAGCCGACTTGTCTCCAAGGGTCTATTGCTGCTTCGGGCACCTTATGGTCGTTCTCCTGTGAGTCTAGATTTTCGAATCCGACGCAAAAATGATAGTTCATTGTAACGTTCAGGGCCTTGTAATGACGATGGAACACTCAATTTGCGTCGAGATTCAATACAACGGCCTCCAGCCGACTTGTCTCCAAGGGGATATTGCTGTCTCGGGCACCATATGATCCTTCTCCTGTGAGTCTAGATTTTCGAATGCGACGCAAAAATGATAGTGAATAGTAACGTTAAGGGCCTCCTAATGACGATAGAAGACTCAAATTGCGTCGAGATACAATACATCGTCCTCCAGCCGATTTGTCTCCAAGGGGATATAGCTGCGTCGGGCACCAAATGGTCCGTCTGCTGTGAGTCTAGATTTTCGAATACGACGAAAAACTGATAGTTAATTGTAACGTTCAGGGCCTCCTAATGACGATGGAACTTTAAAATTGCGTCGAGATTCAATACATCGTCCTCCAGCCGACTTGTCTCCAAGAGTCTATTGCTGCCTCGGGCACCTTATGGACGTTCTCCTGTGAGTCTAGATTTTCGAATCCGAAGCAAACATGATAGTTAATTGTAACGTTCAGGGCCTTGTAATGACGATGGAACACTAAATTGCGTCGAGATTCAATACATCGGCCTCCAGCCGACTTGTCTCCAAGGGTCTGTTGCTGCTTCGGGCACCTTACTGTCGTTCTCCTGTGAGTTTAGATTATCGAATCCGACGCAAAAATGATAGTTAATTGTAACGTTTAGGGCCTCCTAATGACGATGGGACACTCAAATTGCGTCGAGATTCAATACCACGTCCTCCAGCCGACTTGTTTCCAAGGGTCTAATGCTGCCTCGGGCACCTTATGGTCGTTCTCCTGTGAGTCTAGATTTTCGAATCCGACGCAAAAATGATAGTTAATTGTAACGTTCAGGACGTCCTAATGGCGATGGAACACTCAAATTGCGTCGATATTCAATACATCGGCCTCCAGTCGATTTGTCTCCGAGGGGTATATTTCTGTCTCGAGCACCGTATGAACTTCTCCTGTGAGTAGATTTTCGAATCCGACGCAAAAATTATAGATAATTGTAAAGTTCAGGGCCTCCTATTGGCGATGGAACACTCAAATTGCGTCGAGATTCAATACATCGTCCTCCAGCCGATTTGTCTCCGAGGGGATATTGCTGCCTCGTGCACCAAATGGTCCGTCTGCTGTGAGTCTAGATTTTCGAATCCGACGCTAAAATGATAGTTCACTGTAACGTTCAGGGCCTCCTAATGCCGATGGAACACTCAAATTGCGTCGAGAGTCAATACATCGGCCTCCAGCCGACTTGTCTCCAAGGGTCTATTGCTGCCTCGGGCACCTTATGGTCGTCCTCCTGTGAGTTTAGATTATCGAATCCGACGCAAAAATGATAGTTAATTGCAACGTTCAGGGCCTCCTAATGCCGATGGAACACTCAAATTGCGTCGAGATTCAATACATCGGCTTCTAGCCGACTTGTCTCCAAGGGGATATTGCTGTCTCGGGCACCATGTGATCCTTCTCCTGTGAGTCTAGATTTTCGAATCCGACGCAAAAATGATAGTGAATACTAACGTTCAGGGCCTCGTAATGACGATAGAAGACTCAAATTGCGTCGAGATTCAATACATCGTCCTCCAGTCGATTTGTCTCCAAGGGGATATTGCTGCCTCGGGCACCAAATGGTCCGTCTGCAGTGAGTCTAGATTTTCGAATCCGACGAAAAACTGATAGTTAATTGTAACATTCAGACCCTCCTAATGACGATGGAACTCTCAAATTGCGTCGAGATTCAATACATCGTCCTCCAGCCGACTTGTCTCCAAGGGTCTATTGCTGCTTCGGGCACCTTATGGTCGTTCTCCTGTGAGTCTAGATTTTCGAATCCGACGCAAAAATGATAGTTAATTGTAACGTTCAGGGCCTTGTAATGACGATGGAACACTCAATTTGCGTCGAGATTCAATACAACGGCCTCCAGCCGACTTGTCTCCAAGGGGATATTGCTGTCTCGGGCACCATATGATCCTTCTCCTGTGAGTCTAGATTTTCGAATCCGACGCAAAAATGATAGTGAATAGTAACGTTAAGGGCCTCCTAATGACGATAGAAGACTCAAATTGCGTCGAGATACAATACATCGTCCTCCAGCCGATTTGTCTCCAAGGGGATATTGCTGCGTCGGGCACCAAATGGTCCGTCTGCTGTGAGTCTAGATTTTCGAATCCGACGAAAAACTGATAGCTAATTGTAACGTTCAGGGCCTCCTAATGACGATGGAACTCTCAAATTGCGTCGAGATTCAATACATCGTCCTCCAGCCGACTTGTCTCCAAGGGTCTGTTGCTGCCTCGGGCACCTTATTGTCGTTCTCCTGTGAGCTTAGATTATCGAATCCGACGCAAAAATGATAGTTAATTGTAACGTTCAGGGCCTTGTAATGACGATGGAACACTCAAATTGCGTCGAGATTCAATACATCGGCCTCCAGCCGACTTGTCTCCAAGGGGATATTGCTGTCTCGGGCACCATATGATCCTTCTCCTGTGAGTCTAGATTTTCGAATCCGACGCAAAAATGATAGTGAATAGTAACGTTCAGAGCCTCCTAATGACGATAGAAGACTCAAATTGCGTCGAGATACAATACATCGTCCTCCTGCCGATTTGTCTCCAAGGGGATATTGCTGCGTCGGGCACCAAATGGTCCGTCTGCAGTGAGTCTAGATTTTCGAATCCGACGAAAAACTGATAGTAATTGTAACGTTCAGGGCCTTCTAATGACGATGGAACTCTCAAATTGCGTCGAGATTCAATACATCGTCCTCCAGCCGACTTGTCTCCAAGGGTCTATTGCTGCCTCGGGCACCATATGGTTGTTCTCCTGTGAGTCTAGATTTTCGAATCCGACGCAAAAATGATAGTTAATTGTAACGTTCAGGGCCTTCTAATGACGATGGAACACTCAAATTGCGTCGAGATTCAATACATCGGCCTCCAGCCGACTTGTTTCCAAGGGTCTGTTGCTGCCTCGGGCACCTTATGGTCGTTCTCCTGTGAGTTTAGATTATCGAATCCGACGCAAAAATGATAGTTAATTGTAACGTTTAGGGCCCCCTAATGACGGTGCGACACTCAAATTGCGTCGAGATTCAATACATCGTCCTCCAGCCGACTTGTCTCCAAGTGTCTAATGCTGCCTCGGGCACCTTATGGTCGTTCTCCTGTGAGTCTACAATTTCGAATCCGATGCAAAAATGATAGTGAATTATAACGTTCAGGGCCTTGTGATTACGATGGAACACTCAAATTGCGTCGAGATACAATACATCGGCCTCCAGCCGGCTTGTCTCCAAGGGCCTAATGCTGCCTCGGGCACCTTATGATCGTTCTCCTGTGAGTTTAGATTATCGAATCCGACGCAAAAATGATAGTTAATTGTAACGTTCAGGGCGTCCTAATGGCGATGGAACACTCAAATTGCGTCGATATTCAATACATCGGCCTCCAGTCGATTTGTCTCCGAGGGGTATATTGCTGTCTCGAGCACCATATGAACTTCTCCTGTGAGTAGATTTTCGAATCCGACGCAAAAATTATAGATAATTGTAAAGTTCAGGGCCTCCTATTGGCGATGGAACACTCAAATTGCGTCGAGATTCAATACATCGTCCTCCAGCCGATTTGTCTCCGAGGGGATATTGCTGCCTCGTGCACCAAATGGTCCGTCTGCTGTGAGTCTAGATTTTCGAATCCGACGCAGAAATGATAGTTCACTGTAACGTTCAGGGCCTCCTAATGCCGATGGAACACTCAAATTGCGTCGAGATTCAATACATCGGCCTCCAGCCGACTTGTCTCCAAGGGTCTATTGCTGTCTCGGGCACCTTATGGTCGTTCTCCTGTGAGTTTAGATTATCGAATCCGACGCAAAAATGATAGTTAATTGCAACGTTCAGGGCCTCCTAATGCCGATGGAACACTCAAATTGCGTCGAGATTCAATACATCGGCTTCTAGCCGACTTGTCTCCAAGGGGATATTGCTGTCTCGAGCACCATATGATCCTTCTCCTGTGAGTCTAGATTTTCGAATCCGACGCAAAAATGATAGTTAATTGTAACGTTCAGGGCCTTGTAATGACGATGGAACACTCAAATTGCGTCGATATTCAATACATCGGCCTCCAGTCGATTTGTCTCCGAGGGGTATATTGCTGTCTCGAGCACCGTATGAACTTCTCCTGTGAGTAGATTTTCGAATCCGACGCAAAAATTATAGATAATTGTAAAGTTCAGGGCCTCCTATTGGCGATGGAACACTCAAATTGCGTCGCGATCCAATACATCGTCCTCCAGCCGACTTGTCTCCAAGGGTCTAATGCTGCCTCGGGCACCTCATGGTCTTTCTCTTGTAAGTCTAGATTTTCGAATCCGACGCAAAAATGATAGTTAATTGTAACGTTCAGGGCCTCTTAATGACGATGGAACTCTCAAATTGCGTCGAGATTCAATACATCGTCCTCCAGCCGACTTGTCTCCAAGGGTCTATTGCTGCTTCGGGCACCTTATGGTCGTTCTCCTGTGAGTCTAGATTTTCGAATCCGACGCAAAAATGATAGTTAATTGTAACGTTCAGGGCCTTGTAATGACGATGGAACACTCAATTTGCGTCGAGATTCAATACAACGGCCTCCAGCCGACTTGTCTCCAAGGGGATATTGCTGACTCGGGCACCATATGATCCTTCTCCTGTGAGTCTAGATTTTCGAATCCGACGCAAAAATGAAAGTGAATAGTAACTTTAAGGGCCTCCTAATGACGATAGAAGACTCAAATTGCGTCGAGATACAATACATCGTCCTCCAGCCGATTTGTCTCCAAGGGGATATTGCTGCGTCGGGCACCAAATGGTCCGTCTGCTGTGAGTCTAGATTTTCGAATCCGACGAAAAACTGATAGTTAATTGTAACGTTCAGGGCCTCCTAATGACGATGGAACTCTCAAATTGCGTCGAGATTCAATACATCGTCCTCCAGCCGACTTGTCTCCAAGAGTCTATTGCTGCCTCGGGCACCTTATGGACGTTCTCCTGTAAGTCTAGATTTTCGAATCCGAAGCAAACATGATAGTTAATTGTAACGTTCAGGGCCTTGTAATGACGATGGAACACTCAAATTGCGTCGAGAATCAATACATCGGCCTCCAGCCGACTTGTCTCCAAGGGTCTGTTGCTGCTTCGGGCACCTTACTGTCGTTCTCCTGTGAGTTTAGATTATCGAATCCGACGCAAAAATGATAGTTAATTGTAACGTTTAGGGCCTCCTAATGACGATGGGACACTCAAATTGCGTCGAGATTCAATACCACGTCCTCCAGCCGACTTGTTTCCAAGGGTCTAATGCTGCCTCGGGCACCTTATGGTCGTTCTCCTGTGAGTCTAGATTTTCGAATCCGACGCAAAAATGATAGTGAATAGTAACGTTCAGGGCCTTGTAATGACGATGGAACACTCAAATTGCGTCGAGATTCAATACATCGGCCTCCAGCCCACTTGTCTTCAAGGGTCTAATGCTGCCTCGGGCACCTTATGGTCGTTCTCCCGTGAGTTTAGATTATCGAATCCGACGCAAAAATGATAGTTAATTGTAACGTTCAGGGCGACCTAATGACGATGGAACACTCAAATTGCGTCGATATTCAATACATCGGCCTCCAGTTGATTTGACTCCAAGGGGTATATTGCTGTCTCGAGCACCGTATGAACTTCTCCTGTGAGTAGATTTTCGAATCCGACGCGAAACTGATAGTTAATTGCAAGGTTTAGGGCCTCCTAATGACGATGGAACACTCAAGTTGCGTCGAGATTCAATACATCGGCCGCCAGCCGACTTGTATCCAACGGAATTCTGCTTCATCGGGCACCTTATGGTCCGTCTCCAGTGAGTCTAGATTTTCGAATCCGACGAAAAACTGATAGTTAATTGTAACATTCAGGGCCTCCTAATGACGATGGAACACTCATTTTGCGTCGCGATCCAATACATCGTCCTCCAACCGACTTGTCTCAAGGGTCAATAGCTGCCACGGGCACCTTGTGATCGTTCTGCTGTGAGTCTAGATTTTCGAACCCGTTGCAAAACTGCTTGTTAATTGTACTGTTCAGGGCCTTATATTGACGATGGAACACTCAAATTGCGTCGAGATTCAATACATCGTCTTCCAGCCGACTTGTCTCCAAGGGTCTATTGCTGCCTCGGGCACCTCATGGTCGTTCTCCTGTGAGTCTAGATTTTCGAATCCGACGCAAAAATTATAGATAATTGTAACGTTCAGGGCCTCTTAAAGACGATGGAACTCTCAAATTGCGACGACATTCAATACATCGTCCTCCAGCCGACTTGTCTCCAAGGGTCTATTGCTGCCTCGGGCACCTTATGGTCGTTCTCCTGTGAGTCTAGATTTTCGAATCCGACGCAAAAATGATAGTTAATTGTAACGTGCAGGGCCTTCTAATGACGATGGAACACTCAAATTGCGTCGAGATTCAATACATCCTCCGCCAGCCGACTTGTCTCCAAGGGTCTGTTGCTGCCTCGGGCACCTTATGGTCGTTCTCCTGTGAGTTTAGATTATCAAATCCGACGCAAAAATGATAGTTAATTGTAACGTTCAGGGCCTCCTAATGCCGATGGAACACTCAAATTGCGTCGAGATTCAATACATCGGTGTCCAGTCGATTTGTCTCCAAGGGGTATATTGCTGTCTCGAGCACCGTATGAACTTCTCCTGTGAGTAGATTTTCGAATCCGACGCTAAAATGATAGTGAATAGTAACATTCAGGGCCTTGTAATGACGATCGAACACTCAAATTGCGTCGAGATTCAATACATCGGCCTCCAGCCGACTTGTCTCCAAGGGTCTGTTGCTGCCTCGGGCACGTTATGGTCGTTCTCCTGTGAGTTTAGATTATTGAATCCGACGCGAAACTGATAGTTAGTTGTAACGTCCAGGGCCTCCTAATGAAATTGGGACACTCAAATTTCGTCGAGATTCAATACATCGTCCTCCAGCCGACTTGTCTCTAAGGGTCTAATGCTGCCTCGGGCACCTTATGGTCGTTCTCATGTGAGTCTAGATTTTCGAATCCGACGCAAAAATTAAAGTTAATTGTAACGTTCAGGGCCTTGTAAAGACGATGGAACACTCAAATTGCGTCGAGATTCAATACATCGGCCTCCAGCCGACTTGTCTCCAAGGGGATATTGCTGACTCCGGCACCATATGATCCTTCTCCTGTGAGTCTAGATTTTCGAATCCGACGCAAAAATGATAGTGAATAGTAACGTTCAAGGCCTCCTAATTAATTGTAACGTTCAGGGCCTCCTAATGACGATGGAACTCTCACATTGCGTCGAGATTCAATACGTCGTCCTCCAGCCGTCTTGTCTCCAAGGGTCTATTGCTGCCTCGGGCACCAAATGGTCCGTCTGCTGTGAGTCTAGATTTTAGAATCCGACGCTAAAATGATAGTTAACTGTAACGTTCAGGGCCTCCCAATGCCGATGGAACACTCAAATTGCTTCGAGATTCAATACATCGGCCTCCAGCCGACTTGTCTCCAAGGGTCTATTGCTGCCTCGGGCACCTTATGGTCGTTCTCCTGTGAGTTTAGATTATCGAATCCGACGCAAAAATGATAGTTAATTGTAACGTTCAGGGCCTCCTAATGCCGATGGAACACTCAAATTGCGTCGAGATTCAATATATCGGCCTAACGCCGACTTGTCTCCAAGGGTCTATTGCTGCCTCGGGGACCTTATGGTCGTTCTCCTGTGAGTTTAGATTATCGAATCCGACGCAAAAATGACAGTTAATTGTAACGTTCAGGGCCTCCTAATGACGATGGAACACTCAAATTGCGTCGAGATTGAATACATCGGCCTCCAGCGGACTTGTCTCCAAGGGCATATTGCTGTCTCGGGCACCTTATGGTCGTTCTCCTGTGAGTTTAGATTATCGAATCCGACGCAAAAATGATAGCTAATTGTAACGTTCAGGGCCTCCTAATGCCGATGGAACTCTCAAATTGCGTCGAGATTCAATACATCGGCCTCCAGCCGACTTGTCTCCAAGGGGATATTGCTGTCTCGGGCACCATATGATCCTTCTCCTGTGAGTCTAGATTTTCGAATCCGACGCAAAAATGATAGTGAATAGTAACGTTGAGGGCCTCCTAATGGCGATAGAAGACTCAAATTGCGTCGAGATTCAATACATCATCCTCCAGCCGATTTGACTCCAAGGGGATATTGCTGCCTCAGGCACCAAATGGTACGTCTGCTGTGAGTCTAGATTTTCGAATCCGAAGAAAAACTGATAGTTAATTGTAACATTCGGGGCCTCCTGATGACGATGGAACACTCAAATTGCGTCGCGATCCATTACATCGTCCTCCAGCCGACTTGTCTCCAAGGGTCTAATGCTGCCTCGGGCACCTTATGGTCTTTCTCTTGTAAGTCTAGATTTTCGACTCCGACGCAAAAATGATAGTTAATTGTAACGTTCAGGGCCTCCTAATGACGATGGAACTCTCAAATTGCGTCGAGATTCAATACATCGTCCTTCAGCCGACTTGTCTCCAAGGGTCTATTGCTGCCTCGGGCACCTTATGGTCGTTCTCCTGTGAGTCTAGATTTTCGAATCCGACGCAAAAATGATAGTTAATGGTAACGTTCAGGGCCTCCTAATGCTGATGGAACACTCAAATTGCGTCGAGATTCAATACATCGGCCTCCAGCCGACTTGTCTCCAAGGGTCTATTTCTGCCTCGGGCACCTTATGGTCGTTCTCCTGTGAGTCTAGATTTTCGAATCCAACGCAAAAATGATAGTCAATTGTAACGTTCAGGGCCTTCTAATAAAGATGGAACACTCAAATTGCGTCGAGATTCAATACATCGGCCTCCAGCCGACTTGTCTCCAAGGGTCTGTTGCTGCTTCGGGCACCTTATGATCGTTCTCCTGTGAGTTTAGATTATCGAATCCGACGCAAAAATGATAGTTAATTGTAACGTTTAGGGCCTCCTAATGACGATGGAACACTCATTTTGCGACGCGATCCAATACATCGTCCTCCAACTGACTTGTCTCCAAGGGTCAATAGCTGCCACAGGGCACCTTGTGATCGTTCTACTGTGAGTATAGATTTTCGAACCCGACGCAAAACTGATTGTCAATTGTAACGTTCAGGGCCACCTAATGACGATGGAACACTCAAATTGAGTCGAGATTCAATACATCGACCTCCAGCCGACTTGTCTCCAAGGGGATATTGCTGCCTCGGGCACCTAATGGTCGATCTCCTGTGAGTCTAGATTTTCGAATCCGACGCATAAATGATAGTTAATTGTAACGTTCAGGGACTCCTAAAGACGATGGAACACTCAAATTGCGTCGAGAGTCAATACATCGACCTCCAGTCGACTTGTATCCAAGGGGATATTGCAGTCTCGTGCACCATATGATCCTTCTCCTGTTAGTAGATTTTCGAATCCGACGCTGAAATGATAGTTAACTGTAACGTTCAGGGCCTCCTAATGCCGATGGAACACTCAAATTGCGTCGAGATTCAATACATTGGCCTCCAGCCGACTTGTCTCCAAGGGTCTATTGCTGCCTCGGGCTCCTAATGGTCTTTCTCCTGTGTGTTTAGATTATCGAATCCGACGCAAAAATGATAGTTAATTGTAACGTTGAGGGCCTCCTAATGCCGATGGAACACTCAAATTGCGTCGAGATTCAATACATCGGACTCCAGCCGACTTGTCTCCAAGGGTCTATTGCTGCCTCGGGCACCTTATGGTCGTTCTCCTGTGAGTCTAGATTTTCGAATCCGACGCAAAAATGATAGTTAATTGTAACGTTCAGGGCCTCCTAATGACGATAGAAGACTCAAATTGCGTCGAGATTCAATACATCGTCCTCCATCCGATTTGTCTCCAAGGGGATATTGCTGCCTCGGGGACCAAATGCTCCGTCTGCTGTGAGTCTAGATTTTCGAATCCGACGAAAAACTGATAGTTAATTGTAACATTCAGGGCCTCCTAATGACGATGGAACACTCTAATTGCGTCGCGATCCAATACATCGTTATACAGCCGACTTGTCTCCAAGGGTCTAATGCTGCCTCGGGCACCTTATGGTCGTTCTCTTGTAAGTCTAGATTTTCGAATCCGACGCAAAAATGATAGTTAATTGTAACTTTCAGGGCCTCCTAATGACGATGGAACTCGCAAATTGCGTCGAGATTCAATACATCGTCCTCCAGCCGACTTGTCTCCAAGGGTCTATTGCTTCCTCGGGCACCTTATGGTCGTTCTCCTGTGAGTCTAGATTTTCGAATCCGACGCAAAAATGATAGTTAATTGTAACGTTCAGGGCCTTCTAATGAAGATGGAACACTCAAATTGCGTCGAGATTCAATTCATCGGCCTCCAGCCGACTTGTCTCCAAGGGTCTGTTGCTGCCTCGGGCACCTTATGATCGTTCTCCTGTGAGTTTAGATTATCGAATCCGACGCAAAAATGATAGTTGGTTGTAACGTTTAGGGCCTCCTAATGACGATGGAACACTCATTTTGCGTCGCGATCCAATACATCGTCCTCCAACCGACTTGGCTCCAAGGGTTAATAGCTGCCACGGGCACCTTGTGATCGTTCTGCTGTGAGTCTAGATTTTCGAACCCGACGCAAAACTGATTGTCAGTTGTAACGTTCAGGGCCACCTAATGACGATGGAACACTCAAATTGAGTCGAGATTCAATACATCGACCTCCAGCCGACTTGTTTCCAAGGGGATATTGCTGCCTCGGGCTCCATGTGGTCCGTCTCCTGTGAGTCTACATTTTCGAATCCGACGCGAAACTGATAGTTAATTGTAACGTTTAGGGCCTTGTAATGACGATGGAACACTCAAATTGCGTCGAGATTCAATACATCGGCCTCCAGCCGACTTGTCTCCAAGGGTCTGTTGCTGCCTCGGGCACCTTATGGTCGTTCTCCTGTGAGTTTAGATTATCGAATCCGACGATAAAATGATAGTTAATTGTAACGTTCAGGGCCTCCTAATGACGATGGAACACTCAAATTGCGACGAGATTCAATACATCGTCCTCCAGCCGACTTGTCTCCAAGGGTCTAATGCTGCCTCGGGCACAATATGATCCTTCTCCTATGAGTCTAGATTTTCGAATCCGACGCATAAATGATAGTTAATTGTAACGTTCAGGGACTCCTAAAGACGATGGAACATTGAAATTACGTCGAGATTCAATACATCTTCCTCCAGCCGACTTGTCTCCAAGGGTCTAATGCTTCCTCGGGCACAATATGATCCTTCTCCTGTGAGTCTAGATTTTCGAATCCGACGCATAAATGATAGTTAATTGTAACGTTCAGGGACTCCTAAAGACGATGGAACACTCAAATTGCGTCAAGAATCAATACATCGGCCTCCAGCCGACTTGTCTCCAAGGGTCTATTGCTGCCTCGGGCACCTTATGGTCGATCTCTTGTAAGTCTAGATTTTCGAATCCGACGCAAAAACGATAGTTAATTGTAACGTTCAGGGCCTTCTAATGCCGATGGAACACTCAAATTGCGTCGAGATTCAATACATCGGGTTCCAGCCGACTTGTCTCCAAGGGTCTATTGCTGCCTCGGGCACCTTATGGTCGTTCTCCTGTGAGTTTTGATTTTCGAATCCGACGAAAAACTGATAGTTAATTGTAACATTCAGGGCCTCCTAATGACGATGGAACACTCATTTTGCGTCGAGAGTCAATACATCTTCCTCCAGTGGACTTGTCTCCAAGGGGATATTGCTGCCTCGGGCTCCATGTGGTCCGTCTCCTGTGAGTCTAAATTTTCGAATCCGACGCAAAAATGACAATTAATTGTAACGTTCAGGGCCTTGTAATGACGATGGAACACTCAATTTGCGTCAAGAATCAATACATCTGTTTCCAGCCGACTTATCTCCAAGGGTCTATTGCTGCCTCGGGCACCTTATGGTCGTTCACCTGTGAGTCTAGATTTTCGAATCCGACGCAAAAATGATAGTTAATTGTAATGTTCAGGGCCTTGTAATGACGATGGAACACTCAAATTGCGTCGAGATTCAATACATCGGTCTCCAGCCGACTTGTCTCCAAGGGTCTGTTGCTGCCTCGGGCACCTTATGGTCGTTCCCTGTGAGTTTAGATTATCGAATCCGACGCAAAAATGATAGTTAATTGTAACGTTTAGGGCCTCCTAATGACGATGAGACACTCAAATTGCGTCGAGATTCAATACATCGTCCTCCAGCCGACTTGTCTCCATGG
Organism: Schistocerca americana; assembly: GCF_021461395.2. Lineage (NCBI taxonomy): Eukaryota > Metazoa > Arthropoda > Insecta > Orthoptera > Acrididae > Schistocerca > Schistocerca americana. The sequence continues at coordinate 7,079,799 of NC_060122.1, read as the reverse complement.
GGATATTACTGCTTCCGGCCTCTTAAGTTCGCTCTCATGTGAGTCTAGATTTTCGAATCCGACGCGAAACTGATTGTTAATTGTAACGTTCAGGGCTTCCTAATGACGATGGAACACTCAAATTGCCTCGAGATTCAATACATCGGCATTCAGCCGACTTGTTTCCAAGGGTCTATTGCTGCCTCGGGCACCTTATGGCCGTTCTCCTGTGAGTTTAGATTATCGAATCCCTCGCAACAAAGATAGTTAATTGTAACGATTAGGGCCTCCTAATGACGATGGAACACTCAAATTGCGTCGAGATTCAATACATCGGCCTCCAGCCGACTTGTCTCCAAGGGTCTGTTGCTGCCTCGGGCACTTTATGGTCGTTCTCCTGTGAGTTTAGATTATCAAATCCGACGCAAAAATGATAGTTAATTGTAACGTTTAGGGCCTCCTAATGACGATGGGACACTCAAATTGCGTCGAGATTCAATACATCGTCCTCCAGCCGACTTGTCTCCATGGGGATATTACTGCCTCCGGCCTCTTATGTTCGCTCTCATGTGACTCTAGATTTTCGAATCCGACGCGAAACTGATTGTTAATTGAAACGTTCAGGGCCTCGTAATGACGATGGAACACTCAAATTGTGTCGACATTCAATACATCGGCCTCCAGCCGACTTGTCTCCAATGGTCTTTTGCTGTATCGGGCACCTTATGGACGTTCTCCTGTGAGTCTAGATTTTCGAATCCGACGCAAAACTCATAGTTAATAGTAACGTTCAGGGCCTTGAAATGTCGATGGAACACTCAAATTGCGTCGAGATTCAATACATCGGCCTTCAGCCGACTTGTCTCCAAGGGTCTGTTGCTGCCTCGGGCACCTTATGGTCGTTCTCCTGTGAGTTTAGATTATCGAATCCGACGCATAAATGATAGTTAATTGTAACGTTCAGGGACTCCTAAAGACGATGGAAAACTCAAATTGCGTCGAGAGTCAATACATCGACCTCCAGTCGTCTTGTATCCAAGGGGATATTGCAGTCTCGTGCACCATATGATCCTTCTCCTGTTAGTAGATTTTCGAATCCGACGCTAAAATGATAGTTAACTGTAACGTTCAGGGCCTCCTAATGCCGATGGAACACCCAAATTGCGTCGAGATTCAATACATCGGGTTCCAGCCGACTTGTCTCCAAGGGTCTACTGCAGCCTCGGGCACCTTATGGTCGTTCTCCTGTGAGTCTAGATTTTCGAATCCGACGCAAAAATGATAGTGAATACTAACGTTCAGGGCCTCGTAATGACGATAGAAGACTCAAATTGCGTCGATATTCAATACATCGTCCTCCAGTCGATTTGTCTCCAAGGGGATATTGCTGCCTCGGGCACCAAATGGTCCGTTTGCAGTGAGTCTAGATTTTCGAATCCGACGAAAAACTGATAGTTAATTGTAACATTCGGGGCCTCCTGATGACGATGGAACACTCAAATTGCGTCGCGAACCAATACATCGTCCTCCAGCCGACTTGTCTCCAAGGGTCTAATGCTGCCTCGGGCACCTTATGGTCTTTCTCTTGTAAGTCTAGATTTTCGACTCCGACGCAAAAATGATAGTTAATTGTAACGTTCAGGGCCTCTTAATGACGATGGAACTCTCAAATTGCGTCGAGATTCAATACATCGTCCTTCAGCCGACTTGTCTCCAAGGGTCTATTGCTGCCTCGGGCACCTTATGGTCGTTCTCCTGTGAGTCTAGATTTTCGAATCCGACGCAAAAATGATAGTTAATTGTAACGTTCAGGGCCTCCTAATGCCGATGGAACACTCAAATTGCGTCGAGATTCAATACATCGGCCTCCAGCCGACTTGTCTCCAAGGGTCTATTTCAGCCTCGGGCACCTTATGGTCGTTCTCCTGTGAGTCTAGACTTTCGAATCCAACGCAAAAATGATAGTCAATTGTAACGTTCAGGGCCTTCTAATGAAGATGGAACACTCAAATTGCGTCGAGATTCAATACATCGGCCTCCAGCCGACTTGTCTCCAAGGGTCTGTTGCTGCTTCGGGCACCTTATGATCGTTCTCCTGTGAGTTTAGATTATCGAATCCGACGCAAAAATGATAGTTAATTGTAACGTTTAGGGCCTCCTAATGACGATGGAACACTCATTTGGCGACGCGATCCAATACATCGTCCTCCAACTGACTTGTCTCCAAGGGTCAATAGCTGCCACAGGGCACCTTGTGATCGTTCTACTGTGAGTCTAGATTTTCGAACCCGACGCAAAACTGATTGTCAATTGTAACGTTCAGGGCCACCTAATGACGATGGAACACTCAAATTGAGTCGAGATTCAATACATCGACCTCCAGCCGACTTGTCTCCAAGGGGATATTGCTGCCTCGGGCACCTAATGGTCGATCTCCTGTGAGTCTAGATTTTCGAATCCGACGCATAAATGATAGTTAATTGTAACGTTCAGGGACTCCTAAAGACGATGGAACACTCAAATTGCGTCGAGAGTCAATACATCGACCTCCAGTCGACTTGTATCCAAGGGGATATTGCAGTCTCGTGCACCATATGATCCTTCTCCTGTTAGTAGATTTTCGAATCCGACGCTGAAATGATAGTTAACTGTAACGTTCAGGGCCTCCTAATGCCGATGGAACACTCAAATTGCGTCGAGATTCAATACATTGGCCTCCAGCCGACTTGTCTCCAAGGGTCTATTGCTGCCTCGGGCTCCTAATGGTCGTTCTCCTGTGTGTTTAGATTATCGAATCCGACGCAAAAATGATAGTTAATTGTAACGTTGAGGGCCTCCTAATGCCGATGGAACACCCAAATTGCGTCGAGATTCAATACATCGGACTCCAGCCGACTTGTCTCCAAGGGTCTATTGCTGCCTCGGGCACCTTATGGTCGTTCTCCTGTGAGTCTAGATTTTCGAATCCGACGCAAAAATGATAGTTAATTGTAACGTTCAGGGCCTCCTAATGACGATAGAAGACTCAAATTGCGTCGAGATTCAATACATCGTCCTCCATCCGATTTGTCTCCAAGGGGATATTGCTGCCTCGGGGACCAAATGCTCCGTCTGCTGTGAGTCTAGATTTTCGAATCCGACGAAAAACTGATAGTTAATTGTAACATTCAGGGCCTCCTAATGACGATGGAACACTCTAATTGCGTCGCGATCCAATACATCGTTATCCAGCCGACTTGTCTCCAAGGGTCTAATGCTGCCTCGGGCACCTTATGGTCGTTCTCTTGTAAGTCTAGATTTTCGAATCCGACGCAAAAATGATAGTTAATTGTAACGTTCAGGGCCTCCTAATGACGATGGAACTCGCAAATTGCGTCGAGATTCAATACGTCGTCCTCCAGCCGACTTGTCTCCAAGGGTCTATTGCTTCCTCGGGCACCTTGTGGTCGTTCTCCTGTGAGTCTAGATTTTCGAATCCGACGCAAAAATGATAGTTAATTGTAACGTTCAGGGCCTTCTAATGAAGATGGAACACTCAAATTGCGTCGAGATTCAATTCATCGGCCTCCAGCCGACTTGTCTCCAAGGGTCTGTTGCTGCCTCGGGCACCTTATGATCGTTCTCCTGTGAGTTTAGATTATCGAATCCGACGCAAAAATGATAGTTGGTTGTAACGTTTAGGGCCTCCTAATGACGATGGAACACTCATTTTGCGTCGCGATCCAATACATCGTCCTCCAACCGACTTGGCTCCAAGGGTTAATAGCTGCCACGGGCACCTTGTGATCGTTCTGCTGTGAGTCTAGATTTTCGAACCCGACGCAAAACTGATTGTCAGTTGTAACGTTCAGGGCCACCTAATGACGATGGAACACTCAAATTGAGTCGAGATTCAATACATCGACCTCCAGCCGACTTGTATCGAAGGGGATATTGCAGTCTCGTGCACCATATGATCCTTCTCCTGTTAGTAGATTTTCGAATCCGACGCTAAAATGATAGTTAACTGTAACGTTCAGGGCCTCCTAATGCCGATGGAACACTCAAATTGCGTCGAGATTCGATATATCGGCCTCCAGCCGACTTGCCTCCAAGGGGATATTGCTGCCTCGGGCACCTTATGGTCGTTCTCCTGTGAGTCTAGATTTTCGAATCCGACCCAAAAATGATATTTAATTGTAACGTTCAGGGCCTTCTAGTGACGATGGAACACTCAAATTGCGTCGCGATTCAATACATCGTCCTCCAGCCGACTTGTCTCCAAGGGGATATCGCTGCCTCGGGCACCACATGGTCCTTCTCCGGTGATTCTACGTTTTCGAATTCGACGCAAAACTGCTAGTTAATTGTAACGTTCAGGGCCTCCTAAAGACGATGGAGCACTCAAATTGCGTCGCGATTCAATACATCGTACTCCAGCGGACTGGTCTCCAAGGGGATATTGCTGCCTCGGGCACCTTATGGTCCGTCTCCAGTGAGTCTAGATTTTCGATTCCAACGAAGAACTGATGGTTAATTGTAACATTCAGGGCCTCCTAATGACGATGGAACACTCAAATTGCGTCGAGATTCAATACATCGGCCTCCAGCCGACTTGTCTCCAAGGGGATATCGCTGCCTCGTTCACCACACGGTCCGTCTCCGGTGATTCTACGTTTTCGAATCCGACGCAAAACTCATAGTTAATTGTAACGTTCAGGGCCTCCTATTGGCAATGGAACACTCAAATTGCGTCTAGATTCAATACATCGACCTCCAGCAAACTTGTCTCCAAGGGGATATTGCTGCATCGGGCACCTTATGCTCGTTCTCCTGTGAGTTTAGATTTTCGAATCCGACGAAAAACTGATAGTTAATTGTTACAATCAGGGCCTCCTAATGACGATGGAACACTCATTTTCGTCGCGATTCAATACGTCGTCCTCCAACCGACTTGTCTCCAATGGTCAATAGCTGCCACGGGCACCTTGTGATCGTTCTGCTGTGAGTCTAGATTTTCGAACCCGACGCAAAACTGATTGTTAATTGTAACGTTCAGGGCCACCTAATGACGATGGAACACTCAAATTGAGTCGAGATTCAATACATCGATCTCCAGCCGACTTGTTTCCAAGGGGATATTGCTGCCTCGGGCTCCATGTGGTCCGTCTCCTGTGAGTCTAGATTTTCGAATCCGACGCGAAACTGATAGTTAATTGTAACGTTTAGGGCCTTGTAATGACGATGGAACACTCAAATTGCGTCGAGATTCAATACATCGGCCTCCAGCCGACTTGTCTCCAAGGGTCTGTTGCTGCCTCGGGCACCTTATGGTCGTTCTCCTGTGAGTTTAGATTATCGAATCCGACGATAAAATGATAGTTAATTGTAACGTTCAGGGCCTCCTAATGACGATGGAACACTCAAATTGCGACGAGATTCAATACATCGTCCTCCAGCCGACTTGTCTCCAAGGTTCTAATGCTGCCTCGGGCACAATATGATCCTTCTCCTATGAGTCTAGATTTTCGAATCCGACGCATAAATGATAGTTAATTGTAACGTTCAGGGACTCCTAAAGACGATGGAACATTGAAATTACGTCGAGATTCAATACATCTTCCTCCAGCCGACTTGTCTCCAAGGGACTAATGCTTCCTCGGGCACAATATGATCCTTCTCCTGTGAGTCTAGATTTTCGAATCCGACGCATAAATGATAGTTAATTGTAACGTTCAGGGACTCCTAAAGACGATGGAACACTCAAATTGCCTCGAGATTCAATACATCGTCCTCCAGCCGACTTGTCTCCAAGGGTCTATTGCTGCCTCGGGCACCTTATGGTCGTTCTCCTGTGAGTTTAGATTATCGAATCCGACGCAAAAATGATAGTTAACTGTAACGTTTAGGGCCTCCTAATGACGATGGAACACTGAAATTGCGTCGGGAGTCAATACATCGACCTCCAGTCGACTTGTATCCAAGGGGATATCGCCGCCTCGGGCACCACATGGTCCGTCTCCGATGATTCAACGTTTTCGAATCCGACGCAAAACTCATAGTTAATTGTAACGTTCAGGGCCTCCTATTGGCGATGGAACACTCAAATTGCGTCAAGAATCAATACATCGGCCTCCAGCCGACTTGTCTCCAAGGGTCTATTGCTGCCTCGGGCACCTTATGGTCGATCTCTTGTAAGTCTAGATTTTCGAATCCGACGCAAAAACGATAGTTAATTGTAACGTTCAGGGCCTTCTAATGCCGATGGAACACTCAAATTGCGTCGAGATTCAATACATCGGGTTCCAGCCGACTTGTCTCCAAGGGTCTATTGCTGCCTCGGGCACCTTATGGTCGTTCTCCTGTGAGTTTAGATTTTCGAATCCGACGAAAAACTGATAGTTAATTGTAACATTCAGGGCCTCCTAATGACGTTGGAACACTCATTTTGCGTCGAGAGTCAATACATCTTCCTCCAGTGGACTTGTCTCCAAGGGGATATTGCTGCCTCGGGCTCCATGTGGTCCGTCTCCTGTGAGTCTAAATTTTCGAATCCGACGCAAAAATGACAATTAATTGTAACGTTCAGGGCCTTGTAATGACGATGGAACACTCAATTTGCGTGAAGAATCAATACATCGGTTTCCAGCCGACATGTCTCCAAGGGTCTATTGCAGCCTCGGGCACCTTATGGTCGTTCTCCTGTGAGTCTAGATTTTCGAATCCGACGCAAAAATGATAGTTAATTGTAACGTTCAGGGCCTTGTAATGATGATGGAACACTCAATTTGCGTCGAGATTCAATACATCGGTCTCCAGCCGACTTGTCTCCAAGGGTCTGTTGCTGCCTCGGGCACCTTATGGCCGTTCTCCTGTGAGTTTAGATTATCGAATCCCTCGCAACAGAGATAGTTAATTGTAACGTTTAGGGCCTCCTAATGACGATGGAACACTCAAATTGCGTCGAGATTCAATACATCGGCCTCCAGCCGACTTGTCTCTAAGGGTCTATTGCTGCCTCGGGCACCTTATTGTCGCTCTCCTGTGAGTCTAGATTTTCGAATCCGACGCAAAAATGATAGTTAACGTTCAGGGCCTTGTAATGACGATGGAACACTCAAATTGCGTCGAGATTCAATACATCGGCCTCCAGCGGACTTGTCTCCAAGGGGATATTGCTGTCTCGAGCACCGTATGAACTTCTCCTGTGAGTAGATTTTCGAATCCGACGCGAAACTGATAGTTAACCGTAACGTTCAGGGGACCTCCTAATGCCGATGGAACACTCAAATTGCGTCGAGATTCAATACATCGGCCTCCAGCCGACTTGTCTCCAAGGGTCTGTTGCTGCCTCGGGCACTTTATGGTCGTTCTCCTGTGAGTTTAGATTATCGAATCCGACGCAAAAATGATAGTTAATTGTAACGTTTAGGGCCTCCTAATGACGATGGGACACTCAAATTGCGTCGAGATTCAATACATCGTCCTCCAGCCGACTTGTCTCCATGGGGATATTACTGCCTCCGGCCTCTTATGTTCGCTCTCATGTGAGTCTAGATTTTCGAATCCGACGCGAAACTGATTGTTAATTGTAACGTTCAGGGCCTCCTAATGACGATGGAACACTCAAATTGCGTCGACATTCAGTACATCGGCCTCCAGCCGACTTGTCTCCAAGGGTCTGTTGCTGCCTCGGGCACCTTATGGTCGTTCTCCTGTGAGTCTAGATTTTCGAATCCGACGCATAAATCATAGTTATTTGTAACGTTCAGGGACTCCTAAAGACGATGGAACACTCAAATTGCGTCGAGACAAAACATCGACCTCCAGTCGACTTGTATCCAAGGGGATATTGCAGTCTCGTGCACCATATGATCCTTCTCCTGTTAGTAGATTTTCGAATCCGACGCTAAAATGATAGTTAACTGTAACGTTCAGGGCCTCCTAATGCCGATGGAACACTCAAATTGCGTCGAGATTCAATACATCGGCCTCCAGCCGACTTGTCCCCAAGGGTCTATTGCTGCCACGGGCACCTTATGGTCGTTCTCTTGTAAGTCTAGATTTTCGAATCCGACGCAAAAATGATAGTTAATTGTAACGTTCAGGGCCTTCTAATGACGATGGAACACTCAAATTGCGTCGAGATTCAATACATCGGCCTCCAGCCGACTTGTCTCCAAGGGGATATCGCCGCCTCGGGCACCACATGGTCCGTCTCCGGTGATTCTACGTTTTCGAATCCGACGCAAAACTCATAGTTAATTGTAACGTTCAGGGCCTCCTATTGGCGATGGAACACTCAAATTGCGTCAAGAATCAATACACCGGCGTCCAGCCGACTTGTCTCCAAGGGTCTATTGCTGCCTCGGGCACCTTATGGTCGTTCTCTTGTAAGTCTAGATTTTCGAATCCGACTCAAATATGATAGTTAATTGTAACGTTCAGGGCCTCCTAATGCCGATGGAACACTCAAATTGCGTCGAGATTCAATACATCGGGTTCCAGCCGACTTGTTTCCAAGGGTCTATTGCTGCCTCGGGCACCTTATGGTCGTTCTCCTGTGAGTTTAGATTTTCGAATCCGACGAAAAACTGATAGTTAATTGTACATTCAGGGCCTCCTAATGACGATGGAACACTCATTTTGCGTCGAGAGTCAATACATCTTCCTCCAGCGGACTTGTCTACAAGGGGATATTGCTGCCTCGGGCTCTATGTGGTCCGTCTCCTGTGAGTCTAGATTTTCGAATCCGACGCAAAAATGATAGTTAATTGTAACGTTCAGGGCCTCCTAATGACGATGGGACACTCAAATTGCGTCGAGATTCAATACATCGTCCTCCAGCCGACTTGTCTCCAAGGGTCTGTTGCTGCCTCGGGCACCTTATGGTCGTTCTCCTGTGAGTTTAGATTATCGAATCCGCCGCAAAAATGATAGTTAATTCTAACGTTTAGGGCCTCCTAATGACGATGGGACACTCAAATTGCGTTAGATTCAATACATCGTCCTCCAGCCGACTTGTCTCCATGGGGATATTACTGCCTCCGGGCTCTTATGTTCGCTCTCATGTGAGTCTAGATTTTCGTATCCGACGCGAAACTGATTGTTAATTGTAACGTTCAGGGCTTCCTAATGACGATGGAACACTCAAATTGCCTCGAGATTCAATACATCGGCATTCAGCCGATTTGTCTCCAAGGGGATATTGCTGCCTCGGGCACCAAATGGTCCGTCTCCTGTGAGTCTGGATTTTTGAATCCGACGCGAAACTGATAGTTAATTGTAAAGTTCAGGGCCTCCAAATGACGATGGAGCACTCAAATTGCGTCGAGATTCAATACATCGGCCTCCTGCCGACTTGTCTCAAAGGGTCTGTTGCTGCCTCGGGCACCTTATGGTCGTCCTCCGGTGAGTTTAGATTATCGAATCCGACGCATAAATGATAGTTAATTGTAACGTTCAGGGACTCCTAAAGACGATGGAACACTCAAATTGCGTCGAGAGTCAATACATCGACCTCCAGTCGACTTGTATCCAAGGGGATATTGCAGTCTCGGGCACAATATGATCCTTCTCCTGTGAGTCTAGATTTTCGAATCCGACGCAAAAATGATAGTGAATAGTAACGTTCAGCGCCTCCTAATGACGATAGAAGACTCAAATTGCGTCGAGATTCGATACATCGTCCTCCAGCCGAATTGTCTCCAAGGGTCTATTGCTGCCTCGGGCACCACATGGTCCTTCTCCTGTGAGTCTAGATTTTCGAATCCGACGCTAAAATGATAGTTAATTGTAACGATTATGGCCTCCTAATGACGATGGGACACTCAAATTGCGTCGAGATTCAATACATCGTCCTCCAGCCGACTTGTCTCCAACGGTCTAATGCTGCCTCGGGCCCCTTATGGTCGTTCTCTTGTAAGTCTAGAGTATCGAATCCGACGCAAAAATGATAGTTAATTGTAACGTTCAGGGCCTCCTAATGACGATGGAACTCTCAAATTGCGTCGAGATTTATACATCGGCCTCCAGCCGACTTGTCTCCAAATGTCTGTTGCTGCCTCGGGCACCTTATGGTCGTTCTCCTTTGTTTAGATTATCGAATCCGACGCAAAAATGATAGTTAATTGTAACGTTCAGGGACTCCTAAAGACGATGGAACACTCAAATTGCGTCGAGATTCAATACATCGTCCTCCAGCCGACTTGTCTCCAAGGGATATTGCTGCCTCGGGCACCAAATGTTCCGTCTGCTGTGAGTCTAGATTTTCGAATACGACGCAAAAATGATAGTTAATTGTAACGATTATGGCCTCCTAATGTCGATGGAACACTCAAATTGCGTCGAGAGTCAATACATCGACCTCCAGTCGACTTGTATCCAAGGGAATATTGCAGTCTCGGGCACAATATGATCCTTCTCCTGTGAGTCTAGATTTTCGAATCCGACGCAAAAATGATAGTTAATTGTAACGTTCAGGGCCTCCTAATGACGATGGAACACTCAAATTGCGTCGAGATTCAATACATCGTCCTCCAGCCGACTTGTCTCCAAGGGATATTGCTGCCTCGGGCACCAAATGTTGCGTCTGCTGTGAGTCTAGATTTTCGAATACGACGCAAAAATGGTAGTTAATTGTAACGATAATGGCCTCCTAATGACGATGGGACACCCAAATTGCGTCGAGATTCAATACATCGTCCTCCAGCCGACTTGTCTCCAAGGGTCTGTTGCTGCCTCAGGCACCTTATGGTCGTTCTCCTGTGAGTTTAGATTTTCGAATCCGACGCAAAAATGATAGTTAATTGTAACGTTCAGGGCCTCCTAATGACGATGGAACTCTCAAATTGCGTCGAGATTCAATACATCGGCCTCCAGCCGACTTGTCTCCAAGGGTCTGTTGCTGCCTCAGGCACCTTATGGTCGTTCTCCTGTGAGTTTAGATTATCGAATCCGACGCAAAAATGATAGTTAATTGTAACGTTTAGGGCCTCCTAATGACGATGGGACACTCAAATTGAATCGAGATTCAATACATCGGCATTCAGCCGATTTGTCTCCAAGGGTCTATTGCTGCCTCGGGCACCTTATGGTCGTTCTCTTGTAAGTCTAGATTTTCGAATCCGACGCAAAACTCATAGTTAATTGTAACGTTCAGGGCCTCCTAATGACCATGGAACACTCAAATTGCGTCAAGAATCAATACATCGGTTTCCAGCCGACTTGTCTCCAAGGGTCTATTGCTGCCTCGGGCACCTTATGGTCGTTCTCCTGTGAGTCTAGATTTTCGAATCCGACGCATAAGTGATAGTAATTGTAACGTTCAGGGACTCCTAAAGACGACGGAACACTCAAATTGCGTCGAGAGTCAATACATCGACCTCCAATCGACTTGTATCCAAGGGGATATTGCAGTCTCGGGCACAATATGATCCTTCTCCATTGAGTCTAGATTTTCGAATCCGACGCAAAAATGATAGTGAATTGTAACGTTCAGCGCCTCCTAATGACGATAGAAGACTCAAATTGCGTCGAGATTCAATACATCGTCCTCCAGCCGATTTGTCTCCAAGGGGATATTGCTGCCTCGGGCACCAAATGGTCCGTGTGCTGTGAGTCTAGATTTTCGAATCCGACGAAAAACTGATAGTTAATTGTAGCATTCAGGGCCTCCTAATGACGATGGAACACTCAAATTGCGTCGCGATCCAATACATCGTCCTCCAGCCGACTTGTCTCCAAGGGTCTAATGCTGCCTCGGGCACCTTATGGTCGTTCTCCTGTGAGTCTAGATTTTCGAATCCGACGCATAAATGATAGTTAATTGTAACGTTCAGGGACTCCTAAAGACGATGGAACACTCAAATTGCGTCGAGAGTCAATACATCGACCTCCAGTCGACTTGCATCCAAGGGGATATTGCAGTTTCGGGCACAATATGATCCTTCTCCTGTGATTCTAGATTTTTGAATCCGACGCAAAAATGAAAGTTAATTGTAACGTTCAGGGCCTCCAACTGACGATGGAACACTCAAATTGCGTCGCGATCCAATACATCGTCGTCCAGCCGACTTGACTCCAAGGGTCTAATGCTGCCTCGGGCACCTTATGGTCGTTCTCTTGTAAGTCTAGATTTTCGAATCCGCCGCAAAACTGACAGTTCATTATTACGTTCAGGGCGACCTAATGACGATAGAAGACTCAAATTGCGTCGAGATTTACTACATCGTCCTCCAGCCGATTTGTCTCCAAGGGGATATTGCTGCCTCGGGCACCAAATGGTCCGTCTGCTGTGAGTCTAGATTTTCGAATCCGACGAAAAACTGATAGTTAATTGAAACATTCAGGGCCTCCTATTGACGATGGAACACTCAAATTGCGTCGCGATCCAATACATCGTCCTCCAGCCGACTTGTCTCCAAGGGTCTATTAGTGCCTCGGGCACATTATGGTCGTTCTCCTGTGAGTCTAGATTTTCGAATCCGACGCAAAAATGATAGTCAATTGTAACGTTCAGGGCCTTTTAATGACGATGGAACACTCAAATTGCGTCGAGATTCAATACATCGGCCTCCAGCCGACTTGTCTCCAAGGGGATATTGCTGTCTCGAGCACCGTATGAACTTCTAATGTGAGTAGATTTTCGAATCCGACGCGAAACTGATAGTTAACCGTAACGTTCAGGGGACCTCCTAATGCCGATGGAACACTCAAATTGCGTCGAGATTCAATACATCGGCCTCCAGCCGACTTGTCTTCAAGGGTCTGTTGCCGCCTCGGGCACTTTATGGTCGTTCTCCTGTGAGTTTAGATTATCGAATCCGACGCAAAAATGATAGTTAATTGTAACGTTTAGGGCCTCCTAGTGACGATGGGACACTCAAATTGCGTCGAGATTCAATACATCGTCCTCCAGCCGACTTGTCTCCATGGGGATATTACTGCCTCCGGCCTCTTATGTTCGCTCTCATGTGAGTCTAGATTTTCGAATCCGACGCGAAACTGATTGTTAATTGTAACGTTCAGGGAATCCTAATGACGATGGAACACTCAAATTGCGTCGACATTCAATACATCGGCCTCCAGCCGACTTGTCTCCAAGGGTCTGTTGCTGCCTCGGGCACCTTATGGTCGTTCTCCTGTGAGTCTAGATTTTCGAATCCGACGCATAAATGATAGTTAATTGTAACGTTCAGGGACTCCGAAAGACGATGGAACACTCAAATTGCGTCGAGAGTCAATACATCGACCTCCAGTCGACTTGTATCCAAGGGGATATTGTAGTCTCGTGCACCATATGATCCTTCTCCTGTCAGTAGATTTTCGAATCCGACGCTAAAATGATAGTTAACTGTAACGTTCAGGGCTTCCTAATGCCGATGGAACACTCAAATTGCGTCGAGATTCAATACTTCGGCCTCCAGCCGACTTGTCTCCAAAGGTCTATTGCTGCCACGGGCACCTTATGGTCGTTCTCTTGTAAGTCTAGATTTTCGAATCCGACGCAAAAATGATAGTTAATTGTAACGTTCAGGGCCTTCTAATGACGATGGAACACTCAAATTGCGTCGAGATTCAATACATCGGCCTCCAGCCGACTTGTCTCCAAGGGGATATCGCCGCCTCGGGCACCACATGGTCCGTCTCCGGTGATTCTACGTTTTCGAATCCAACGCAAAACTCATAGTTAATTGTAACGTTCAGGGCCTCCTATTGGCGATGGAACACTCAAATTGCGTCAAGAATCAATACATCGGCGTCCAGCCGACTTGTCTCCAAGGGTCTATTGCTGCCTCGGGCACCTTATGGTCGTTCTCCTGTGAGTTTAGATTTTCGAATCCGACGAAAAACTGATAGTTAATTGTACATTCAGGGCGTCCTAATGACGATGGAACACTCATTTTGCGTCGAGAGTCAATACATCTTCCTCCAGCGGACTTGTCTACAAGGGGATATTGCTGCCTCGGGCACCAAATGTTCCGTCTGCTGTGAGTCTAGATTTTCGAATACGACGCAAAAATGAAAGTTAATTGTAACGTTCAGGGCCTCCAACTGACGATGGAACACTCAAATTGCGTCGCGATCCAATACATCGACCTCCAGCCGACTTGTCTCCAAGGGTCTAATGCTGCCTCGGGCACCTTATGGCCGTTCTCTTGTAAGTCTAGATTTTCGAATCCGACGCAAAACTGATAGCTCATTATAACGTTCAGGGCGACCTAATGACGATAGATGACTCAAATTGCGTCGAGATTCAATACATCGTCCTCCAGCCGATTTGTCTCCAAGGGGATATTGCTGCCTCGGGCACCAAATGGTCCGAATGCTGTGAGTCTAGATTTTCGAATCCGACGAAAAACTGGTACTTAATTGTAACATTCAGGGCCTCCTAATGACGATGGAACACTCAAATTGCGTCGCGATCCAATACATCGTCGTCCAGCCGACTTGACTCCAAGGGTCTAATGCTGCCTCGGGCTCCTTATGGTCGTTCTCTTGTAAGTCTAGATTTTCGAATCCGACGCAAAACTGACAGTTCAATATTACGTTCAGGGCGACCTAATGACGATAGAAGACTCAAATTGCGTCGAGATTCACTACATCGTCCTCCAGCCGATTTGTCTCCAAGGGGATATTGCTGCCTCGGGCACCAAATGGTCCGTCTGCTGTGAGTCTAGATTTTCGAATCCGACGAAAAACTGATAGTTAATTGTAACATTCAGGGCCTCCTAATGACGATGGAACACTCAAATAGCGTCGAGATTCAATACATCGGCCTCCAGCCGACTTGTCTCCAAGGGGATATTGCTGTCTCGAGCACCGTATGAACTTCTCCTGTGAGTAGATTTTCGAATCCGACGCGAAACTGATAGTTAACCGTAACGTTCAGGGGACCTCCTAATGCCGATGGAACACTCGAATTGCGTCGAGATTCAATACATCGGCCTCCAGCCGACTTGTCTCCAAGGGTCTGTTGCTGCCTCGGGCAGTTTATGGACGTTCTCCTGTGAGTTTAGATTATCGAATTCGACGCAAAAATGATAGTTAATTGTAACGTTTAGGGCCTCCTAATGACGATGGGACACTCAAATTGCGTCGAGATTCAATACATCGTCCTCCAGCCGACTAGTCTCCATGGGGATATTACTGCCTCCGGCTTCTTATGTTCGCTCTCATGTGAGTCTAGATTTTCGAATCCGACGCGAAACTGATTGTTAATTGTAACGTTCAGGGAATCCTAATGACGATGGAAAACTCAAATTGCGTCGACATTCAATACATCGGCTTCCAGCCGACTTGTCTCCAAGTGTCTGTTGCTGCCTCGGGCACCTTATGGTCGTTCTCCTGTGAGTCTAGATTTTCGTATCCGACGCTAAAATGATAGTTAACTGTAACGTTCAGGGCCTCCTAATGCCGATGGAACACTCAAATTGCGTCGAGATTCAATGCATCGGCCTCCAGCCGACTTGTCTCCAAGGGTCTATTGCTGCCACGGGCACCTTATGGTCGTTCTCTTGTAAGTATAGATTTTCGAATCCGACGCAAAAATGATAGTTAATTGTAACGTTCAGGGCCTTCTAATGACGATGGAACACTCAAATTGCGTCGAGATTCAATACATCGGCCTCCAGCCGACTTGTCTCCAAGGGTCTATTGCTGCCTCGGGCACCTTATGGTCGTTCTCTTGTAAGTCTAGATTTTCCAATCCGACGCAAAAATGATAGTTAATTGTAACGTTCAGGGCCTCCTAATGACGATGGAAAACTCAAATTGCGTCGAGAATCAATACATCGGCCTCCAGCCGACTTGACTCCAAGGGTCTTTTGCTGCCTCGGGCACCTTATGGTCGTTCTCCTGTGAGTCTAGAATTTCGAATCCGACGCAAAACTCATAGTTAATTGTAACGTTCAGGGCCTTGTAATGACGATGGAACACTCAAATTGCGTCGAGATTCAATACATCGGCCTTCAGCCGACTTGTCTCCAAGGGTCTGTTGCTGCCTCGGGCACCTTATGGTCGTTCTCCTGTGAGTTTAGATTATCGAATCCGCCGCAAAAATGATAGTTAATTCTAACGTTTAGGGCCTCCTAATGACGATGGGACACTCAAATTGCGTCGAGATTCAATACATCGGCCTCCTGCCGACTTGTCTCCAAGGGTCTGTTGCTGCCTCGGGCACCTTATGGTCGTCCTCCGGTGAGTTTAGATTATCGAATCCGACGCAAAATTGATAGTTGATTGTAACGTTTAGGGCCTCCTAATGACGATGGAACACTCAAATTGCGTCGAGATTCAATCCATCGGCCTCCAGCCGACTTGTCCCCAAGGGTCTGTTGCTGCCTCGGGCACCTTATGGTCGTTCTCCTGTGAGTTTAGATTATCGAATCCGACGCAAAAATGATAGTTAATTGTAACGTTTAGGGCCTCCTAATGACGATGGGACACTCAAATTGCGTCGAGATTCAACACATCGTCCTCCAGCCGACTTGTCTCCATGGGGATATTACTGCCTCCGGCCTCTTATGTTCGCTCTCATGTGAGTCTAGATTTTCGAATCCGACGCGAAACTGATTTTTAATTGTAACGTTCAGGGTTTCCTAATGACGATGGAACACTCAAATTGCCTCGAGATTTAATACATCGGCATTCAGCCGATTTGTCTCCAAGGGTCTATTGCTGCCTCGGGCACCGTATGGTCGTTCCCCTGTGAGTCAACATTTTAGAATCCGACGAAAAACTGATAGTTAATTGTAATGCTCAGGGCCTCTTAATGACGATGGAACACTCATTTTGCGTCGAGAGTCAATACATCTTCCTCCAGCCGACTTGTCTACAAGGGGATATTGCTGCCTCGGGCTCCATGTGGTCCGTCTCCTGTGAGTCTAGCTTTTCGAATCCGACGCAAAAATGATAGTTAATTGTAACGTTCAGGGCCTTCTAACGACGATGGAACACTCAAATTGCGTCGAGATTCAATACATCGGTTTCCAGCCGACTTGTCTCCAAGGGTCTATTGCTGCCTCGGGCACCTTATGGTCGTTCTCCTGTGAGTCTAGATTTTCGAATCCGACGCAAAAATGATAGTGAATTGTAACGTTCAGCGCCTCCTAATGACGATAGAAGACTCAAATTGCGTCGAGATTCAATACATCGTCCTCCAGCCGATTTGTCTCCAAGGGGATATTGCTGACTCGGGCACCAAATGTTCCGTCTGCTGTGAGTCTAGATCTTCGAATCCGACGAAAAACTGATAGTTAATTGTAACATTCAGGGCCTCCTAATGACGATGGAACACTCAAATTGCGTCGCGATCAAATACATCGTCCTCCAGCCGACTTGTCTCCAAGGGTCTAATGCTGCCTCGGGCACCTTATGGTCGTTCTCTTGTAAGTCTAGATTTTCGAATCCGACGTAAAACTGATAGTTCATTATAACGTTCAGGGCGACCTAATGACGATAGAAGACTCAAATTGCGTCGAGATTCACTACATCGTCCTCCAGCCGACTTGTCTCCAAGGGTCTATTGGTGCCTCGGGCACCTTATGGTCGTTCTCCTGTGAGTCTAGATTTTCGAATCCCACGCAAAAATGATAGTTAATTGTAACGTTCAGGGCCTTTTAATAACGATGGAACACTCAAATCGCGTCGAGATTCAATACATCGGCCTCCAGCCGACTTGTCTCCAAGGGTCTGTTGCTGCCTCGGGCACCTTATGGTCGTTCTCCTGTGAGTGTAGAATATCGAATCCGACGCAATAATGATAGTTAATTGTAACGTTTAGGGCCTAAGAATGACGATGGAACACTCAAATTGCGTCGAGTTTCAATACGTCGGCCTCCAGCGGACTGGTCTCCAAGGGTCTATTGCTGCCTCGGGCCCCTTATGGTCGTTCTCCTGTGAGTCTAGATTTTCGAATCCGACGCAAAACTCATGGTTAATTGTAACGTTCAGGGCCTTGTAATGACGATGGAACACGCAAATTGCGTCGAGATTCAATACATCGGCCTCCAGCCGACTTGTCTCCAAGGGTCTGTTGCTGCCTCGGGCACCTTATGGTCGTTCTCCTGTGAGTCAACATTTTAGAATCCGACGCAAAAATGATAGTTAATTGTAACGTTCAGGGCCTTGTAATGACGATGGAACACTCAAATTGCGTCGAGATTCAATACATCGTCCTCCACCCGACTTGTCTCCAAGGGTCTAATGCTGCCTCGGGCACCTTATGGTCGTTCTCTTGTAAGTCTAGATTTTCGAATCCGACGCAATAATGATAGTTAATTGTAACGTTCAGGGCCTCCTAAAGACGATGGAACTCTCAAATTGCGTCGAGATTCAATACATCCTCCTCCAGCCGACTTGTCTCCAAGGGTCTATTGCTGCCTCGGGCACCTTATGATCGTTCTCCTGTGAGTCTAGATTTTCGAATCGGACGCAAAAATGATAGTTAATTGCAACGTTCAGGGCCTCCTAATGCCGATGGAACCCTCAAATTGCGTCGAGATTCAATACATCGTCCTCCAGCCGACTTGTCTCCAAGGGTCTGTTGCTGCCTCGGGCACCTTATGGTCGTTCTCCTGTGAGTTTAGATTATCGAATCCGACGCAAAAGTGATAGTTAATTGTAACGTTTAGTACCTCCTAATGACGACGGAACACTCAAATTGCGTCGAGATTCAATACATCGGCCTCCAGCCGACTTGTCTCCAAGGGTCTGTTGCTGCCTCGGGCACCTTATGGTCGTTCTCCTGTGAGTTTAGATTATCGAATCCGACGCAAAAATGATAGTTAATTGTAGCGTTTATTGCCTCCTAATGACGATGGGACACTCAAATTGCGTCGAGATTCAATACATCGTCCTCCAGCCGACATGTCTCCATGGGGATATTACTGCCTCCGGCCTCTTATGTTCGCTCTCATGTGAGTCTAGATTTTGGAATCCGACGCGAAACTGATTGTTAATTGTAACGTTCAGGGCTTCCTAATGACGATGGAACACTTAAATTGCCTCGAGATTTAATACATCGGCATTCAGCCGATTTGTCTCCAAGGGTCTATTGCTGCCTCGGGCACCGTATGGTCGTTCCCCTGTGAGTCAACATTTTAGAATCCGACGCAAAACTGATAGTTAATTGTAATGCTCAGGGCCTCTTAATGACGATGGAACACTCATTTTGCGTCGAGAGTCAATACATCTTCCTCCAGCCGACTTGTCTACAAGGGGATATTGCTGCCTCGGGCTCCATGTGGTCCGTCTCCTGTGAGTCTAGATTTTCGAATCCGACGCAAAAATGATAGTTAATTGTAACGTTCAGGGCCTTCTAATGACGATGGAACACTCAAATTGCGTCGAGATTCAATACATCGGCCTCCAGCCGACTTGTCTCCAAGGGTCTATTGCTACCTCGGGCACCATATGATCCTTCTCCTGTGAGTCTAGATTTTCGAATCCGACGTAAAAATGATAGTTAATTGTAACGTTCAGGTCCTTCTAATGACGAAGAAACACTCAAATTGCGTCGAGATTCAATACATCGTCCTCCAGCCGACTTGTCTCCAAGGGTCTAATGCTGCCTCGGGCACTTTATGGTCGTTCTCTTGTAAGACTAGATTTTCGAATCCGACGCAAAAATGATAGTTAATTGTAACGTTCAGGGCCTCCTAATGACGATGGAACTCTCAAATTGCGTCGAGATTCAATACATCGTCCTCCAGCCGACTTGTCTCCAAGGATCTATTGCTGCCTCGGGCACCTTATGGTCGTTCTCCTGTGAGTCTAGATTTTCGAATCCGACGCAAAAATGATAGTTAATTGTAACGTTCAGGTCCTCCTACTGACGATGGAACACTCAAATTGCGTCGACATTCAAAACATCGGCCTCCAGCTGACTTGTCTCCAAGGGGATATCGCTGCCTCGGGCACCACATGGTCCGCCTCCGGTGATTCTACGTTTTCGAATCCGACGCAAAACTCACAGTTAATTGTAACGTTCAGGGCCTCCTATTGGCGATGGAACACTCAAATTGCGTCGAGATTCAATACATCGACCTCCATCCGACTCGTCTCCAAGGGATATTGCTGCATCGGGCTCCTTATTATCGTTGTCCTGTGAGTTTAGATTTTCGAATCCAACGAAAAACTGATAGTTAATTGTAACATTCCGGGCCCCCTAATGACGATGGAACACTCATTTTGCGTCGAGAGTCAATACATCTTCCTCCAGCCGACTTGTCAACAAGGGGATATTGCTGCCTCGGGCTCCATGTCGTCCGTCTCCTGTGAGTCTAGATTTTCGAATCCGACGCAAAAATGATAGTTAATTGTAACGTTCAGGGCCTTCTAATGACGATGGAACACTCAAATTGCGTCGAGATTCAATACATCGTCCTCCAGCCGACTTGTCTCCAAGGGGATATCGCTGCCTCGGGCACCACATGGTCCTTCTCCGGTGAGTCTACGTTTTCGAATCCGACGCAAAACTGCTAGTTAATTGTAACGTTCAGGGCCTCCTAAAGACGATGGAACACTCAAATTGCGTTGAGATTCAATACATCGGCCTCCAGCCGACTTGCCTCCAAGGGTCTGTTGCTGCCTCGGGCACCTTATAGTCGTTCTCCTGTGAGTTTAGATTATCGAATCCGACGCAAAAATGATAGTTAATTGTAACATTTAGGGCCTCCTAATGAAGATGGGACACTCAAAATGCGTCGAGATTCAATACATCGTCCTCCAACCGACTTGTCTCCAAGGGTCTAATGCTGCCTCGGGCACCTTATGGTCGTTCTCTTGTAAGTCTAGATTTTCGAATCCGACGCAAAAATGATAGTGAATAGTATCGTTCAGCGCCTCCTGATGACGATAGAACTCTCAAATTGCGTCGAGATTCAATACAATCGTCCTCCAGCCGATTTGTCTCCAAGGGGATATTGCTGCTTCGGGCACCAAAAGTTCCGTCTGCTGTGCGTCTAGATTTTCGAATCCGACGAAAAACTGATAGTTAATTGTAACATTCAGGGCCTCCTAATGACGATGGAACACTCATTTTGCATCGAGAGTCAATACATCTTCCTCCAGCCGACTTGTCTACAAGGGGATATTGCTGCCTCGGGCTCCATGTGGTCCGTCTCCTGTGAGTCTAGATTTTCGATTCCGACGCGAAACTAATAGTTAATTGTAAGGTTTAGGGCCTCCTAACGACGATGGAACACTCAAATTGCGTCGAGATTCATTACATCGGCCTCCAGCGGACTTGTCTCCAATTGGATATTGCTGTCTCGGGCACCATTAGATCCTTCTCCTGTGAGTCTAGATTTTCGAATCCGACGCAAAAATGATAGTTAATTGTAAATTTTAGGGCCTTGTAATGACGATGGAACACTCAAATTGCGTCGAGATTCAATACATCGGCCTCCAGCGGACTTGTCTCCTATGGTCTGGTGCTGCCTCGGGCACCTTATGGTCGTTCTCCTGTGAGTTTAGATTTTTGAATCCGACGATAAAATGATACTTAATTGTAACGTTCAGGACCTTGTAATGACGATGGAACACTCAAATTGCGTCGAGATTCAATACATCGGCCTCCAGCCGACTTGTCTCCAAGGGTCTGTTGCTGCCTCGGGCACCTTATGGTCGTTCTCCTGTGAGTTTAGATTTTCGAATCCGACGCGAAACTGATAGTTAATTGTAAGGTTCAGGGGCTCCTAAAGACGATGGAACACTCAAATTGCGTCGAGAGTCAATACATCGACCTCCAGTCGACTTGTATCCAAGGGGATATTGCAGTCTCGTGCACCATATGATCCTTCTCCTGTTAGTAGATTTTCGAATCCGACGCTAAAATGATAGTGAATTGTAACGTTCAGCGCCTCCTAATGACGATAGAAGACTCAAATTGCGTCGAGATTCAATACATCGGCCTCCAGCCGACTTGTCTCCAAGGGTCTGTTGCTGCCTCGGGCACCTTATGGTCGTTCCCCTGTGAGTTTAGATTATCGAATCCGACGCAAAAAAGATAGTTAATTGTAACGTTCAGGGCCTTGTAATGACGATGGAACACTCAAATTGCGTCGAGATTCAATACATCGGCCTCCAGCCGACTTGTCTCCAAGGGTCTGTTGCTGCCTCGGGCACCTTATGGTCGTTCTCCTGTGAGTCTAGATTTTCGAATCCGACGCTAAAATGATAGTTAACTGTAACGTTCAGGGCCTCCTAATGTGGATGGAACACTCAAATTGCGTCGAGATTCAATACATCGGCCTCCAGCCGACTTGTCTCCAAGGGTCTATTGCTGCCTCGGGCACCTTATGGTCGTTCTCCTGTTGGTCTAGATTTTCGAATCCGACGAAGAACTGATAGTTAATTGTAACATTCAGGGCCTCCTAATGACGATGGAACACTCAAATTGCGTCGCGATCCAATACATCGTCCTCCAGCCGACTTGTCTCCAAGGGTCTAATGCTGCCTCGGGCACCTTATGGTCGTTCTCTTGTAAGTCTAGATTTTCGAATCCGACGCAAAAATGATAGTGAATAGTAACGTTCAGCGCCTCCTGATGACGATAGAACTCTCAAATTGCGTCGAGATTCAATACATCTTCATCCAGCCGACTAGCCTCCACGGGTCTATTGCTGCCTCGGGCACCTTATGGTCGTTTTCCTGTGAGTCTAGATTTTAGAATCCGACGCAAAACTGATAGTTAAATGTAATGCTGAGGGCCTCTTAATGACGATGGAACACTCAAATTGCGTCGAGAGTCAATACATCATCCTCCAGCCGACTTGTCTACAAGGGGATATTGCTGCCTCGGGCTCCATGTGGTCCGTCTCCTGTGAGTCTAGATTTTCGAATCCGACGCGAAACTGATAGTTAATTGTAAGGTTCAGGGCCTCCTAATGCCGATGGAACACTCAAATTGCGTCGAGATTCAATACATCGGCCTCCAGCGGACTTGTCTCCAAGGGGATATTGCTGTCTCGGGCACCATATGATCCTACTCCTGTGAGTCTAGATTTTCGAATCCGACGCAAAAATGATAGTGAATAGTTACGTTTAGCGCCTCCTGATGACGATAGAACTCTCAAATTGCGTCGAGATTCAATACATCGTCCTCCAGCTGATTTGTCTCCAAGGGGATATTGCTGCCTCGGGCACCAAATGGTCCGTCTCCTGTGAGTCTGGAATTTGACCCGACGCAAAACTGATTGTTAATGTAACGTTCAGGGCCACCTAATGACGATGGAACACTCAAAATGAGTCGAGATTCAATACATCGACCTCCAGCCGACTTGTATCCAAGGGGATATTGCAGTCTCGTGCACCATATGATCCTTCTCCTGTTAGTCTAGATTTTCGAATACAACGCAAAAATGATAGTTAATTGTAACGTTGAGGGCCTTGTAATGACGATGGAACACTCAAATTGCGTCGAGATTCAATACATCGGCCTCCGGCCGACTTGTCTCCAAGGGTCTGATGCTGCCTCGGGCACCTTATGGTCGTTCTCCTGTGAGTTTAGATTATCGAATCCGACGCAAAAATGATAGTTAATTGTAACATTCAGGGCCTCCTAGTGACGATGGAACACTCAAATTGCGTCGCGATCCAATACATCGTCCTCCAGCCGACTTGTCTCCAAGGGTCTAATGCTGCCTCGGGCACCTTATGGTCGTTCTCTTGTAAGTCTAGATTTTGGAATTCGACGCAAGACTGATAGTTCATTATAACGTTCAGGGCGACCTAATGACGATGGAACATTAAAATTGCGTCGATATTCAATACATCGGCATCTAGTCGATTTGTCTCCAAGGGGTATATTGCTGTCTCGAGCACCGTATGAACTTCTCCTGTGAGTAGATTTTCGAATCCGACGCCAAAATGATAGTTAATTGTAACGTTCAGGGCCTTGTAATGACGATGGAACACTCAAATTGCGTCGAGATTCAATACATCGGCCTCCTGCCGACTTGTCTCCAAGGGTCTATTGCTGCCTCGGGCACCATATGGTCGTTCTCCTATGAGTATAGATTTTCGAATCCGACGCAAAAGTGATAGTGAATTGTAACGTTCAGCGCCTCCTAATGACGATAGAAGACTCAAATTGCGTCGAGATTCAATACATCGTCCTCCAGCCGATTTGTCTCCAAGGGGATATTGCTGTCTCGGGCACCAAATGGTCCGTCTGCTGTGAGTCTAGATTTTCGAATCCGACGAAAAACTGATAGTTAATTGTAACATTCAGGGCCTCCTAATGACGATGGAACACTCAAATTGCGTCGCGATCCAATACATCGTTCTCCAGCCGTCTTGTCTCCAAGGGTCTAATGCTGCCTCGAGCACCTTATGGTCGTTCTCCTGTGAGTAGATTTTCGAATCCGACGCATAAATGATAGTTAATTGTAACGTTCAGGGCCTCCTATTGGCGATGGAACACTCAAAATGCGTCGAGATTCAATACATCGACCTCCAGTCGACTTGTATCCAAGGGGATATTGCAGTCTCGTGCACCATATGATCCTTCTCCTGTTAGTAGATTTTCTCATCCGACGCTAAAATGATAGTTAACTGTAACATTCAGGTCCTCCTAATGCCGATGGAACACTCAAATAGCGTCGAGAGTCAATACATCGACCTCCAGTCGACTTGTATCCAGGGGGATATTGCAGTCTCGTGCACCATATGATCCTTCTCCTGTTAGTAGGTTTTCGAACCGACGCTAAAATGATAGTTAACTGTAACGTTCAGGGCCTCCTAATGCCGATGGAACACTCAAATTGCGTCGAGATTCAATACATCGGCCTCCAGCCGACTTGTCTCCAAGGGTTTATTGCTGCCTCGGGCACCATATGGTCGTTCTCCTGTGAGTCTAGATTTTCGAATCCGACGCAAAAATCATAGTTAATTGTAACGTTCTGGGCCTCCTATTGGCGATTGAACACTCAAATTGCGTCGAGAGTCAATACATCGACCTCCGGTCGACTTGTATCCAAGGGGATATTGCAGTCTCGTGCATCATATGATCCTTCTCCTGTTAGTAGATTTTCGAATCCGACGCTAAAATGATAGTTAACTATAACGTTCAGGGCCTCCTAATGCCGATGGAACACTCAAATTGCGTCGAGATTCAATACATCGGCCTCCAGTCGACTTGTCTCCAAGGGTCTATTGCTGCCTCGGGCACCTAATGTTCGTTCTCCTGTGAGTCTAGATTTTCGAATCCGACGCAAAAATGATAGTTAACTGTAACGTTCAGGGCCTTGTAATGACGATGGAACACTCAAATTGCGTCGAGATTCAATACATCGGCCTCCAGCCGACTTGTCTCCAAGGGTCTGTTGCTGCCTCGGGCACCTTATGGTCGTTCTCCTGTGAGTTTAGATTATCGAATCCGACGCAAAAATGATAGTTAATTGTAACGTTTAGGGCCTCCTAATACCGATGGGACACTCAAATTGCGTCGAGATTCAATACATCGTCCTCCAGCCGATTTGTCTCCAAGGGGATATTGCTGTCTCGGGCACAATATGATCCATCTCCTGTGAGTCTAGAATTTCGTATCCGACGCAAAAATGATAGTGAATTGTAACGTTCAGCGCCTCCTAATGACGATAGAAGACTCAAATTGCGTCGAGATTCAATACATCGTCCCCCAGCCGATTTGTCTCCAAGGGGATATTGCTGCCTCTGGCACCAAATGGTCCGTCTGCTGTGAGTCTAGATATTTGAATCCGACACCAAAATGATAGTTAATTGTAACGTTCAGGGCCTCCTAATGACGATGGAACTCTCAAATTGCGTCGAGATTCAATACATCGTCCTCCAGCCGATTTGTCTCCAAGGGGATATTGCTGTCTCGGGCACCAAATGGTCCGTCTGCTGTGAGTCTAGATTTTCGAATCCGACGAAAAACTGATAGTTAATTGTAACATTCAGGGCCTCCTAATGACGATGGAACACTCAAATTGCGTCGCGATCCAATACATCGTCCACCAGCCGATTTGTCTCCAAGGGTCTAATGCTGCCTCGGGCACCTTATGGTCGTTCTCCAGTGAGTAGATTTTCGAATCCGACGCATAAATGATAGTTAATTGTAACGCTCAGGGACTCCTAAAGACGATGGAACACTCAAATTGCGTCAAGAGTCAATACATCGAACTCCAGTCGACTTGTATCCAAAGGGATATTGCAGTCTCGTGCACCATATGATCCTTCTCCTGTTAGTAGATTTTCGAATCCGACGCTAAAATGATAGTTAACTGTAACGTTCAGGGCCTCCTAATGCCGATGGAACACTCAAATTGCGTCAAGATTCAATACATCAGCCTCCAGCCGACTTGTCTCCAAGGGGATATTGCTGTCTCGGGCACAATATGATCCTTCTCCTGTGAGTCTAGATTTTCGAATCCGACGCAAAAATTATAGTGAATTGTAACGTTCAGCGCCTCCTAATGACGATAGAAGACTCAAATTGCGTCGAGATTCAATACATCGTCCTCCAGGCGATTTGTCTCCAAGGGGATATTGCTGTCTCGGGCTCCAAATGGTCCTTCTGCTGTGAGTCTAGATTTTCGAATCCGACGAAAAACTGATAGTTAATTGTAACATTCAGGGCCTCCTAATGTCGATGGAACACTCAAATTGCGTCGCGATCCAATACATGGTTCTCCAGCCGACTTGTCTCCAAGGGTCTAATGCTGCCTCGGGCACCTTATGGTCGTTCTCCTGTGAGTAGATTTTCGAATCCGACGCATAAATGATAGTTAATTGTAACGTTCAGGGCCTCCAAATGACGATGGAGCACTCAAATTGCGTCACGATTCAATACATCGTCCTCCAGCGGACTGGTCTCCAAGGGGATATTGCTGCATCGGGCACCTTATGGTCCGTCTCCAGTGAGTCTAGATTTTCGAATCCGACGAAAAACTGATAGTTAATTGTAACATTCAGGGCCTCCTAATGACGATGGAACACTCATTTTGCGTCGCGATCCAATACATCGTCCCAAAAACCGACTTGTCTCCAAGGGTCAATAGCAGCCACGGGCACCTTGTGATCGTTCTGCTGTGAGTCTAGATTTTCGAACCCGATGCAAAACTGATTGTTAATTATGACGCCCAGGGCCACCTAATGACGAGTGAACACTCAAATTGAGTCGAGATTCAATACATCGACCTCTAGCCGACTTGTCTCCAAGGGGATATTGCTGCCTCGGGCTCCATGTGGTCCGTCTCCTGTGAGTCTAGATTTTCGAATCCAACGCGAAACCGATAGTTAATTGTAACGTTCAGGGCCTCCTAATGACGATGGAACACTCAAATTGCGTCGAGATTCAATACATCGGCCTCCAGCCGACTTGTCTTCAAGGGGATATTCCTGCCTCGGGCTCCATGTGGTCCGTCTCCTGTGCGTCTAGATCTTCGAATCCGACGCGAAACTGATAGTTCATTATAACGTTCAGGGCGACCTAATGACGATAGAAGACTCAAATTGCGTCGAGATTCAATACATCGTCCTCCAGCCGATTTGTCTCCAAGGTGATATTGCTGTCTCGGGCACCAAATGGTCCGTCTGCTGTGAGTCTAGAGTTTCGAGTCCGACGTAAAACTGATAGTTAATTGTAACATTCAGGGCCTCCTAATGACGATGGAACACTCAAATTGCGGTACGATCGAATACATCGTTCTCCAGCCGACTTGTCTCCAAGGGTCTAATGCTGCCTCGGGCACCTCATGGTCGTTCTCCTGTGAGTAGATTTTCGAATCCGACGCATAAATGATAGTTAATTGTAACGTTCAGGGACTCCTAAAGACGATGGAACACTCAAATTGCGTCGAGATTCAATACATCGGCCTCCAGCCGACTTGTCTCCAAGGGGATATTGCTGTCTCGGGCACAATATGATCCTTCTCCTGTGAGTCTAGATTTTCGAATCCGACGCAAAAATGATAGTGAATTGTAACGTTCAGCGCCTCCTAATGACGAAAGAAGACTCAAATTGCGTCGAGATTCAATACATCGTCCTCCAGCCGATTTGTCTCCAAGGGGATATTGCTGTCTCGGGCTCCAAATGGTCCGTCTGCTGTGAGTCTAGATTTTCGAATCCGACGAAAAACTGATAGTTAGTTGTAATATTCAGGGCCTCCTAATGACGATGGAACACTCAAATTGCGTCGCGATCCAATACATCGATCTCCAGCCGACTTGTCTCCAAGGGTCTAATGCTGCCTCGGGCACGTTATGGTCTTTCTCCTGTGAGTAGATTTTCGGATCCGACGCGTAAATAATAGTCAATTGTAACGTACAGGGACTCCTAAAGACGATGGAACACTCAAATTGCGTCGAGAGTCAATACAGCGACCTCCAGTCGACTTGTATCCAAGGGGATATTGCAGTCTCGTGCACCATATGATCCTTCTCCTGTTAGTAGATTTTCGAATCCGACGCTAAAATGATAGTTAACTGTAACGTTCAGGGCCTCCTAATGCCGATGGAACACTCCAATTGAGTCGAGATTCAATACATCGGCCTCCAGCCGACTTGTCTCCAAGGGTCTATTGTTGCCTCGGGCACCATATGGTCGTTCTCCTGTGAGTCTAGATTTTCGAATCCGACGCAAAAATGATAGTTAATTGTTACGTTCAGGGCCTCCTATTGGCGATGGAACACTCAAATTGCGTCGAGAGTCAATACATCGACCTCCAGTCGACTTGTATCCAAGGGGATATTGCAGTCTCGTGCACCATATGATCCTTCTCCTGTTAGTAGATTTTCGAATCCGACGCTAAAATGATAGTTAACTGTAACGTTCAGGGCCTCCTAATGCCGATGGAACACTCAAATTGCGTCGAGATTCAATACATCGTCCTCCAGCCGACTTGTCTCCAAGGGTCTATTGCTGCCTCGGTCACCTTATGGTCGTTCTCCTGTGAGTCTAGATTTTAGAATCCGACGCAAAACTGTAGTTAATTGTAATGCTCAGGGCCTCTTAATGACGATGGAACACTCAAATTGCGTCGAGAGTCAATACATCTTCCTCCAGCCGACTTGTCTACAAGGGGATATTGCTGCCTCGGGCTCCATGTGGTCCGTCTCCTGTGGGTCTAGATTTTCGAATCCGACGCGAAACTGATAGTTAGTTGTAACGTTCAGGGCCTCCTAATGACGATGGAACACTCAAATTGCGTCGAGATTCAATACATCGGCCTCCAGCCGACTTGTCTCCAAGGGGATATTCCTGCCTCGGGCTCCATGTGGTCCGTCTCCTGTGCGTCTAGATTTTCGAATCCGACGCGAAACTGATAGATAATTGTAACGTTCAGGGCCTCCTAATGACGATGCAACTCTCAAATTGCGTCGAGATCCAATACATCGGCCTCCAGCCGACTTGTCTCCAAGGGGATATCGCTGCCTCGGGCACCACATGGTCCGTCTCCGGTGATTCTACGTTTTCGAATCCGACACAAAACTCTTAGTTAATTGTAACGTTCAGGGCCTCCTAATGGCGATGGAACTCTCAAATTGCGTCGAGATTCAATACATCGTCCTCCAGCCGACTTGTCTCCAAGGGTCTATTGCTGCCTGGGGCACCTTATGGTCGTTCTCCTGTGAGTAGATTTTCGAATCCGACGCATAAATAATAATTAATTGTAACGTTCAGGGACTCCTAAAGACGATGGAACACTCAAATTGCGTCGAGAGTCAATACATCGACCTCCAGTCGACTTGTATCCAAGGGGATATTGCAGTCTCGTGCACCATATGATCCTTCTCCTGTTAGTAGATTTTCGAATCGGACGCTAAAATGATAGTTAACTGTAACGTTTAGGGCCTCCTAATGCCGATGGAACACTCAAATTGCGTCGAGATTCAATACATCGGCCTCCAGTCGACTTGTCTCCAAGGGGATATTGCTGTCTCGGGCACAATATGATCCTTCTCCTGTGAGTCTAGATTTTCGAATCCGACGCAAAAATGATAGTGAAATGTAACGTTCAGCGCCTCCTAATGACGATAGAGGACTCAAATTGCGTCGAGATTCAATACATCGTCCTCCAGCCGATTTGTCTCCAAGGGGATATTGCTGTCTCGGGCACCAAATGGTCCGTCTGCTGTGAGTCTAGATTTTCGAATCCGACGAAAAACTGATAGTTAATTGTAACATTCAGGGCCTCCTAATGACGATGGAACACTCAAATTGCGTCGCGATCCAATACATCGTTCTCCAGCCGACTTGTCTCCAAGGGTCTAATGCTGCCTCGGGCACCTTATGGTCGTTCTCCTGTGAGTAGATTTTCGAATCCGACGCATAAATGATAGTTAATTGTAACGTTCAGGGACTCCTAAAGACGATGGAACACTCAAATTGCGTCGAGAGTCAATACATCGACCTCCAGTCGACTTGTATCCAAGGGGATATTGCAGTCTCGTGCACCATATGATCCTTCTCCTGTTAGTAGATTTTCGAATCCGACGCTAAAATGATAGTTAACTGTAACGTTCAGGGCCTCCTAATGCCGATGGAACACTCAAATTGAGTCGAGATTCAATACATCGGCCTCCAGCTGACTTGTCTCCAAGGGTCTATTGCTGCCTCGGGCACCATATGGTCATTCTCCTGTGAGTCTAGATTTTCGAATCCGACGCAAAAATGATAGTTAATTGTTACGTTCAGGGCCTCCTATTGGCGATGGAACACTCAAATTGCGTCGAGAGTCAATACATCGACCTCCAGTCGACTTGTATCCAAGTTGATATTGCAGTCTAGGGCACCATATGATCCTTCTCCTGTTAGTAGATTTTCGAATCCGACGCTAAAATGATAGTTAACTGTAATGTTCAGGGCCTCCTAATGCCGATGGAACACTCAAATTGCGTCGAGATTCAATACATCGTCCTCCAGCCGACTTGCCTCCAAGGGTCTATTGCTGCCTCGGGCACCTTATGGTCGTTCTCCTGTGAGTCTAGATTTTAGAATCCGACGCAAAACTGTAGTTAAATGTAATGCTCAGGGCCTCTTAATGACGATGGAACACTCAAATTGCGTCGAGAGTCAATACATCTTCCTCCAGCCGACTTGGCTACAAGGGGATATTGCTGCCTCGGGCTCCATGTGGTCCTTCTCCTGTGAGTCTAGATTTTCGAATCCGACGCGAAACTGATAGTTAATTGTAAGGTTCAGGGCCTCCTAATGACGATGGAACACTCAAATTGCGTCGAGATTCAATACATCGGCCTCCAGCGGACTTGTTTCCAAGGGGATAATGCTGTCTCGGGCACCATATGATACTTCTCCTGTGAGTCTAGATTTTCGAATCCGACGCAAAAATGATAGAGAATAGTAACGTTCAGCGCCTCCTGATGACGATAGAACTCTCAAATTGCGTCGAGAACTAATACATCGTCCTCCAGGTGATTTGTCTCCAAGGGGATATTGCTGCCTCGGGCACCAAATGGTCCGTCTCCTGTGAGTCCGGAGTTTTGAATCCGACGCGAAACTGATAGCTAATTGTAACGTTCAGGGCCTCCAAATGACGATGGAGCACTCAAATTGCGTCGCGATTCAATACATCGTCCTCCAGCGGACTGGTCTCCAAGGGGATATTGCTGCATCGGGCACCTTACGGTCCGTCTCCAGTGAGTCTAGATTTTCGAATCCGACGAAAAACTGATAGTTAATTGTAACATTCAGGGTATCCTACTGACGATGGAACACTCATTTTGCGTCGCGATCCAATACATCGTCCTAAAAACCGACTTGTCTCCAAGGGTCAATAGCTGCCACGGGCACCTTGTGATCGTTCTGCTGAGAGTCTAGATTTTCGAACCCGATGCAAAACTGATTGTTAATTATGACGCTCAGGGCCACCTAATGACGAGTGAACACTCAAATTGAGTCGAGATTCAATACATCGACCTCTAGCCGACTTGTCTCCAAGGAGATATTGCTGCCTCGGGCTCCATGTGGTCCGTCTCCTGTGAGTCTAGATTTTCGAATCCGACGCGAGACTGATAGTTAATTCTAACGTTCAGGGCCTCCTAATGACGATGGAACTCTCAAATTGCGTCGAGATCCAATACATCGGCCACCAGCCGACTTGTCTCCAAGGGGATATCGCTGCCTCGGGCACCACATGGTCCGTCTCCGGTGATTCTACGTTTTCGAATCCGACGCAAGACTCATAGTTAATTGTAACGTTCAGGGCCTCCTATTGGCGATGGAACACTCAAATTGCGTCGAGATTCAATACATCGACCTCCAGCCGAGTTCTCTCCAAGGGTCTAATGCTGCCTCGGGCACCTTATGGTCGTTCTCTTGTAAGTCTAGATTTTCGAATCCGACGCAAAACTGATAGTTCATTATAACGTTCAGGGCGACCAAATGACGATGGAACATTCAAATTACGTCGATATTCAATACATCGGCCTCCAGTCGATTTGTCTCCAAGGGGTATATTGCTGTCTCGAGCACCGTATGAACTTCTCCTGTGAGTAGATTTTCGAATCCGACGCTAAAATGATAGTTAATTGTAACGTTCAGGGCCTTGTAAGGACGATGGAACACTCAAATTGCGTCGTGATTCAATACATCGGCCTCCAGCCGACTTGTCTCCAAGGGTCTATTGCTGCCTCGGGCACCATATGGTCGTTCCCCTGTGAGTCTAGATTTTCGAATCCGACGCAAAAATGATAGTTAATTGTAACGTTCAGGGCCTCCTAATGGCGATGGAACTCTCAAATTGCGTCGAGATTAAATACATCGTCCTCCAGCCGACTTGCCTCCAAGGGTCTATTGCTGCCTCGGGCACCTTATGGTCGTTCTCCTTTGAGTAGATTTTCGAATCCGACGCATAAATGATAATTAATTGTAACGTTCAGGGACTCCTAAAGACGATGGAACACTCAAATTGCGTCGAGAGTCAATACATCGACCTCCAGTCGACTTGTATCCAAGGGGATATTGCAGTCTCGTGCACCATATGATCCTTCTCCTGTTAGTAGATTTTCGAATCCGACGCTAAAATGATAGTTAACTGTAACGTTCAGGGCCTCCTAATGCCGATGGAACACTCAAATTGCGTCGAGATTCAATACATCGGCCTCCAGCCGACTTGTCTCCAAGGGGATATTGCTGTCTCGGGCACAATATGATCCTTCTCCTGTGACTCTAGATTTTCGAATCCGACGCAAAAATGATAGTGAATTGTAACGTTCAGCGCCTCCTAATGACGAAAGAAGACTCAAATTGCGTCGAGATTCAATACATCGTCCTCCAGCCGATTTGTCTCCAAGGGGATATTGCTGCCTCGGGCTCCAAATGGTCCGTCTGCTGTGAGTCTAGATTTTCGAATCCGACGAAAAACTGATAGTTAGTTGTAACATTCAGGGCCTCCTAATGACGATGGAACACTCAAATTGCGTCGCGATCCAATACATCGTTCTCCAGCCGACTTGTCTCCAAGGGTCTAATGCTGCCTCGGGCACCTTATGGTCGTTCTCCTATGAGTAGATTTTCGAATCCGACGCATAAATGATAGTCAATTGTAACGTTCAGGGACTCCTAATGACGATGGAACACTCAAATTGCGTCGAGAGTCAATACATCGACCTCCAGTCGACTTGTATCCAAGGGGATATTGCAGTCTCGTGCACCATATGATCCTTCTCCTGTTAGTAGATTTTCGAATCCGACGCTAAAATGATAGTTAACTGTAACGTTCAGGGCCTCCTAATGCCGATGGAACACTCAAATTGAGTCGAGATTCAATACATCGGCCTCCAGCCGACTTGTCTCCAAGGGTCTATTGCTGCCTCGGGCACCATATGGTCGTTCTCCTGTGAGTCTAGATTTTCGAATCCGACGCAAAAATGATAGTTAATTGTTACGTTCAGGGCCTCCTATTGGCGATGGAACACTCAAATTGCGTCGAGAGTCAATACATCGACCTCCAGTCGACTTGTATCCAAGTTGATATTGCAGTCTCGTGCACCATATGATCCTTCTCCTGTTAGTAGATTTTCGAATCCGACGCTAAAATGATAGTTAACTGTAATGTTCAGGGCCTCCTAATGCCGATGGAACACTCAAATTGCGTCGAGATTCAATACATCGTCCTCCAGCCGACTTGCCTCCAAGGGTCTATTGCTGCCTCGGGCACCTTATGGTCGTTCTCCTGTGAGTCTAGATTTTAGAATCCGACGCAAAACTGTAGTTAAATGTAATGCTCAGGGCCTCTTAATGACGATGGAACACTCAAATTGCGTCGAGAGTCAATACATCTTCCTCCAGCCGACTTGGCTACAAGGGGATATTGCTGCCTCAGGCTCCATGTGGTCCGTCTCCTGTGAGTCTAGATTTTCGAATCCGACGCGAAACTGATAGTTAATTGTAAGGTTCAGGGCCTCCTAATGACGATGAAACACTCAAATTGCGTCAAGATTCGATACATCGGCCTCCAGCGGACTTGTTTCCAAGAGGATAATGCTGTCTCGGGCACCATATGATACTTCTCCTGTGAGTCTAGATTTTCGAAACCGACGCAATAATGATAGAGAATAGTAACGTTCAGCGCCTCCTGATGACGATAGAACTCTCAAATTGCGTCGAGAATTAATACATCGTCCTCCAGGTGATTTGTCTCCAAGGGGACCAAATGGTCCGTCTCCTGTGAGTCCGGAATTTTGAATCCGACGCGAAACTGATAGCAAATTGTAACGTTCAGGGCCTCCAAATGACGATGGAGCACTCAAATGGCGTCGCGATTCAATACATCGTCCTCCAGCGGACTGGTCTCCAAGGGGATATTGCTGCATCGGGCACCTTACGGTCCGTCTCCAGTGAGTCTAGATTTTCGAATCCGACGAAAAACTGATAGTTAATTGTAACATTCAGGGTATCCTACTGACGATGGAACACTCATTTCGCGTCGCGATCCAATACATCGTCCTAAAAACCGACTTGTCTCCAAGGGTCAATAGCTGCCACGGGCACCTTGTGATCGTTCTGCTGAGAGTCTAGATTTTCGAACCCGATGCAAAACTGATTGTTAATTATGACGCTCAGGGCCACCTAATGACGAGTGAACACTCAAATTGAGTCGAGATTCAATACATCGACCTCTAGCCGACTTGTCCCCAAGGGGATATTGCTGCCTCGGGCTCCATGTGGTCCGTCTCCTGTGAGTCTAGATTTTCGAATCCGACGCGAGACTGATAGTTAATTCTAACGTTCAGGGCCTCCTAATGACGATGGAACACTCAAATTGC
Organism: Schistocerca americana; assembly: GCF_021461395.2. Lineage (NCBI taxonomy): Eukaryota > Metazoa > Arthropoda > Insecta > Orthoptera > Acrididae > Schistocerca > Schistocerca americana. The sequence continues at coordinate 7,044,582 of NC_060122.1, read as the reverse complement.
GTCGCGATTCAATACATCGGCCTCCAGCCGACTTGTCTCCAAGGGGATATTCCTGCCTCGGGCTCCATGTGGTCCGTCTCCTGTGCGTCTAGATTTTCGAATCCGACGCGAAACTGATAGATAATTGTAACGTTCAGGGCCTCCTAATGACGATGGAACTCTCAAATTGCGTCGAGATCCAATACATCGGCCACCAGCCGACTTGTCTCCAAGGGGATATCGCTGCCTCGGGCACCACATGGTCCGTCTCCGGTGATTCTACGTTTTCGAATCCGACGCAAGACTCATAGTTAATTGTAACGTTCAGGGCCTCCTATTGGCGATGGAACACTCAAATTGCGTCGAGATTCAATACATCGACCTCCAGCCGAGTTCTCTCCAAGGGTCTAATGCTGCCTCGGGCACCTTATGGTCGTCCTCTTGTAAGTCTAGATTTTCGAATCCGACGCAAAACTGATAGTTCATTATAACGTTCAGGGCGACCAAATGACGATGGAACATTCAAATTACGTCGATATTCAATACATCGGCCTCCAGTCGATTTGTCTCCAAGGGGTATATTGCTGTCTCGAGCACCGTATGAACTTCTCCTGTGAGTAGATTTTCGAATCCGACGCTAAAATGATAGTTAATTGTAACGTTCAGGGCCTTGTAAGGACGATGGAACACTCAAATTGCGTCGAGATTCAATACATCGGCCTCCAGCCGACTTGTCTCCAAGGGTCTATTGCTGCCTCGGGCACCATATGGTCGTTCCCCTGTGAGTCTAGATTTTCGAATCCGACGCAAAAATGATAGTTAATTGTAACGTTCAGGGCCTCCTAATGGCGATGGAACTCTCAAATTGCGTCGAGATTAAATACATCGTCCTCCAGCCGACTTGCCTCCAAGGGTCTATTGCTGCCTCGGGCACCTTATGGTCGTTCTCCTGTGAGTAGATTTTCGAATCCGACGCATAAATGATAATTAATTGTAACGTTCAGGGACTCCTAAAGACGATGGAACACTCAAATTGCGTCGAGAGTCAATACATCGACCTCCAGTCGACTTGTATCCAAGGGGATATTGCAGTCTCGTGCACCATATGATCCTTCTCCTGTTAGTAGATTTTCGAATCGCACGCTAAAATGATAGTTAACTGTAACGTTTAGGGCCTCCTAATGCCGATGGAACACTCAAATTGCGTCGAGATTCAATACATCGGCCTCCAGCCGACTTGTCTCCAAGGGGATATTGCTGTCTAGGGGACAATATGATCCTTCTCCTGTGAGTCTAGATTTTCGAATCCGACGCTAAAATGATAGTGAAATGTAAAGTTCAGCGCCTCCTAATGACGATAGAAGACTCAAATTGCGTCGAGATTCAATACATCGTCCTCCAGCCGATTTGTCTCCAAGTTGATATTGCTGTCTCGGGCTCCAAATGGTCCGTCTGCTGTGAGTCTAGATTTTCGAATCCGACGAAAAACTGATAGTTAATTGTAACATTCAGGGCCTCCTAATGACGATGGAACACTCAAATTGCGTCGCGATCCAACACATCGTTCTCCAGCCGACTTGTCTCCAAGGGACTAATGCTGCCTCGGGCACCTTATGGTCGTTCTCCTGTGAGTAGATTTTCGAATCCGACGCATAAATGATACTTAATTGTAACGTTCAGGGTTTCCTAAAGAGGATGGAACACTCAAATTGCGTCGAGATTCAATACATCGTCCTCCAGCCGACTTGTCTCCAAGGGTCTATTGCTGCCTCGGGCACCTTATGGTCGTTCTCCTGTGGGTCTAGATTTTAGAATCCGACGCAAAACTGTAGATAAATGTAATGCTCAGGGCCTCTTAATGACGATGGAACACTCAAATTGCGTCGAGATTCAATACATCGGCCTCCAGCCGACTTGTCTACAAGGGGATATTGCTGCCTCGGGCTCCATGTGGTCCTTCTCCTGTGAGTCTAGATTTTCGAATCCGACGCGAAACTGATAGCTAATTGTAAGGTTCAGGGCCTCCTAATGACGATAGAACTCTCAAATTGCGTCGAGATTCAATACATTGTCCTCCAGTCGACTTGTCTCCAAGGGTCTATTGCTGCCTTGGTCACCTTATGGTCGTTCTCCTGTGAGTCTAGATTTTAGAATCCGACGCAAAACTGTAGTTAAATGTAATGCTCAGGGCCTCTTAATGACGATGGAACACTCAAATTGCGTCGAGATCCAATACACCGGTCTCCAGTCGACTTGTTTCCAAGGGGATATTGCTTTCTCGGGCACCATATGATCCTTCTCCTGTGAGTCTAGATTTTGGAATCCGACGCAAAAATGATAGAGAATAGTAACGTTCAGCGCCCCCTGATGATGATAGAACTCTCAAATTGCGTCGAGATTCAATACATCGTCCTCCAGCTGATTTGTCTCCAAGGGGATATTGCTGCCTCGGGCACCAAATGGTCCGTCTCCTGTGAGTCTGGATTTTTGAATCCGACGCGAAACTGATAGTTAATTGTAACGGTCAGGGCCTCCTAATGCCGATGGAACACTCAAATTGCGTCGAGATTCAATACATCGGCCTCCAGCCGACTTGTCTCCAAGGGGATATTGCTGTCTCGGGCACAATATGATCCTTCTCCTGTGAGTCTAGATTTTCGAATCCGACGCAAAAATGATAGTGAATTGTAACGTTCAGCGCCTCCTAATGACGATAGAAGACTCAAATTGCGTCGAGATTCAATACATCGTCGTCCAGCCGATTAGTATCCAAGGGGTTATTGCTGTCTCGGGCTCCAAATGGTCCGTCTGCTGTGAGTCTAGATTTTCGAATCCGACGAAAAACTGATAGTTAATTGTAACATTCAGGGCCTCCTAATGACGATGGAACACTCAAATTGCGTCGCGATCCAATACATCGTTCTCCAGCCGACTTGTCTCCAAGGGTCTAATGCTGTCTCGGGCACCTTATGGTCGTTCTCCTGTGAGTAGATTTTCGATTCCGACGCGTAAATGATAGTTAATTGTAACGTTCAGGGACTCCTAAAGACGATGGAACACTCAAATTGCGTCGAGAGTCAATACATCGACCTCCAGTCGACGTGTATCCAAGGGGATATTGCAGTCTCGTGCACCATGTGATCCTTCTCCTGTTAGTAGATTTTCGAATCCGACGCTAAAATGAGAGTTAACAGTAACGTTCAGGGCCCCTAATGCCGATGGAACACTCAAATTGAGTCGAGATTCAATACATCGGCCTCCAGCCGACTTGTCTCCAAGGGTCTATTGCTGCCTCCGGCACCATATGGTCGTTCTCCTGTGCGTCTAGATTTTCGAATCCGACGCAAAGATGATAGTTAATTGTTACGTTCAGGGCCTCCTATTGGCGATGGAACACTCAAATTGCGTCGAGAGTCAATACATCGACCTCCAGTCGACTTGTATCCAAGGGGATATTGCAGTCTCGTGCACCATATGATCCTTCTCCTGTTAGTAGATTTTCGAATCCGACGCTAAAATGATAGTTAACTGTAACGTTCAGGGCCTCCTAATGCCGATGGAACACTCAAATTGCGTCGAGATTCAATACATCGGCCTCCAGCCGACTTGTCTCCAAGGGTCTATTGCTGCCTTGGGCACCTTATGGTCGTTCTCCTGTGAGTCTAGATTTTCGAATCCGACGCAAAAATGATAGTTAATTGTAACGTTCAGGGCCTTGTAATGACGATGGAACACTCAAATTGCGTCGCGATCCAATACATCGTCCTCCAACCGACTTGTCTCCAAGGGTCTAATGCTGCCTCGGGTACCTTATGGTCGTTCTCTTGTACGTCTAGATTATCGAATCCGACGCAAAAATGATAGTGAATAGTAACGTTCAGCGCCTCCTGATGATGATAGAACTCTCAAATTGCGTCGAGATTCAATACATTGTCCTCCAGCCGACTTGTCTCCAAGGGTGTATTGCTGCCTCGGTCACCTTATGGTCGTTCTCCTGTGAGTCTAGATTTTAGAATCCGACGCAAAACTGTAGTTAAATGTAATGCTCAGGGCCTCTTAATGACGATGGAATACTCAAATTGCGTCGAGAGTCAATACATCTTCCTCCAGCCGACTTGTCTACAAGGGATATTGCTGCCTCGGGCTCCATGTGGTCCTTCTCCTGTGAGTCTAGATTTTCGAATCCGACGCGAAACTGATGGCTAATTGTAAGGTTCAGGGCCTTCTAATGAGGATAGAACTCTCAAATTGCGTCGAGATTCAATACATTGTCCTCCAGCCGACTTGTCTCCAAGGGTCTATTGCTGCCTCGGTCACCTTATGGTCGTTCTCCTGTGAGTCTAGATTTTAGAATCCGACGCAAAACTGTAGTTAAATGTAATGCTCAGGGCCTCTTAATGACGATGGAACACTCAAATTGCGTCGAGATTCAATACATCGGCCTCCAGTCGACTTGTTTCCAAGGGGATATTGCTTTCTCGGGCACCATATGATCCTTCTCCTGTGAGTCTAGATTTTGGAATCCGACGCAAAAATGATAGAGAATAGTAACGTTCAGCGCCCCCTGATGATGATAGAACTCTCAAATTGCGTCGAGATTCAATACATCGTCCTCCAGCTGATTTGTCTCCAAGGGGATATTGCTGCCTCGGGCACCAAATGGTCCGTCTCCTGTGAGTCTGGATTTTTGAATCCGACGCGAAACTGATAGTTAATTGTAACGGTCAGGGCCTCCAAATGACGATGGAGCACTCAAATTGCGTCGCGATTCAATACATCGTCCTCCAGCGGACTGGTCTCCAAGGGGATATTGCTGCATCGGGCACCTTATGGTCCGTCTCCAGTGAGTCTAGATTTTCGAATCCGACGAAAAAATGATAGTTAATTGTAACATTCAGGGCCTCCTAATGACGATGGAACACTCAAATTGCGTCGCGATCCAATACATCGTTCTCAGCCGACTTGTCTCCAAGGGTCTATTGCAGACTCGGGAACCATATGGTCGTTCTCCTGTGAGTCTAGATTTTCGAATCTGACGCAAAAATGATAGTTAATTGTTACGTTCAGGGCCTCCTATTGGCGATGGAACACTCAAATTGCGTCGAGAGTCAATACATCGACCTCCATTCGACTTGTATCCAAGGGGAAATTGCAGTCTCGTGCACCATATGATCCTTCTCCTGTTAGTAGATTTTCGAATCCGACGCTAAAATGATAGTTAACTGTAACGTTCAGGGCCTCCTAATGCCGATGGAACACTCAAATTGCGTCGAGATTCAATATATATAGGCCTCCAGCCGACTTGTCTCCAAGGGTCTATTGCTGCCTCGGGCACATTATGGTCGTTCTCCTGTGAGTCTAGATTTTCGAATCCGACGCAAAAATGATAGTTAATTGTAACGTTCAGGGCCTTGTAATGACGATGGGACACTCAAATTGCGTCGCGATCCAATACATCGTCCTCCAACCGACTTGTCTCCAAGGGTCTAATGCTGCCTCGGGCACCTTATGGTCGTTCTCTTGTACGTCTAGATTTTCGAATCGACGCAAAAATGATAGTGAATAGTAACGTTCAGCGCCTCCTGATGACGATAGAACTCTGCAATTGCTTCGAGATTCAATACATCGTCCTCCAGCCGAATTGTCTCCAAGGGTCTATCGCTGCCTCTGTCACCTTATGGTCGTTCTCCTGTGAGTCTAGATTTTAGAATCCGACGCAAAACTGTAGTTAAATGTAATGCTCAGGGCCTCTTAATGACGATGGAACACTCAAATTGCGTCTCGATCCAAAACATCGTCCTCCAACCGACTTGTCTCCAAGGGTCTAATGCTGCCTCGGGCACCTTATGGTCGTTCTCTTGTACGTCTAGATTTTCGAATCCGACGCAAAAATGATAGTGAATAGTAACGTTCAGCGCCCCCTGATGACGATAGAACTCTCAAATTGCGTCGAGATTCAATACATCGTCCTCCAGCTGATTTGTCTCCAAGGGGATATTGCTGCCTCGGGCACCAAATGGTCCGTCTCCTGTGAGTCTGGATTTTTGAATCCGACGCGAAACTGATAGTTAATTGTAACGTTCAGATCCTCCAAATGACGATGGAGCACTCAAATTGCGTCGCGATTCAATACATCGTCCTCCAGCGGACTGGTCTCCAAGGGGATATTGCTGCATCGGGCACCTTATGGTCCGTCTATAGCGAGTCTAGATTTTCGAATCCGACGAAAAAATGATAGTTAATTGTAACATTCAGGGCCTCCTAATGACGATGGAACACTCATTTTGCGTCGCGATCCAATACATCGTCCTAAAAACCGACTTGCTTCCAAGGGTCAATAGCTGCCACGGGCACCTTGTGATCGTTCTGCTGTGAGTCTAGGATTTAGAACCCGATGGAAAACTGATTGTTAATTATAACGTTCAGGCCACCTAATGACGATGGAACACTCAAATTGAGTCGAGATTCATTACATCGACCTCTAGCCGACTTGTCTCCAAGGGGATATTGCTGCCTCGGGCTCCATGTGGTCCGTCTCCTGTGAGTCTAGATTTTCGAATCCGACGCGAAACTGATAGTAAATTGTAACGTTCAGGGCCTCCTAATGACGATGGAACACTTAAATTGCGTCGAGATTTAATACAGCGGCCTCCAGCCGACTTGTCTCCAAGGGGATATTGCTGCCTCGGGCTCCATGTGGTCCGTCTCCTGTGCGTCTAGATTTTCGAATCCGACGCAAAACTCATAGTTAATCGTAACGTTCAGGGCCTCCTCTTGGCGATTGAACACTCAAATTGCGTCGAGATTCAATACATCGACCTCCAGCCGACTTGTCTCCATGGGGATATTACTGCGTCCGGCCTCTTATGTTCGCTATCATGTGAGTCTAGATTTTCGAATCCGACGCGAAACTGATTGTTAATTGTAACGTTCAGGGCTTCCTAATGACGATGGAACACTCAAATTGCCTCGAGATTCAATACATCGGCATTCAGCCGATTTTTCTCCAAGGGTCTATTGATGCCTCGGGCACCGTATGGTCTTTCCCCTGTGAGTCAACATTTTAGAATCCGACGCAAAACTGATAGTTAAATGTAATGCTCAGGGCCTCTTAATGACGATGGAACACTCAAATTGCGTCGAAGGTCAATACATCTTCCTCCAGCCGACTTGTCTACAAGGGGATATTGCTGCCTCGGTCTCCATGTGGTCCGTCTCCTGTGAGTCTAGATTTTCGAATCCGACGCGAAACTGATAGTTAATTGTAAGGTTCGGGGCCTCCTAATGACGATGGAACACTCAAATTGCGTCGAGATTCAATACATCGGCCTCCAGCGGACTTGTCTCAAAGGGGATATTGCTGTCTCGGGCACCATATGATCCTTCTCCTGTGAGTCTAGATTTTCGAATCCGACGCAAAAATGATAGTGAATAGTAACGTTCAGCGCCTCCTGATGACGATAGAACTCTCAAATTGCGTCGAGATTCAATACATCGTCCTCCAGCTGATTTGTCTCCAAGGGGATATTGCTGCCTCGGGCACCAAATGGTCCGTCTCCTGTGAGTCTAGATTTTCGAATCCGACGTGAAACTGATAGTTAATTGTAACGTTCAGGGCCTCCAAATGACGATGGAGCACTCAAATTGCGTCGCGATTCAATACATCGTCCTCCAGCGGACTGGTCTCCAAGGGGATATTGCTGCATCGGGCACCTTATGGTCGTTCTCCTGTGAGTTTAGATTTTCGAATCCGACGAAAAACTGATAGTTAATTGTAACATTCAGGGCCTCCTAATGACGATGGAACATTCATTTTGCGTCGCGATCCAATACATCGTCCTAAAACCGACTTGTCTCCAAGGGCAATAGCTGCCACGGGCACCTTGTGATCGTTCTGCTGTGAGTCTAGATTTTCGAACCCGACGCAAAACTGATTGTTAATTGTAACGTTCAAGGCCACCTAATGACGATGGAACACTCAAATTGAGTCGAGATTCAATACATCGGCATTCAGCCGACTTGTCTCCAAGGGTCTATTGCTGCCTCGGGCACCGTATGGTCGTTCCCCTGTGAGTCAACATTTTAGAATCCGACGCAAAACTGATAGTTAAATGTAATGCTCAGGGCCTCTTAGTGACGATGGAACACTCAAATTGCGTCGAGAGTCATTACATCTTCCTCCAGCCGACTTGTCCACAAGGGGATATTGCTGCCTCGGGCTCCATGTGGTCCGTCTCCTGTGAGTCTAGATTTTCGAATCCGACGCGAAACTGATAGTTAATTGTAACGTTCAGGGCCTCCAAATGACGATGGAACACTCAAATTGCGTCGCGATTCAATACATCGTCCTCCAGCGGACTGGTCTCCCAGGGGATATTGCTGCATCGGGCACCTTATGGTCGTTCTCCTGTGAGTTCAGATTTTCGAATCCGACGAAAAACTGATAGTTAATTGCAACATTCAGGGCCTCCTAATGACGATGGAACACTCATTTTGCGTCGCGATCCAATACATCGTCCTCCAACCGACTTGTCTCCAAGGGTCAATGGCTGCCACGGGCCCCTTGTGATCGTTCTGCTGTGAGTCTACATTTTCGAACCCGACGCAAAGCTGATTGTTAATTGTAACGTTCAGGGCCACCTAATGACGATGGAACACTCAAATTGAGTCGATATTCAATACATCGGCATTCAGCCGATTTGTCTCCAAGGGTCTATTGCTGCCTCGGGCACCGTATGGTCGTTCCCCTGTGAGTCAACATTTTAGAATCCGACGCAAAACTGATAGTTAAATGTAATGCTCAGGGCCTCTTAGTGACGATGGAACACTCAAATTGCGTCGAGAGTCATTACATCTTCCTCCAGCCGACTTGTCCACAAGGGGATATTGCTGCCTCGGACTCCATGTGGTCCGTCTCCTGTGAGTCTAAATTTTCGAATCCGACGCGAAACTGATAGTTAATTGTAACGTTCAGGGCCTCCTAATGACGATGGAACACTCAAATTGCGTCGAGATTCAATACATTGTCCTCCAGCGGACTTGTCTCCAAGGAGATAATGCTGTCTCGGGCACAATATGATCCTTCTCCTGTGAGTCTAGATTTTCGAATCCGACGCAAAAATGATACTGAATTGTAACGTTCAGCGCCTCCTAATGACGATAGAAGACTCAAATTGCGTCGAGATACAATACATCGTCCTCCAGCCGATTTGTCTCCAAGGGGATATAGCTGCCTCGGGCACCAAATGGTCCGTCTGCTGTGAGTCTAGATTTTCGAATCCGACGAAAAACTGATAGTTAATTGTCACTTTCAGGGCCTCCTAATGACGATGGAACACTCAAATTGCGTCGCGATCTAATACATCGTCCTCCAGCCGACTTGTCTCCAAGGGTCTAATGCTGCCTCGGGCACCTTATGGTCGTTCTCTTGTAAGTCTAGATTTTCGAATCCGACGGAAAAATGATAGTTAATTGTACCGTTCAGGGCCTCCTAATGACGATGGAACTCTCAAATTGCGTCGAGATTCAATACATCGTCCTCCAGCCGACTTGTCTCCAAGGGACTATTGCTGCTTCGGCACCTTATGGTTATTCTCCTGTGTGTCTAAATTTTCGAATCCGACGCAAAAATGATAGTTAATTGTAACGTTCAGGGCCTTCTAATGACGATGGAACACTCAAATTGCGTCGCGATTCAATACATCGGCCTCCAGCCGACTTGTCTCCAAGGGGATATCGCTGCCTCGGGCACCACATGGTCCGTGTCCGGTGATCCTACGTTTTCGAATCCGACGCAAAACTCATAGTTAATTGTAACGTTCAGGGCCTTCTAATGACGATGGAACACTCAAATTGCGTCGCGATTCAATACATCGACCTCCAGCCGTCTTGTCTCCAAGGGTCTATTGCTGCCTCGGGCACCTTATGGTCGTTCTCCTGTGAGTCTAGATTTTCGGATCCGACGCAAAAGTGATAGTTAATTGTAACGTTCAGAGCCTTCTACAGACGATGGAACACTCAAATTGCGTCGAGACTCAATACATCGTCCTCCAGACGACTTGTCTCCAAGGGTCTGTTGCTGCCTCGGGCACCCTATGGTCGTTCTCCTGTGATTTTAGATTATCGAATCCGACGCAAAAATGATAGTTAATTGTAACGTTCAGGGCCTCCTAATGCTGATGGAACACTCAAATTGCGTCGAGATTCAATACATCGGCCCCCAGCCGACTTGTCTCCAAGGGTCTATTGCTGCCTCGGCACCTTATGGTCGTTCTCCTGTGAGTCTAGATTTTTCGAATCCGACGCAAAAATGATACTTAACTGTAACGTTCAGGGCCTCCTAATGCCGATGGAACACTCAAATTGCGTCGAGATTCAATACATCGGACTCCAGCCGACTTGTCTCCTAGGGTCTATTGCTGCCTCGGGCACCTTATGGTCGTTCTCCTGTGAGTCTAGATTTTCGAATCCGACGCAAAAATGAAAGTTAATTGCAACGTTCAGGGCCTTGTATTGACGATGGAACACTCAAATTGCGTCGAGATTCAATACATCGGCCTCCAGCCGACTTGTCTCCAAGGGTGTGTTGCTGCCTCGAGCACCTCTTGGTCATTCTCCTGTGAGTTTAGATTATCGAATCCGACGCAAAAATGATAGTTAATTGTAAGGTTCAGGTCCTCCTAATGACGATGGAACACTCAAATTGCGTCGAGATTCAATACATCGGCCTCCAGCGGACTTGTCTCCAAGGGGATATTGCTGTCTCGGGCACCATACGAACCTTCTCCTGTGAGTCTAGATTTTCGAATCCGACGCAAAAATGATAGTTAATTGTAACTTTCAGGGCCTCCTAATGACGATGGAACACTCAAATTGCGTCGAGAGTCAATACATCGACCTCCAGTCGCCTTGTATCCAAGGGGATATTGCAGTCTCGTGCACCATATAATCCTTCTCCTGTTAGTACATTTTCGAATCTGACGCAAAAATGATAGTTAATTGTAACGTTCAGGGCCTCCTAATGCTGATGGAACACTCAAATTGCGTCGAGATTCAATACATCGGCCCCCAGCCGACTTGTCTCCAAGGGTCTATTGCTGCCTCGGCACCTTATGGTCGTTCTCCTGTGAGTCTAGATTTTTCGAATCCGACGCAAAAATGATAGTTAACTGTAACGTTCAGGGCCTCCTAATGCCGATGGAACACTGAAATTGCGTCGAGATTCAATAAATCAGCCTCCAGCCGCCTTGTCTCCAAGGGTCTATTGCTGCCTCGGGCACCTTACGGTCGTTCTCCTGTGAGTCTAGAATATCGAATCCGACGCAAGAATGATAGTTAATTGTAACGTTCAGCGCCTTGTAATGACGATGGAACACTCAAATTGCGTCGAGATTCAATATATCGGCCTCCAGCTGACTTGTCTCCAAGGGTCTGTTGCTGCCTCGGGCACCTTATGGTCGTTCTCCTGTGAGTTTAGATTATCGAATCCGACGCAAAAATGATAGTTAATTGTAACGTTTAGGGCCTCCTAATGACGATGGGACACTCAAATTGCGTCGAGATTCAATACATCGTCCTCCAGCCGACTTGTCTCCAAGGGTCTAATGCTGCCTCGGGCACCTTATGGGCGTTCTCTTGTAAGTCTAGATTTTCGAATCGGACGCAAAAATGATAGTTAATTGTAACGTTCAGGGCCTCCTAATGACGATGGAACTCTCAAATTGCGTCGAGATCCAATACATCGTCCTCCAACCGACTTGTCTCCAAGGGTCAATAGCTGCCACGGGCACCTTGTGATCGTTTTGCTGTGAGTCTAGATTTTCGAACCCGAAGCAAAACTGATTGTTAATTGTAACGTTCAGGGCCACCTAATGACGATGGAACACTCAAATTGAGTCGAGATTCAATACATCGACCTCCAGCCGACTTGTCTCCAAGGGTCTATTGCTGCCTCGGGCACCTTATGGTCGTTCTCCTGAGTCTAGATTTTCGAATCCGACGCAAAAATGATAGTTAATTGTAACGTTCATGGCCTCCTAATGCCGATGGAACACTCAAATTGCGTCGAGATTCAATAGATCGGCCTGCAGTCGATTTGTCTCCAAGGGGTATATTGCTGTCTCGAGCACCGTAAAAATTTCTCCTGTGAGTAGATTTTCGAATCCGACGCTAAAATGATTGTTAATTGTAACGTTCAGGGCCTCCTAATGACGATGGAACACTCAAATTGCGTCAAGAATCAATACATCGGTTTCCAGCCGACTTGTCTCCAAGAGTCTATTGCTGCCTCGGGCACCTTATGGTCGTTCTCCTGTGAGTCTAGATTTTCGAATCCGACGCATAAATGATAGTTAATTGTAACGTTCAGGGACTCCTAATGACGATGGAACACTCAAATTGCGTCGAGAGTCAATACATCGACCTCCAGTCGACTTGTATCCAAGGGGATATTGCAGTTTCGTGCACCATATGATCCTTCTCCTGTTAGTAGATTTTCGAATCCGACGCTAAAATGATAGTTAACTGTAACGTTCAGGGCCTCCTAATGACGATGTAACACTCAAATTGCGTCGAGATTCAATACATCGGCCTCCAGCCGACTTGTCTCCAAGGGTCTATTCCTGCCTCGGGCACCTTATGGTCGTTCTCTTGTGAGTCTAGAATTTCGAATCCGACGCTAAAATGATAGTTAATTGTAACGTTCAGGGCCTTGTAATGACGATGGAACACTCAAATTGCGTCGAGATTCAATATATCGCCTCCAGCTGACTTGTCTCCAAAGGTCTGTTGCTGCATCGGGCACCATATGGTCGTTCTCCTGTGAGTTTAGATTATCGAATCCGACGCAAAAATGATAGTTAATTGTAACGTTTAGGGCCTCCTAATGACGATGGGGCACCCAAATTGCATCGAGATTCAATACATCGTCCTCCAGCCGACTTGTCTCCAAGGGTCTAATGCTGCCTCGGGCACCTTATGGTCGATCTCTTGTAAGTCTAGATTTTCGAATCGGACGCAAAAATGATAGTTAATTGTAACGTTCAGGGCCTCCTAATGACGATGGAACTCTCAAATTGCGTCGAGATCCAATACATCGTCCTCCAACCGACTTGTCTCCAAGGGTCAATAGCTGCCACGGGCACCTTGTGATCGTTCTGCTGTGAGTCTAGATTTTCGAACCCGACGCAAAACTGATTGTTTATTGTAACGTTCAGGGCCACCTAATGACGATGGAACGCTCAAATTGAGCTAAGATTCAATACATCGACATCCAGCCGACTTGTCTCCAAGGGGATATTGCTGCCTCGGGCTCCATGTGGTCCGTCTCCTGTGAGTCTAGATTTTCGAATCCGACGCGAAACTGATAGTTAATTGTAACGTTCAGGGCCTCCTAATGACGATGGAATACTCAAATTGCGTCGAGATTCAATACATCGTCCTCCAGCCGATTTGTCTCCGAGGGGATATTGCTGTTTCGGGCACCAAATGGTCCGTCTGCTGTGAGTCTAGATTTTCGAATCCGACGAAAAACTGATAGTTAATTGTAACATTCAGGGCCTCCTAATGACGATGGATCACTCAAATTGCGTCGCGATCCAATACATCGTCCAACAGCCGACTTGTCTTTAAGGGTCTAATGCTGCGTCGGGCACCTTATGGTCGTTCTCTTGTAAGTCTAGATTTTCGAATCCGACGCAAAAACGATAGTTAATTGTAACGTTCAGGGCCTCCTAATGACGATGGAACTCTCAAATTGCGTCGAGATTCAATACATCGTCCTCCAGCCGACTTGTCTCCAAGGGTCTATTGCTGCCTCGGACACCTTATGGTCGTTCTCTTGTAAGTCTAGATTTTCGAATCCGACGCAAAACTGATAGTTCATTATAACGTTTAGGGCCTCCTAATGACGATGGAACACTCACATTGCGTCGAGATTCAATACATCGGCCTCCAGCCGACTTGTCTCCATGGGGATATCGCTGCCTCGGGCACCACACGGTCCGTCTCCGGTGATTCTACGTTTTCGAATCCGACGCAATACTCATAGTTAATTGTAACGTTCAGGGACTCCTAATGACGATGGAACACTGAAATTGCGTCGAGAGTCAATTCATCGACCTCCAGTCGACTTGTATCCAAGGGGATGTTGCAGTCTCGTGCACCATATGATCCTTCTCCTGTTAGTAGATTTTCGAATCCGACGCTAAAATGATAGTTAACTGTAACGTTCAGGGCCTCCTAATGCCGATGGAACACTCAAATTGCGTCCAGATTCAATACATCGTCCTCCAGCCGACTTGTCTCCAAGGGTCTGTTGCTGCCTCGGGCACCTTATGATCGTCCTCCTGTGAGTCTAGATTTTCGAATCCGACGCAAGAATGATAGTTAATTGTAACGTTCAGGGCCTTCTAATGACGATGGAACACTCAAATTGCGTCGAGATTCAATACATCGGCCGCCAGCCGACTTGGCTCCAAGGGTCTATTGCTGCCTCGGGCACCTTATGGTCGTTATCCTGTGAGTCTAGATTTTCGAATCCGACACAAAAATGATAGCTAATTGTAACGTTCAGGGCCTTCTAATGACGATGGAACATTCAAATTGCGTCGAGATTCAATACATCGGCCTCCAGCCGACTTGTCTCCAAGGGTCTGTTGCTGCCTCGGGCACCTTATGGTCGTTCTCCTGTGAGTTTAGATTATCGAATCCGACGCAAAAATGATAGTTAATTGTAACGTTTAGGGCCTCCTAATGACGATGGAACACTCAAATTGCGTCGAGATTCAATACATCGGCCTCCAGCGGACTCGTCTCCTATGGTCTGTTGCTGTCTCGGGCACCTTATGGTCGTTCTGCTGCGAATCTAGATTTTCGAATCCGACGATAAATTGATAGTTAATTGTAACGTTCAGGGCCTCCTAATGACGATGGAACTCTAAAATTGCTTCGAGATTCAATACATCGTCCTCCAGCCGACTTGTCTCCAAGGGTCTATTGCTGCCTCGGGCACTTTATGGTCGTTCTCCTGTGAGTCTAGATTTTCGAATCCGACGCAAAAATGATAGTTAATTGTAACGTTCAGGGCCTTCTAATGACGATGGAACACTCAAATTGCGTCGAGATTCAATACATCGGCCTCCAGCCGACTTGTCTCCAAGGGGATATTGCTGCCTCGGGCACCACATGGTCCGTCTCCGGTGATTCTACGTTTTCGAATCCGACGCAAAACTCATAGTTAATTGTAACGTTCAGGGCCTCCTAATGACGATGGAGCACACAAATTGATTCGAGATTCAATACATCGACCTCCAGCCGACTTGTCTCCAAGGGTCTGTTGCTGCCTCGGGCACCTTATGGTCGTTCTCCTGTGAGTCTAGATTTTCGAATCCGACGCAAAAATGATAGTTAATTGTAACGTTCAGGGCCTTGTAATGACGAAGGAACACTCAAATTGCGTCGAGATTCAATACATCGGCCTCCAGCCAACTTATCGCCAAGGGTCTGTTGCTGCCTCGGGCACCTTATGGTCGTTCTCCTGTGAGTTTAGATTATCGAATCCGACGCAAAAATGATAGTTAATTGTAACGTTTAGGGCCTCCTAATGACGACGGAGCACTCAAATTGCGTCGTGATTCAATACATCGGTTTCCAGCCGACTTGTCTCCAAGGGTCTATTGCTGCCTCGGGCGCCTTATGGTCGTTGTCCTATGAGTCTAGATTTTCGAATCCGACGCAAAAATGATAGTTAATTGTAACGTTCAGGGCCTCCTAATACCGATGGAACACTCAAATTGCGTCGAGGTTCAATACATCGGCCTCCAGCCGACTTGTCTCCAAGGGTCTGTTGCTGCCTCGGGCACCTTATGGTCGTTCTCCTGTGAGTTTAGATTATCGAATCCGACGCAGAAATGATAGTTAATTGTAACGTTTAGGGCCTCCTAATGACGATGGAACACTCAAATTGCGTCGAGATTCTATACATCGGCCTCCAGCGGACTTCTCTCCTATGGTCTGTTGCTGCCTCGGGCACCTTATGGTCGTTCTGCTGCGAATCTAGATTTTCGAATCCGACGCAAAATTGATAGTCAATTGTAACGTTCAGGGCCTCCTAATGACGATGGAACTCTAAAATTGCGTCGAGATTCAATACATCGTCCTCCAGCCGACTTGTCTCCAAGGGTCTATTGCTGCCTCGGGCACCTTATGGTCGTTCTCCTGTGAGTCTAGATTTTCGAATCCGACGCAAAAATGATAGTTAATTGTAACGTTCAGGGCCTTCTAATGACGATGGAACACTCAAATTGCGTCGAGATTCAATACATCGGCCTCCAGCCGACTTGTCTCCAAGGGGATATTGCTGCCTCGGGCACCACATGGTCCGTCTCCGGTGATTCTACGTTTTCGAATCCGACGCAAAACTCATAGTTAATTGTAACGTTCAGGGCCTCCTAATGACGATGGAGCACACAAATTGATTCGAGATTCAATACATCGACCTCCAGCCGACTTCTCTCCAAGGGTCTGTTGCTGCCTCGGGCACCTTATGGTCGTTCTCCTGTGAGTCTAGATTTTCGAATCCGACGCAAAAATGATAGTTAATTGTAACGTTCAGGGCCTTGTAATGACGAAGGAACACTCAAATTGCGTCGAGATTCAATACATCGGCCTCCAGCCAACTTATCGCCAAGGGTCTGTTGCTGCCTCGGGCACCTTATGGTCGTTCTCCTGTGAGTTTAGATTATCGAATCCGACGCAAAAATGATAGTTAATTGTAACGTTTAGGGCCTCCTAATGACGACGGAGCACTCAAATTGCGTCGTGATTCAATACATCGGTTTCCAGCCGACTTCTCTCCAAGGGTCTATTGCTGCCTCGGGCACCTTATGGTCGTTGTCCTATGAGTCTAGATTTTCGAATCCGACGCAAAAATGATAGTTAATTGTAACGTTCAGGGCCTCCTAATACCGATGGAACACTCAAATTGCGTCGAGGTTCAATACATCGGCCTCCAGCCGACTTGTCTCCAAGGGTCTGTTGCTGCCTCGGGCACCTTATGGTCGTTCTCCTGTGAGTTTAGATTATCGAATCCGACGCAGAAATGATAGTTAATTGTAACGTTTAGGGCCTCCTACAGACGATGGAACACTCAAATTGCGTCGAGATTCAATACATCGGCCTCCAGCGGACTTCTCTCCTATGGTCTGTTGCTGCCTCGGGCACCTTATGGTCGTTCTGCTGCGAATCTAGATTTTCGAATCCGACGCAAAATTGATAGTCAATTGTAACGTTCAGGGCCTCCTAATGACGATGGAACTCTAAAATTGCGTCGAGATTTAATACATCGTCCTCCAGCCGACTTGTCTCCAAGGGTCTATTGCTGCCTCGGGCACCTTATGGTCGTTCTCCTGTGAGTCTAGATTTTCGAATCCGACGCAAAAATGATAGTTAATTGTAACGTTCGGGGCCTTGTAATGAGGAAGGAACACTCAAATTGCGTCGAGACTCAATACATCGGCCTCCAGCCAACTTATCGCCAAGGGTCTGTTGCTGCCTCGGGCACCTTATGGTCGTTCTCCTGTGAGTCTAGATTTTCGAATCCGACGCAAAAATGATAGTTAATTGTAACGTTTGGGGCCTTGTAATGAGGAAGGAACACTCAAATTGCGTCGAGACTCAATACATCGGCCTCCAGCCAACTTATCGCCAAGGGTCTGTTGCTGCCTCGGGCACCTTATGGTCGTTCTCCTGTGAGTTTAGATTATCGAATCCGACGCAAAAATGATAGTTAATTGTAACGTTTAGGGCCTCCTAATGACGACGGAACACTCAAATTGCGTCGAGATTCAATACATCGGCCTCCAGCCGACTTGTCTCCAAGGGTCTGTTGCTGCCCCGGGCACCTTATGGTCGTTCTCCTGTGAGTTTAGATTTTCGAATTGGACGCGAAACTGATATTTAATTGAAACGTTCAGGGACTCCTAAAGACGATGGAGCACTCAAATTGCGTCGATATTCAATACATCGGCCTCCAGTCGATTTGTCCCCAAGGGGTATATTGCTGTCTCGAGCAAAGTATGAACTTCTCCTGTGAGTAGATTTTCGAATCCGACGCTAAAATGATAGTTAACTGTAACGTTCAGGGCCTGCTAATGCCCATGGAACACTGAAATTGCGTCGAGATTCAATACATCGGCCTCCAGCCGACTTGCCTCCAAGGATCTGTTGCTGCCTCGGGCACCTTATGGTCGTTCTCCTGTGAGTGTAGATTATCGAATCCGACGCAAAAATGATAGTTAATTGTAACGTTTAGGGCCTCCTAATGACGATGGAACACTCAAATTGCGTCAAGAATCAATACATCGGTTTCCAGCCGACTTGTCTCCAAGGGTCTATTGCTGCCTCGGGCACCTTATGGTCGTTCTCTTGTAAGTCTAGATTTTCGAATCCGACGCAAAAATGATAGTTATATGTAACGTTCAGGGCCTCCTAATGACGATGGAACTCTCGAATTGCGTCGAGATTCAATACATCGTCCTCCAGCCGACTTGTCTCCAAGGGTCTATTGCTGCCTCAGGCACATTATGGTCGTTCTCCTGTGAGTCTAGATTTTAGAATCGGACGCAAAAATGATAGTTAACTGTGACCTTCAGGGCCTCCTAATGCCGATGGAACACTCAAATTGCGTCGAGATTCAATACATCGGCCTCCAGCCGACTTGTCTCCAAGGGTCTATTGCTGCCTCGGGCACCTTATGGTCGTTCTCCTGTGAGTTTAGGTAATCGAATCCGACGCAAAAATGATAGTTAATTGTAACGTTCAGGGCCTCCTAATGCCGATGGAACACTCAAATTGCGTCTTGATTCAATACATCGGCCTCCAGCCGACTTGTCTCCAAGGGTCTATTGCTGCCTCGGGCACCATATGATCCTTCTCCTGTGAGTCTGGATTTTCGAATCAGACGCAAAAATGATAGTTAATTGTAACGTTCAGGACCTCCTAATGACGATAGAAGACTCAAATTGCGTCGAGAGTCAATACATCGTCCTACAGCCGATTTGTCTCCAAGGGGGATATTGCTGCCTCGGGCACCAAATGGTCCGTCTGCTGTCGGTCTACATTTTCGAATCCGACGCAAAAATGATAGTTAATTGTAAAGTTCAGGGCCTTCTAAAGACGATGGAACACTCAAATTGGGTCGAGATTCAATACATCGGCCTCCAGCCGACTTGTCTCCAAGGGTCTATTGCTGCCTCGGGCACCTTATGGTCGTTCTCCTGTGAGTTTAGATTATCGAATCCGACGCAAAAATGATAGTTAACTGTAACGTTCAGGGCCTCCTAATGACGATGGAACACTCAAATTGCGTCAAGAATCAATACATCGGTTTCCAGCCGACTTGTCTCCAAGGGTCTATTGCTGCCTCGGGCACCATATGGTCGTTCTCCTGTGAGTCTAGATTTTCGAATCCGACGCAAAAATGATAGTTAATTGTAACCTTCAGGGCCTTCTAATGACGATGGAACACTCAAATTGCGTCGAGATTCAATACATCGTCCTCCAGCCGACTTGTCTCCAAGGGTCTATTGCTGCCTCGGGCACCTTATGGTCGTTCTCCTGTGAGTCTAGATTTTCGAGTCCGACGCAAAAATGATAGTTAATTGTAACGTTCAGGGCCACCTAATGACGATGGAACACTCAAAATGAGTCGAGATTCAATACATCGACCTCCAGCCGACTTGTCTCCAAGGGGATATTGCTGCCTAGGGCTCCTTGTGGTCCGTTTCCTGTGAGTCTAGATTTTCGAATCCGACGAAAAACTGATAGTTAATTGTAACATTCAGGGCCTCCTAATGACGATGGAACACTCAAATTGCGTCGAGATTCAATACATCGACCTCCAGCCGACTTGTCTCCAAGGGTCTATTGCTGCCTCGGGCACCTAATGGTCGTTCTCCTGTGAGTCTAGATTTTCGAATCCGACGCAAAAATGATATTGAATAGTAACGTTCAGGGCCTTGTAATGACGATCGAACACTCAAATTGCGTCGAGATTCAATACATCGGCCTCCAGCCGATTTGACTCCAAGGGGGATATTGCTGCGTCGGGCACCAAATGGTCCGTCTGCTGTGAGTCTAGATTTTCGAATCCGACGAAAAACTGATAGCTAATTGTAACGTTCAGGGCCTTCTAATGACGATGGAACTCTCAAATTGCGTCGATATTCAATACATCGGCCTCCAGTCGACTTGTCTCCAAGGGTCTAATGCTGCCTCGGACACCTTATGGTCGTTCTCCTGTGAGTTTAGATTATCGAATCCGACGCAAAAATGATAGTTAATTGTAACGTTCAGGGCGACCTAATGACGATGGAACACTCAAATTGCGACGATATTCAATACATCGGCCTCCAGTCGATTTGTCTCCAAGGGGCATATTGCTGTCTCAAGCACCGTATGAACTTCTCCTGTGAATAGATTTTCGAATCCGACGCGAAACTGATAGTTAATTGTAAGGTTTAGGGCCTCCTAATGACGATGCAACACTCAAGTTGCGTCGAGATTCAATACATCGGCCTCCAGCCGACTTGTATCCAAGGGGATTTTGCTGCATCGGGCACCTTATGGTCCGTCTCCAGTGAGTTTAGATTTTCGAATCCGACGAAAAACTGATAGTTAATTGTAACATTCAGGGCCTCCTAATGTCGATGGAACACTCATTTTGCGTCGCGATCCAATACATCGTCCTCCAACCGACTTGTCTCCAAGGGTCAATAGCTGCCACGGGCACCTTGTGATCGTTCTGCTGTGAGTCTAGATTTTCGAACCCGACGCAAAACTGATTGTTAATTGTAACGTTCCGGGCCTTGTAATGACGATGGAACACTCAAATTGCGTCGATATTCACTACATCGTCCTCCAGCCGATTTGTCTCCAAGGGGATATTGCTGCCTCGGGCACCAAATGGTCCGTCTGCTGTGAGTTTAGATTATCGAATCCGACGCAAAAATGATAGTTAATTGTAACGTTCAGGGCGACCTAATGACGATGGAACACTCAAATTGCGACGATATTCAATACATCGGCCTCCAGTCGATTTGTCTCCAAGGGGCATATTGCTGTCTCAAGCACCGTATGAACTTCTCCTGTGAATAGATTTTCGAATCCGACGCGAAACTGATAGTTAATTGTAAGGTTTAGGGCCTCCTAATGACGATGCAACACTCAAGTTGCGTCGAGATTCAATACATCGGCCTCCAGCCGACTTGTATCCAAGGGGATTTTGCTGCATCGGGCACCTTATGGTCCTTCTCCAGTGAGTTTAGATTTTCGAATCCGACGAAAAACTGATAGTTAATTGTAACATTCAGGGCCTCCTAATGTCGATGGAACACTCATTTTGCGTCGCGATCCAATACATCGTCCTCCAACCGACTTGTCTCCAAGGGTCAATAGCTGCCACGGGCACCTTGTGATCGTTCTGCTGTGAGTCTAGATTTTCGAACCCGACGCAAAACTGATTGTTAATTGTAACGTTCCGGGCCTTGTAATGACGATGGAACACTCAAATTGCGTCGATATTCACTACATCGTCCTCCAGCCGATTTGTCTCCAAGGGGATATTGCTGCCTCGGGCACCAAATGGTCCGTCTGCTGTGAGTCTAGATTTTCGAATCCGACGCTAAAATGGTAGTTAACTGTAACGTTCAGGGCCTCCTAATGCCGATGGAACACTCAAATTGCGTCGAGATTCAATACATCGGCCTCCAGCGGACTTGTCTCCAACGGGATTTTGCTGTCTCGGGCACCATATGGTCGTTCTCCTGTGAGTTTAGATTAACGAATCTGACGCAAAAATGATAGTTAATTGTAACGTTCAGGGCCTCCTAATGCCGATGGAACACTAAAATTGCGTCGGGATTCAATGCATCGGCCTCCAGCTGACTTGTCTCGAAGGGGATATTGCTGTCTCGGGCACCATATGAACCTTCTCCTGTGAGTCTAGATTTTCGAATCCGACGCAAAAATGATAGTGAATAGTAACGTTCAGGGCCTCCTAATGACGATAGAAGACTCAAATTGCGTCGAGATTCAATACATCGTCCTCCAGCCGATTTGTCTCCGAGGGGATATTGCTGTTTCGGGCACCAAATGGTCCGTCTGCTGTGAGTCTAGATTTTCGAATCCGACGAAAAACTGATAGTTAATTGTAACATTCAGGGCCTCCTAATGACGATGGATCACTCAAATTGCGTCGCGATCCAATACATCGTCCAACAGCCGACTTGTCTTTAAGGGTCTAATGCTGCCTCGGGCACCTTATCGTCGTTCTCTTGTAAGTCTAGATTTTCGAATCCGACGCAAAAATGATAGTTAATTGTAACGTTCAGGGCCTCCTAATGACGATGGATCTCTCAAATTGCGTCGAGATTCAATACATCGTCCTCCAGCCGACTTGTCTCCAAGGGTCTATTGCTGCCTCGGGCACCTTATGGTCGTTCTCCTGTGAGTCTAGATTTTCGAATCCGACGCATAAATGATAGTTAATTGTAACGTTCAGGGACTCCTAATGACGATGGAACACTCAAAATGCGTCGAGAGTCAATACATCGACCTCCAGTCGACTTGTATCCAAGGGGATATTGCAGTTTCGTGCACCATATGATCCTTCTCCTGTTAGTAGATTTTCGAATCCGACGCTAAAATGATAGTTAACTGTAACGTTCAGGGCCTCCTAATGACGATGTAACACTCAAATTGCGTCGAGATTCAATACATCGGCCTCCAGCCGACTTGTCTCCAAGGGTCTATTCCTGCCTCGGGCACCTTATGGTCGTTCTCTTGTGAGTCTAGAATTTCGAATCCGACGCTAAAATGATAGTTAATTGTAACGTTCAGGGCCTTGTAATGACGATGGAACACTCAAATTGCGTCGAGATTCAATATATCGGCCTCCAGCTGACTTGTCTCCAAAGGTCTGTTGCTGCATCGGGCACCATATGGTCGTTCTCCTGTGAGTTTAGATTATCGAATCCGACGCAAAAATGATAGTTAATTGTAACGTTTAGGGCCTCCTAATGACGATGGGGCACTCAAATTGCATCGAGATTCAATACATCGTCCTCCAGCCGACTTGTCTCCAAGGGTCTAATGCTGCCTCGGGCACCTTATGGTCGATCTCCTGTAAGTCTAGATTTTCGAATCGGACGCAAAAATGATAGTTAATTGTAACGTTCAGGGCCTCCTAATGACGATGGAACTCTCAAATTGCGTCGAGATCCAATACATCGTCCTCCAACCGACTTGTCTCAAAGGGTCAATAGCTGCCACGGGCACCTTGTGATCGTTCTGCTGTGAGTCTAGATTTTCGAACCCGACGCAAAACTGATTGTTTATTGTAACGTTCAGGGCCACCTAATGACGATGGAACGCTCAAATTGAGTCAAGATTCAATACATCGACATCCAGCCGACTTGTCTCCAAGGGGATATTGCTGCCTCGGGCTCCATGTGGTCCGTCTCCTGTGAGTCTAGATTTTCGAATCCGACGGGAAACTGATAGTTAATTGTAACGTTCAGGGCCTCCTAATGACGATGGAACACTCAAATTGCGTCGAGATTCAATACATCGTCCTCCAGCCGATTTGTCTCCGAGGGGATATTGCTGTTTCGGGCACCAAATGGTCCGTCTGCTGTGAGTCTAGATTTTCGAATCCGACGAAAAACTGATAGTTAATTGTAACATTCAGGGCCTCCTAATGACGATGGATCACTCAAATTGCGTCGCGATCCAATACATCGTCCAACAGCCGACTTGTCTTTAAGGGTCTAATGCTGCCTCGGGCACCTTATGGTCGTTCTCTTGTAAATCTAGATTTTCGAATCCGACGCAAAAATGATAGTTAATTGTAACGTTCAGGGCCTCCTAATGACGATGGAACTCTCAAATTGCGTCGAGATTCAATACATCGTCCTCCAGCCGACTTGTCTCCAAGGGTCTATTGCTGCCTCGGACACCTTATGGTCGTTCTCTTGTAAGTCTAGATTTTCGAATCCGACGCAAAACTGATAGTTCATTATAACGTTTAGGGCCTCCTAATGACGATGGAACACTCACATTGCGTCGAGATTCAGTACATCGGCCTCCAGCCGACTTGTCTCCATGGGGATATCGCTGCCTCGGGCACCACACGGTCCGTCTCCGGTGATTCTACGTTTTCGAATCCGACGCAAAACTCATAGTTAATTGTAACGTTCAGGGACTCCTAATGACGATGGAACACTGAAATTGCGTCGAGAGTCAATTCATCGACCTCCAGTCGACTTGTATCCAAGGGGATGTTGCAGTCTCGTGCACCATATGATCCTTCTCCTGTTAGTAGATTTTCGAATCCGACGCTAAAATGATAGTTAACTGTAACGTTCAGGGCCTCCTAATGCCGATGGAACACTCAAATTGCGTCCAGATTCAATACATCGTCCTCCAGCCGACTTGTCTCCAAGGGTCTGTTGCTGCCTCGGGCACATTATGGTCGTTCTCCTGTGAGTCTAGATTTTCGAATCCGACGCAAGAATGATAGTTAATTGTAACGTTCAGGGCCTTCTAATGACGATGGAACACTCAAATTGCGTCGAGATTCAATACATCGGCCGCCAGCCGACTTGGCTCCAAGGGTCTATTGCTGCCTCGGGCACCTTATGGTCGTTATCCTGTGAGTCTAGATTTTCGAATCCGACACAAAAATGATAGCTAATTGTAACGTTCAGGGCCTTCTAATGACGATGGAACACTCAAATTGCGTCGAGATTCAATACATCGGCCTCCAGCCGACTTGTCTCCAAGGGTCTGTTGCTGCCTCGGGCACCTTATGGTCGTTCTCCTGTGAGTTTAGATTATCGAATCCGACGCAAAAATGATAGTTAATTGTAACGGTTAGGGCCTCCTAATGACGATGGAACACTCAAATTGCGTCGAGATTCAATACATCGGCCTCCAGCGGACTCGTCTCCTATGGTCTGTTGCTGTCTCGGGCACCTTATGGTCGTTCTGCTGCGAATCTAGATTTTCGAATCCGACGATAAATTGATAGTTAATTGTAACGTTCAGGGCCTCCTAATGACGATGGAACTCTAAAATTGCTTCGAGATTCAATACATCGTCCTCCAGCCGACTTGTCTCCAAGGGTCTGTTGCTGCCTCGGGCACCTTATGGTCGTTCTCCTGTGAGTCTAGATTTTCGAATCCGACGCAAGAATGATAGTTAATTGTAACGTTCAGGGCCTTCTAATGACGATGGAACACTCAAATTGCGTCGAGATTCAATACATCGGCCGCCAGCCGACTTGGCTCCAAGGGTCAATTGCTGCCTCGGGCACCTTATGGTCGTTATCCTGTGAGTCTAGATTTTCGAATCCGACACAAAAATGATAGCTAATTGTAACGTTCAGGGCCTTCTAATGACGATGGAACATTCAAATTGCGTCGAGATTCAATACATCGGCCTCCAGCCGACTTGTCTCCAAGGGTCTGTTGCTGCCTCGGGCACCTTATGGTCGTTCTCCTGTGAGTTTAGATTATCGAATCCGACGCAAAAATGATAGTTAATTGTAACGTTTAGGGCCTCCTAATGACGATGGAACACTCAAATTGCGTCGAGATTCAATACATCGGCCTCCAGCGGACTCGTCTCCTATGGTCTGTTGCTGTCTCGGGCACCTTATGGTCGTTCTGCTGCGAATCTAGATTTTCGAATCCGACGATAAATTGATAGTTAATTGTAACGTTCAGGGCCTCCTAATGACGATGGAACTCTAAAATTGCTTCGAGATTCAATACATCGTCCTCCAGCCGACTTGTCTCCAAGGGTCTATTGCTGCCTCGGGCACTTTATGGTCGTTCTCCTGTGAGTCTAGATTTTCGAATCCGACGCAAAAATGATAGTTAATTGTAACGTTCAGGGCCTTCTAATGACGATGGAACACTCAAATTGCGTCGAGATTCAATACATCGGCCTCCAGCCGACTTGTCTCCAAGGGGATATTGCTGCCTCGGGCACCACATGGTCCGTCTCCGGTGATTCTACGTTTTCGAATCCGACGCAAAACTCATAGTTAATTGTAACGTTCAGGGCCTCCTAATGACGATGGAGCACACAAATTGATTCGAGATTCAATACACCGACCTCCAGCCGACTTGTCTCCAAGGGTCTGTTGCTGCCTCGGGCACCTTATGGTCGTTCTCCTGTGACTCTAGATTTTCGAATCCGACGCAAAAATGATAGTTAATTGTAACGTTCAGGGCCTTGTAATGACGAAGGAACACTCAAATTGCGTCGAGATTCAGTACATCGGCCTCCAGCCAACTTATCGCCAAGGGTCTGTTGCTGCCTCGGGCACCTTATGGTCGTTCTCCTGTGAGTTTAGATTATCGAATCCGACGCAAAAATGATAGTTAATTGTAACGTTTAGGGCCTCCTAATGACGACGGAGCACTCAAATTGCGTCGTGATTCAATACATCGGTTTCCAGCCGACTTGTCTCCAAGGGTCTATTGCTGCCTCGGGCACCTTATGGTCGTTGTCCTATGAGTCTAGATTTTCGAATCCGACGCAAAAATGATAGTTAATTGTAACGTTCAGGGCCTCCTAATACCGATGGAACACTCAAATTGCGTCGAGGTTCAATACATCGGCCTCCAGCCGACTTGTCTCCAAGGGTCTGTTGCTGCCTCGGGCACCTTATGGTCGTTCTCCTGTGAGTTTAGATTATCGAATCCGACGCAGAAATGATAGTTAATTGTAACGTTTAGGGCCTCCTAATGACGATGGAACACTCAAATTGCGTCGAGATTCAATACATCGGCCTCCAGCGGACTTCTCTCCTATGGTCTGTTACTGCCTCGGGCACCTTATGGTCGTTCTGCTGCGAATCTAGATTTTCGAATCCGACGATAAATTGATAGTTAATTGTAACGTTCAGGGCCTCCTAATGACGATGGAACTCTAAAATTGCGTCGAGATTCAATACATCGTCCTCCAGCCGACTTGTCTCCAAGGGTCTATTGCTGCCTCGGGCACCTTATGGTCGTTCTCCTGTGAGTCTAGATTTTCGAATCCGACGCAAAAATGATAGTTAATTGTAACGTTCGGGGCCTTGTAATGAGGAAGGAACACTCAAATTGCGTCGAGACTCAATACATCGGCCTCCAGCCAACTTATCGCCAAGGGTCTGTTGCTGCCTCGGGCACCTTATGGTCGTTCTCCTGTGAGTCTAGATTTTCGAATCCGACGCAAAAATGATAGTTAATTGTAACGTTCGGGGCCTTGTAATGAGGAAGGAACACTCAAATTGCGTCGAGACTCAATACATCGGCCTCCAGCCAACTTATCGCCAAGGGTCTGTTGCTGCCTCGGGCACCTTATGGTCGTTCTCCTGTGAGTTTAGATTATCGAATCCGACGCAAAAATGATAGTTAATTGTAACGTTTAGGGCCTCCTAATGACGACGGAACACTCAAATTGCGTCGAGATTCAATACATCGGCCTCCAGCCGACTTGTCTCCAAGGGTCTATTGCTGCCTCGGGCACCTTATGGTCGTTGTCCTATGAGTCTAGATTTTCGAATCCGACGCAAAAATGATAGTTAATTGTAACGTTCAGGGCCTCCTAATGCCGATGGAACACTCAAATTGCGTCGAGGTTCAATACATCGGCCTCCAGCCGACTTGTCTCCAAGGGTCTGTTGCTGCCCCGGGCACCTTATGGTCGTTCTCCTGTGAGTTTAGATTTTCGAATCCGACGCGAAACTGATATTTAATTGAAACGTTCAGGGACTCCTAAAGACGATGGAGCACTCAAATTGCGTCGATATTCAATACATCGGCCTCCAGTCGATTTGTCTCCAAGGGGTATATTGCTGTCTCGAGCAAAGTATGAACTTCTCCTGTGAGTAGATTTTCGAATCCGACGCTAAAATGATAGTTAACTGTAACGTTCAGGGCCTGCTAATGCCCATGGAACACTGAAATTGCGTCGAGATTCAATACATCGGCCTCCAGCCGACTTGCCTCCAAGGATCTGTTGCTGCCTCGGGCACCTTATGGTCGTTCTCCTGTGAGTGTAGATTATCGAATCCGACACAAAAATGATAGTTAATTGTAACGTTTAGGGCCTCCTAATGACGATGGAACACTCAAATTGCGTCAAGAATCAATACATCGGATTCCAGCCGACTTGTCTCCAAGGGTCTATTGCTGCCTCGGGCACCTTATGGTCGTTCTCTTGTAAGTCTAGATTTTCGAATCCGACGCAAAAATGATAGTTATATGTAACGTTCAGGGCCTCCTAATGACGATGGAACTCTCGAATTGCGTCGAGATTCAATACATCGTCCTCCAGCCGACTTGTCTCCAAGGGTCTATTGCTGCCTCAGGCACATTATGGTCGTTCTCCTGTGAGTCTAGATTTTAGAATCGGACACAAAAATGATAGTTAACTGTGACCTTCAGGGCCTCCTAATGCCGATGGAACACTCAAATTGCGTCGAGATTCAATACATCGGCCTCCAGCCGACTTGTCTCCAAGGGTCTATTGCTGCCTCGGGCACCTTATGGTCGTTCTCCTGTGAGTTTAGGTAATCGAATCCGACGCAAAAATGATAGTTAATTGTAACGTTCAGGGCCTCCTAATGCCGATGGAACACTCAAATTGCGTCTTGATTCAATACATCGGCCTCCAGCCGACTTGTCTCCAAGGGTCTATTGCTGCCTCGGGCACTATATGATCCTTCTCCTGTGAGTCTGGATTTTCGAATCAGACGCAAAAATGATAGTTAATTGTAACGTTCAGGACCTCCTAATGACGATAGAAGACTCAAATTGCGTCGAGATTCAATACATCGTCCTACAGCCGATTTGTCTCCAAGGGGATATTGCTGCCTCGGGCACCAAATGGTCCGTCTGCTGTGGGTCTACATTTTCGAATCCGACGCAAAAATGATAGTTAATTGTAAAGTTCAGGGCCTTCTAAAGACGATGGAACACTCAAATTGGGTCGAGATTCAATACATCGGCCTCCAGCCGACTTGTCTCCAAGGGTCTATTGCTGCCTCGGGCACCTTATGGTCGTTCTCCTGTGAGTTTAGATTATCGAATCCGACGCAAAAATGATAGTTAACTGTAACGTTCAGGGCCTCCTAATGACGATGGAACACTCAAATTGCGTCAAGAATCAATACATCGGTTTCCAGCCGACTTGTCTCCAAGGGTCTATTGCTGCCTGGGGCACCATATGGTCGTTCTCCTGTGAGTCTAGATTTTCGAATCCGACGCAAAAATGATAGTTAATTGTAACCTTCAGGGCCTTCTAATGACGATGGAACACTCAAATTGCGTCGAGATTCAATACATCGTCCTCCAGCCGACTTGTCTCCAAGGGTCTATTGCTGCCTCGGGCACCTTATGGTCGTTCTCCTGTGAGCCTAGATTTTCGAGTCCGACGCAAAAATGATAGTTAATTGTAACGTTCAGGGCCACCTAATGACGATGGAACACTCAAAATGAGTCGAGATTCAATACATCGACCTCCAGCCGACTTGTCTCCAAGGGGATATTGCTGCCTAGGGCTCCTTGTGGTCCGTCTCCTGTGAGTCTAGATTTTCGAATCCGACGAAAAACTGATAGTTAATTGTAACATTCAGGGCCTCCTAATGACGATGGAACTCTCAAATTGCGTCGATATTCAATACATCGGCCTCCAGTCGACTTGTCTCCAAGGGTCTAATGCTGCCTCGGACACCTTATGGTCGTTCTCCTGTGAGTTTAGATTATCGAATCCGACGCAAAAATGATAGTTAATTGTAACGTTCAGGGCGACCTAATGACGATGGAACACTCAAATTGCGACGATATTCAATACATCGGCCTCCAGTCGATTTGTCTCCAAGGGGCATATTGCTGTCTCAAGCACCGTATGAACTTCTCCTGTGAATAGATTTTCGAATCCGACGCGAAACTGATAGTTAATTGTAAGGTTTAGGGCCTCCTAATGACGATGCAACACTCAAGTTGCGTCGAGATTCAATACATCGGCCTCCAGCCGACTTGTATCCAAGGGGATTTTGCTGCATCGGGCACCTTATGGTCCGTCTCCAGTGAGTTTAGATTTTCGAATCCGACGAAAAACTGATAGTTAATTGTAACATTCAGGGCCTCCTAATGTCGATGGAACACTCATTTTGCGTCGCGATCCAATACATCGTCCTCCAACCGACTTGTCTCCAAGGGTCAATAGCTGCCACGGGCACCTTGTGATCGTTCTGCTGTGAGTCTAGATTTTCGAACCCGACGCAAAACTGATTGTTAATTGTAACGTTCCGGGCCTTGTAATGACGATGGAACACTCAAATTGCGTCGATATTCACTACATCGTCCTCCAGCCGATTTGTCTCCAAGGGGATATTGCTGCCTCGGGCACCAAATGGTCCGTCTGCTGTGAGTCTAGATTTTCGGATCCGACGCTAAAATGATAGTTAACTGTAACGTTCAGGGCCTCCTAATGCCGATGGAACACTCAAATTGCGTCGAGATTCAATACATCGGCCTCCAGCGGACTTGTCTCCAACGGGATTTTGCTGTCTCGGGCACCATATGGTCGTTCTCCTGTGAGTTTAGATTAACGAATCTGACGCAAAAATGATAGTTAATTGTAACGTTCAGGGCCTCCTAATGCCGATGGAACACTAATATTGCGTCGGGATTCAATGCATCGGCCTCCAGCTGACTTGTCTCGAAGGGGATATTGCTGTCTCGGGCACCATATGAACCTTCTCCTGTGAGTCTAGATTTTCGAATCCGACGCAAAAATGATAGTGAATAGTAACGTTCAGAGCCTCCTAATGACGATAGAAGACTCAAATTGCGTCGAGATACAATACATCGGCCTCCAGCGGACTTGTCTCCAACGGGATTTTGCTGTCTCGGGCACCATATGGTCGTTCTCCTGTGAGTTTAGATTAACGAATCTGACGCAAAAATGATAGTTAATTGTAACGTTCAGGGCCTCCTAATGCCGATGGAACACTAAAATTGCGTCGAGATTCAATACATCGTCCTCCAGCCGATTTGTCTCCAAGGGGATATTGCTGCCTCGGGCACCAAATGGTCCGTCTGCTGTGAGTCTAGATTTTCGAATCCGACGAAAACCTGATAGTTAATTGTAACATTCAGGGCCTCTAAATGACGATGGAACACTCAAATTGCGTCGCGATTCAATACATCGTCCTCCAGCCGACTTGGCTCCAAGGGTCTAATGCTGCCTCGGGCACCTTATGGTCTTTCTCTTGTAAGTCTAGATTTTCGAATCCGACGCAAAAATGATAGTTAATTGTAACGTTCAGGGCCTCTTAATGACGATGGAACTCTCAAATTGCGTCGAGATTCAATACATCGTCCTCCAGCCGACTTGTCTCCAAGGGTCTGTTGCTGCCTCGGGCACCTTATTGTCGTTCTCCTGTGAGCTTAGATTATCGAATCCGACGCAAAAATTATAGTTAATTGTAACGTTCAGGGCCTTGTAATGACGATGGAACACTCAAATTGCGTCAAGATTCAATACATCGGCCTCCAGCCGACTTGTCTCCAAGGGGATATTGCTGTCTCGGGCACCATATGATCCTTCTCCTGTGAGTCTAGATTTTCGAATCCGACGCAAAAATGATAGTGAATAGTAACGTTCAGAGCCTCCTAATGACGATAGAAGACTCAAATTGCGTCGAGATACAATACATCGTCCTCCTGCCGATTTGTCTCCAAGGGGATATTGCTGCGTCGGGCACCAAATGGTCCGTCTGCAGTGAGTCTAGATTTTCGAATCCGACGAAAAACTGATAGTTAATTGTAACGTTCAGGGCCTTCTAATGACGATGGAACTCTCAAATTGCGTCGATATTCAATACATCGGCCTCCAGTCGATTTGTCTCCAAGGGGTATATTGCTGTCTCGAGCAACTAACGCTAAAATGATAGTTAACTGTAACGTTCAGGGCCTGCTAATGCCCATGGAACACTGAAATTGCGTCGAGATTCAATACATCGGCCTCCAGCCGACTTGCCTCCAAGGATCTGTTGCTGCCTCGGGCACCTTATGGTCGTTCTCCTGTGAGTTTAGATTATCGAATCCGACGCAAAAATGATAGTTAATTGTAACGTTTAGGGCCTCCTAATGACGATGGAACACTCAAATTGCGTCAAGAATCAATACATCGGTTTCCAGCCGACTTGTCTCCAAGGGTCTATTGCTGCCTCGGGCACCTTATGGTCGTTCTCTTGTAAGTCTAGATTTTCGAATCCGACGCAAAAATGATAGTTATATGTAACGTTCAGGGCCTCCTAATGACGATCGAACTCTCGAATTGCGTCGAGATTCAATACATCGTCCTCCAGCCGACTTGTCTCCAAGGGTCTATTGCTGCCTCAGGCACATTATGGTCGTTCTCCTGTGAGTCTAGATTTTCGAATCGGACGCAAAAATGATAGTTAACTGTGACCTTCAGGGCCTCCTAATGCCGATGGAACACTCAAATTGCGTCGAGATTCAATACATCGGCCTCCAGCCGACTTGTCTCCAAGGGTCTATTGCTGCCTCGGGCACCTTATGGTCGTTCTCCTGTGAGTTTAGGTAATCGAATCCGACGCAAAAATGATAGTTAATTGTAACGTTCAGGGCCTCCTAATGCCGATGGAACACTCAAATTGCGTCTTGATTCAATACTTCGGCCTCCAGCCGACTTGTCTCCAAGGGTCTATTGCTGCCTCGGGCACCATATGATCCTTCTCCTGTGAGTCTGGATTTTCGAATCAGACGCAAAAATGATAGTTAATTGTAACGTTCAGGACCTCCTAATGACGATAGAAGACTCAAATTGCGTCGAGATTCAATACATCGTCCTCCAGCCGATTTGTCTCCAAGGGGATATTGCTGCCTCGGGCACCAAATGGTACGTCTGCTGTGGGTCTACATTTTCGAATCCGACGCAAAAATGATAGTTAATTGTAAAGTTCAGGGCCTTCTAAAGACGATGGAACACTCAAATTGGGTCGAGATTCAATACATCGGCCTCCAGCCGACTTGTCTCCAAGGGTCTATTGCTGCCTCGGGCACCTTATGGTCGTTCTCCTGTGAGTTTAGATTATCGAATCCGACGGAAAAATGATAGTTAACTGTAACGTTCAGGGCCTCCTAATGACGATGGAACACTCAAATTGCGTCAATAATCAATACATCGGTTTCCAGCCGACTTGTCTCCAAGGGTCTATTGCTGCCTCGGGCACCTTATGGTCGTTCTCCTGTGAGTCTAGATTTTCGAATCCGACGCAAAAATGATAGTTAATTGTAACGTTCAGGGCCTTCTAATGACGATGGAACACTCAAATTGCGTCGAGATTCAATACATCGTCCTCCAGCCGACTTGTCTGCAAGGGTCTATTGCTGCCTCGGGCACCTTATGGTCGTTCTCCTGTGAGTCTAGATTTTCGAGTCCGACGCAAAAATGATAGTTAATTGTAACGTTCAGGGCCACCTAATGACGATGGAACACTCAAAATGAGTCGAGATTCAATACATCGACCTCCAGCCGACTTGTCTCCAAGGGGATATTGCTGCCTAGGGCTCCTTGTGGTCCGTCTCCTGTGAGTCTAGATTTTCGAATCCGACGAAAAACTGATAGTTAATTGTAACATTCAGGGCCTCCTAACGACGATGGAACACTCAAATTGCGTCGAGATTCAATACATCGACCTCCAGCCGACTTGTCTCCAAGGGTCTATTGCTCCCTCGGGCACCTAATGGTCGTTCTCCTGTGAGTCTAGATTTTCGAATCCGACGCAAAAATGATATTGAATAGTAACGTTCAGGGCCTTGTAATGACGATCGAACACTCAAATTGCGTCGAGATTCAATACATCGGCCTCCAGCCGATTTGACTCCAAGGGGGATATTGCTGCGTCGGGCACCAAATGGTCCGTCTGCTGTGAGTCTAGATTTTCGAATCCGACGAAAAACTGATAGTTAATTGTAGCGTTCAGGGCCTCCTAATGACGATGGAACTCTCAAATTGCGTCGAGATTCAATACATCGTCTTCCAGCCGACTTGTCTCCAAGGGCCTATTGCTGCCTCGGGCACCTTAAGGTCGTTCTCCTGTGAGTCTAGATTTTCGAATCCGACGCAAAAATGATAGTTAATTGTAACGTTCAGGGCCTTCAAATGAGGATGGAACACTCAAATTGCGTCGAGATTCAATACATCGGCCTCCAGCCGACTTGTCTCCAAGGGTCTGTTGCTGCCTCGGGCACCTTATTGTCGTTCTCCTGTGAGTTTAGATTATCGAATCCGACGCAAAAATGATAGTTAATTGTAACGTTTAGGGCCTCCTAATGACGATGGGACACTCAAATTGCGTCGAGATTCAATACATCGGCCTCCAGCCGACTTGTCTCCAAGGGTCTGTTGATGCCTCGGGCACCTTATGTTCGTTCTCCCGTGAGTTTAGATTATCGAATCCGACGCAAAAATGATAGTTAATTGTAACGTTCAGGGCCTTGTAATGACGATCGAACACTCAAATTGCGTCGAGATTCAATACATCGGCCTCCAGCCGATTTGTCTCCAAGGGGATATTGCTGCGTCGGGCACCAAATGGTCCGTCTGCTGCGAGTCTAGATTATCAAATCCGACGAAAAACTGATAGTTAATTGTAACGTTGAGGGCCTCCTAATGACGATGGAACTCTCAAATTGCGTCGAGATTCAATACATCGTCCTCCAGCCGACTTGTCTCCAAGGGTCTATTGCTGCCTCGGGCACCTTATGGTCGTTCTCCTGTGAGTCTAGATTTTTCGAATCCGACGCAAAAATGATAGTTAATTGTAACGTTCAGGGCCTTCTAATGACGATGGAACACTCAAATTGCGTCGAGATTCAATACATCGGCCTCCAGCCGACTTGTCTCCAAGGGTCTAATGCTGCCTCGGACACCTTATGGTCGTTCTCCTGTGAGTTTAGATTATCGAATCCGACGCAAAAATGATAGTTAATTGTAACGTTCAGGGCGACCTAATGACGATGGAACACTCAAATTGCGACGATATTCAATACATCGGAGTCCAGTTGATTTGTCTCCAAGGGGTATATTGCTGTCTCGAGCACCGTATGAACTTCTCCTGTGAATAGATTTTCGAATCCGACGCGAAACTGATAGTTAATTGTAAGGTTTAGGGCCTCCTAATGACGATGGAACACTCAAGTTGCGTCGAGATTCAATACATCGTCCTCCAACCGACTTGTCTCCAAGGGTCAATAGCTGCCACGGGCACCTTGTGATCGTTCTGCTGTGAGTCTAGATTTTCGAACCCGACGCAAAACTGATTGTTAATTGTAACGTTCCGGGCCTTGTAATGACGATGGAACACTCAAATTGCGCCGATATTCAATACATCGTCCTCCAGCCGATTTGTCTCCAAGGGGATATTGCTGCCTCGGGCACCAAATGGTCCGTCTGCTGTGAGTCTAGATTTTCGAATCCGACGCTAAAATGATAGTTAACTGTAACGTTCAGGGCCTCCTAATGCCGATGGAACACTCAAATTGCGTCGAGATTCAATACATCGGCCTCCAGCGGACTTGTCTCCAACGGGATTTTGCTGTCTCGGGCACCATATGGTCGTTCTCCTGTGAGTTTAGATTATCGAATCTGACGCAAAAATGATAGTTAATTGTAACGTTCAGGGCCTCCTAATGCCGATGGAACACTAAAATTGCGTCGGGATCAACGCATCGGCCTCCAGCTGACTTGTCTCGAAGGGGATATTGCTGTCTCGGGCACCATATGAACCTTCTCCTGTGAGTCTAGATTTTCGAATCCGACGCAAAAATGATAGTGAATAGTAACGTTCAGGGCCTCCTAATGACGATAGAAGACTCAAATTGCGTCGAGATTCAATACATCGTCCTCCAGCCGATTTGTCTCCAAGGGGATATTGCTGCCTCGGGCACCAAATGGTCCGTCTGCTGTGAGTCTAGATTTTCGAATCCGACGAAAACCTGATAGTTAATTGTAACATTCAGGGCCTCTAAATGACGATGGAACACTCAAATTGCGTCGCGATTCAATACATCGTCCTCCAGCCGAATTGTCTCCAAGGGTCTAATGCTGCCTCGGGCACCTTATGGTCTTTCTCTTGTAAGTCTAGATTTTCGAATCCGATGCAAAAATGATAGTTAATTGTAACGTTCAGGGCCTCTTAATGACGATGGAACTTTCAAATTGCGTCGAGATTCAATACATCGTCCTCCAGCCGACTTGTCTCCGAGGGTCTATTGCTGCCTCGGGCACCTTATGGTCGTTCTCCTGTGAGTCTAGATTTTCGAATCCGACGCAAAAATGATAGTTAATTGTAACGTTCAGGGCCTTCTAATGACGATGGAACACTCAAATTGCGTCGAGATACAATACATCGGCCTCCAGCCGACTTGTCTCCAAGGGTCTAATGCTGCCTCGGGCACCTTATGGTCGTTCTCCTGTGAGTTTAGATTATCGAATCCGACGCAAAAATGATAGTTAATTGTAACGTTCAGGGCGTCCTAATGGCGATGGAACACTCAAATTGCGTCGACATTCAATACATCGGCCTCCAGTCGATTTGTCTCCGAGGGGTATATTGCTGTCTCGAGCACCGTATGAACTTCTCCTGTGGGTAGATTTTCGAATCCGACGCAAAAATTAT
The DNA here is from genome assembly GCF_021461395.2 of Schistocerca americana. Classification (NCBI taxonomy): domain Eukaryota; kingdom Metazoa; phylum Arthropoda; class Insecta; order Orthoptera; family Acrididae; genus Schistocerca; species Schistocerca americana. The sequence continues at coordinate 7,007,831 of NC_060122.1, read as the reverse complement.
AGATAATTGTAAAGTTCAGGGCCTCCTATTGGCGATGGAACACTCAAAATGCGTCGAGATTCAATACATCGTCCTCCAGCCGATTTGTCTCCGAGGGGATATTGCTGCCTCGTGCACCAAATGGTCCGTCTGCTGTGAGTCTAGATTTTCGAATCCGACGCTAAAATGATAGTTCACTGTAACGTTCAGGGCCTCCTAATGCCGATGGAACACTCAAATTGCGTCGAGATTCAATACATCGGCCTCCAGCCGACTTGTCTCCAAGGGTCTATTGCTGCCTCGGGCACCTTATGGTCGTCCTCCTGTGAGTTTAGATTATCGAATCCGACGCAAAAATGATAGTTAATTGCAACGTTCAGGGCCTCCTAATGCCGATGGAACACTCAAATTGCGTCGAGATTCAATACATCGGCTTCTAGCCGACTTGTCTCCAAGGGGATATTGCTGTCTCGGGCACCATATAATCCTTCTCCTGTGAGTCTAGATTTTCGAATCCGACGCAAAAATGATAGTGAATACTAACGTTCAGGGCCTCGTAATGACGATAGAAGACTCAAATTGCGTCGAGATTCAATACATCGTCCTCCAGTCGATTTGTCTCCAAGGGGATATTGCTGCTTCGGGCACCAAATGGTCCGTCTGCAGTGAGTCTAGATTTTCGAATCCGACGAAAAACTGATAGTTAATTGTAACATTCAGACCCTCCTAATGACGATGGAACACTCAAATTGCGTCGCGATCCAATACATCGTCCTCCAGGCGACTTGTCTCCAAGGGTCTAATGCTGCCTCGGGCACCTTATGGTCTTTCTCTTGTAAGTCTAGATTTTCGAATCCGACGCAAAAATGATAGTTAATTGTAACGTTCAGGGCCTCTTAATGACGATGGAACTCTCAAATTGCGTCGAGATTCAATACATCGCCCTCCAGCCGACTTGTCTCCAAGGGTCTATTGCTGCTTCGGGCAGCTTATGGTCGTTCTCCTGTGAGTCTAGATTTTCGAATCCGACGCAAAAATGATAGTTAATTGTAACGTTCAGGGCCTTGTAATGACGATGGAACACTCAATTTGCGTCGAGATTCAATACAACGGCCTCCAGCCGACTTGTCTCCAAGGGGATATTGCTGTCTCGGGCTCCATATGATCCTTCTCCTGTGAGTCTAGATTTTCGAATCCGACGCAAAAATGATAGTGAATAGTAACGTTAAGGGCCTCCTAATGACGATAGAAGACTCAAATTGCGTCGAGATACAATACATCGTCCTCCAGCCGATTTGTCTCCAAGGGTCTATTGCTGCCTCGGGCACCAAATGGTCCGTCTGCAGTGAGTCTAGATTTTCGAATCCGACGAAAAACTGATAGTTAATTGTAACGTTCAGGGCCTCCTAATGACGATGGAACTCTCAAATTGCGTCGAGATTCAATACATCGTCCTCCAGCCGACTTGTCTCCAAGGGTCTATTGCTGCCTCGGGCACCATATGGTCGTTCTCCTGTGAGTCTAGATTTTCGAATCCGACGCAAAAATGATAGTTAATTGTAACGTTCAGGGCCTTCTAATGACGATGGAACACTCAAATTGCGTCGAGATTCAATACATCGGCCTCCAGCCGACTTGTTTCCAAGGGTCTGTTGCTGCCTCGGGCACCTTATGGTCGTTCTCCTGTGAGTTTAGATTATCGAATCCGACGCAAAAATGATAGTTAATTGTAACGTTTAGGGCCTCCTAATGATAATGCGACACTCAAATTGCGTCGAGATTCAATACATCGTCCTCCAGCCGACTTGTCTCCAAGTGTCTAATGCTGCCTCGGGCACCTTATGGTCGTTCTCCTGTGAGTCTACAATTTCGAATCCGATGCAAAAATGATAGTGAATTATAACGTTCAGGGCCTTGTAATGACGATGGAACACTCAAATTGCGTCGAGATACAATACATCGGCCTCCAGCCGGCTTGTCTCCAAGGGTCTAATGCTGCCTCGGGCACCTTATGGTCGTTCTCCTGTGAGTTTAGATTATCGAATCCGACGCAAAAATGATAGTTAATTGTAACGTTCAGGGCGTCCTAATGGCGATGGAACACTCAAATTGCGTCGATATTCAATACATCGGCCTCCAGTCGATTTGTCTCCGAGGGGTATATTGCTGTCTCGAGCACCGTATGAACTTCTCCTGTGAGTAGATTTTCGAATCCTACGCAAAAATTATAGATAATTGTAAAGTTCAGGGCCTCCTATTGGCGATGGAACACTCAAATTGCGTCGAGATTCAATACATCGTCCTCCAGCCGATTTGTCTCCGAGGGGATATTGCTGCCTCGTGCACCAAATGGTCCGTCTGCTGTGAGTCTAGATTTTCGAATCCGACGCTAAAATGATAGTTCACTGTAACGTTCAGGGCCTCCTAATGCCGATGGAACACTCAAATTGCGTCGAGATTCAATACATCGGCCTCCAGCCGACTTGTCTCCAAGGGTCTATTGCTGCCTCGGGCACCTTATGGTCGTTCTCCTGTGAGTTTAGATTATCGAATCCGACGCAAAAATGATAGGTAATTGCAACGTTCAGGGCCTCCTAATGCCGATGGAACACTCAAATTGCGTCGAGATTCAATACATCGGCTTCTAGCCGACTTGTCTCCAAGGGTCTAATGCTGCCTCGGGCACCTCATGGTCTTTCTCTTGTAAGTCTAGATTTTCGAATCCGACGCAAAAATGATAGTTAATTGTAACGTTCAGGGCCTCTTAATGACGATGGAACTCTCAAATTGCGTCGAGATTCAATACATCGTCCTCCAGCCGACTTGTCTCCAAGGGGATATTGCTGCGTCGGGCACCAAATGGTCCGTCTGCTGTGAGTCTAGATTTTCGAATCCGACGAAAAACTGATAGTTAATTGTAACGTTCAGGGCCTCCTAATGACGATGGAACTCTCAAATTGCGTCGAGATTCAATACATCGTCCTCCAGCCGACTTGTCTCCAAGAGTCTATTGCTGCCTCGGGCACCTTATGGACGTTCTCCTGTGAGTCTAGATTTTCGAATCCGAAGCAAACATGATAGTAAATTGTAACGTTCAGGGCCTTGTAATGACGATGGAACACTAAAATTGCGTCGAGATTCAATACATCGGCCTCCAGCCGACTTGTCTCCAAGGGTCTGTTGCTGCTTCGGGCACCTTACTGTCGTTCTCCTGTGAGTTTAGATTATCGAATCCGACGCAAAAATGATAGTTAATTGTAACGTTTAGGGCCTCCTAATGACGATGGGACACTCAAATTGCGTCGAGATTCAATACCACGTCCTCCAGCCGACTTGTTTCCAAGGGTCTAATGCTGCCTCGGGCACCTTATGGTCGTTCTCCTGTGAGTCTAGATTTTCGAATCCGACGCAAAAATGATAGTGAATAGTAACGTTCAGGGCCTTGTAATGACGATGGAACACTCAAATTGCGTCGAGATTCAATACATCGGCCTCCAGCCCACTTGTCTTCAAGGGTCTAATGCTGCCTCGAGCACCTTATGGTCGTTCTCCCGTGAGTTTAGATTATCGAATCCGACGCAAAAATGATAGTTAATTGTAACGTTCAGGGCGACCTAATGACGATGGAACACTCAAATTGCGTCGATATTCAATACATCGGCCTCCAGTTGATTTGTCTCCAAGGGGTATATTGCTGTCTCGAGCACCGTATGAACTTCTCCTGTGAGTAGATTTTCGAATCCGACGCGAAACTGATAGTTAATTGCAAGGTTTAGGGCCTCCTAATGACGATGGAACACTCAAGTTGCGTCGAGATTCAATACATCGGCCGCCAGCCGACTTGTATCCAACGGAATTTTGCTTCATCGGGCACCTTATGGTCCGTCTCCAGTGAGTCTAGATTTTCGAATCCGACGAAAAACTGATAGTTAATTGTAACATTCAGGGCCTCCTAATGACGATGGAACACTCATTTTGCGTCGCGATCCAATACATCGTCCTCCAACCGACTTGTCTCAAGGGCCAATAGCTGCCACGGGCACCTTGTGATCGTTCTGCTGTGAGTCTAGATTTTCGAACCCGTTGCAAAACTGATTGTTAATTGTACTGTTCAGGGCCTTATATTGACGATGGAACACTCAAATTGCGTCGAGATTCAATACATCGTCTTCCAGCCGACTTGTCTCCAAGGGTCTATTGCTGCCTCGGGCACCTCATGGTCGTTCTCCTGTGAGTCTAGATTTTCGAATCCGACGCAAAAATTATAGATAATTGTAACGTTCAGGGCCTCCTATTGGCGATGGAACACTCAAATTGCGTCGAGATTCAATACATCGTCCTCCAGCCGATTTGTCTCCAAGGGGATATTGCTGCCTCGGGCACCAAATTGTCCGTCTGCTGTGAGTCTAGATTTTCGAATCCGACGAAAAACTGATAGTTAATTGTATCATTCAGGGCCTCCTAATGACGATGGAACACTCAAATTGCGTCGCGATCCAATACATCGTCCTCCAGCCGATTTGTCTCCAAGGGTCTAATGCTGCCTCGGGTACCTTATGGTCTTTCTCTTGTAAGTCTAGATTTTCGAATCCGACGCAAAAATGTTAGTTAATTGTAACGTTCAGGGCCTCTTAAAGACGATGGAACTCTCAAATTGCGACGAGATTCAATACATCGTCCTCCAGCCGACTTGTCTCCAAGGGTCTATTGCTGCCTCGGGCACCTTATGGTCGTTCTCCTGTGAGTCTAGATTTTCGAATCCGACGCAATAATGATAGTTAATTGTAACGTTCAGGGCCTTCTAATGACGATGGAACACTCAAATTGCGTCGAGATTCAATACATCCTCCGCCAGCCGACTTGTCTCCAAGGGTCTGTTGCTGCCTCGGGCACCTTATGGTCGTTCTCCTGTGAGTTTAGATTATCAAATCCGACGCAAAAATGATAGTTAATTGTAACGTTCAGGGCCTCCTAATGCCGATGGTACACTCAAATTGCGTCGAGATTCAATACATCGGTGTCCAGTCGATTTGTCTCCAAGGGGTATATTGCTGTCTCGAGCACCGTATGAACTTCTCCTGTGAGTAGATTTTCGAATCCGACGCAAAAATGATAGTGAATAGTAACGTTCAAGGCCTCCTAATTAATTGTAACGTTCAGGGCCTCCTAATGACGATGGAACTATCAAATTGCGTCGAGATTCAATACGTCGTCCTCCAGCCGACTTGTCTCCAAGGGTCTATTGCTGCCTCGGGCACCTTATGGTCGTTCTCCTGTGAGTGTAGATATACGAATCCGACGCAAAAATGATAGTTAATTGTAACGTTTAGGGCCTCCTATAGCGATGGAACACTCATATTGCGTCGATATTCAATACATCGTCCTCCAGCCGATTTGTCTCCAAGGGGATATTGCTGCCTCGGGCACCAAATGGTCCGTCTGCTGTGAGTATAGATTTTAGAATCCGACGCTAAAATGATAGTTAACTGTAACGTTCAGGGCCTCCCAATGCCGATGAACACTCAAATTGCTTCGAGATTCAATACATCGGCCTCCAGCCGACTTGTTTCCAAGGGTCTATTGCTGCCTCGGGCACCTTATGGTCGTTCTCCTGTGAGTTTAGATTATCGAATCCGACGCAAAAATGATAGTTAATTGTAACGTTCAGGGCCTCCTAATGCCGATGGAACACTCAAATTGCGTCGAGATTCAATATATCGGCCTAACGCTGACTTGTCTCCAAGGGTCTATTGCTGCCTCGGGGACCTTATGGTCGTTCTCCTGTGAGTTTAGATTATCGAATCCGACGCAAAAATGACAGTTAATTGTAACGTTCAGGGCCTCCTAATGACGATGGAACACTCAAATTGCGTCGAGATTCAATACATCGGCCTCCAGCGGACTTGTCTCCAAGGGCATATTGCTGTCTCGGGCACCTTATGGTCGTTCTCCTGTGAGTTTAGATTATCGAATCCGACGCAAAAATGATAGCTAATTGTAACGTTCAGGGCCTCCTAATGCCGATGGAACTCTCAAATTGCGTCGAGATTCAATACATCGGCCTCCAGCCGACTTGTCTCCAAGGGGATATTGCTGTCTCGGGCACCATATGATCCTTCTCCTGTGAGTCTAGATTTTCGAATCCGACGCAAAAATGATAGTGAATAGTAACGTTGAGGGCCTCCTAATGGCGATAGAAGACTCAAATTGCGTCGAGATTCAATACATCCTCCTCCAGCCGATTTGACTCCAAGGGGTATTGCTGCCTCAGGCACCAAATGGTCCGTCTGCTGTGAGTCTAGATTTTCGAATCCGACGAAAAACTGATAGTTAATTGTAACATTCGGGGCCTCCTGATGACGATGGAACACTCAAATTGCGTCGCGATCCAATACATCGTCCTCCAGCCGACTTGTCTCCAAGGGTCTAACGCTGCCTCGGGCACCTTATAGTCTTTCTCTTGTAAGTCTAGATTTTCGACTCCGACGCAAAAATGATAGTTAATTGTAACGTTCAGGGCCTCTTAATGACGATGGAACTCTCAAATTGCGTCGAGATTCAATACATCGTCCTTCAGCCGACTTGTCTCCAAGGGTCTATTGCTGCCTCGGGCACCTTATGGTCGTTCTCCTGTGAGTCTAGATTTTTGAATCCGACGCAAAAATGATAGTTAATTGTAACGTTCAGGGCCTCCTAATGCCGATGGAACACTCAGATTGCGTCGAGATTCAATACATCGGCCTCCAGCCGACTTGTCTCCAAGGGTCTATTTCTGCCTCGGGCACCTTATGGTCGTTCTCCTGTGAGTCTAGATTTTCGAATCCAACGCAAAAATGATAGTCAATTGTAACGTTCAGGGCCTTCTAATGAAGATGGAACACTCAAATTGCGTCGAGATTCAATACATCGGCCTCCAGCCGACTTGTCTCCAAGGGTCTGTTGCTGCTTCGGGCACCTTATGACCGTTCTCCTGTGAGTTTAGATTATCGAATCCGACGCAAAAATGATAGTTAATTGTAACGTTTAGGGCCTCCTAATGACGATGGAACACTCATTTTTCGACGCGATCCAATACATCGTCCTCCAACTGACTTGTCTCCAAGGGTCAATAGCTGACACAGGGCACCTTGTGATCGTTCTACTGTGAGTCTAGATTTTCGAACCCGACGCAAAACTGATTGTCAATTGTAACGTTCAGGGCCACCTAATGACGATGGAACACTCAAATTGAGTCGAGATTCAATACATCGACCTCCAGCCGACTTGTCTCCAAGGGGATATTGCTGCCTCGGGCACCTAATGGTCGATCTCCTGTGAGTCTACATTTTCGAATCCGACGCATAAATGATAGTTAATTGTAACGTTCAGGGACTCCTAAAGACGATGGAACACTCAAATTGCGTCGAGAGTCAATACATCGACCTCCAGTCGACTTGTATCCAAGGGGATATTGCAGTCTCGTGCACCATATGATCCTTCTCCTGTTAGTAGATTTTCGAATCCGACGCTGAAATGATAGTTAACTGTAACGTTCAGGGCCTCCTAATGCCGATGGAACACTCAAATTGCGTCGAGATTCAATACATTGGCCTCCATCCGACTTGTCTCCAAGGGTCTATTGCTGCCTCGGGCTCCTAATGGTCGTTCTCCTGTGTGTTTAGATTATCGAATCCGACGCAAAAATGATAGTTAATTGTAACGTTGAGGGCCTCCTAATGCCGATGGAACACTCAAATTGCGTCGAGATTCAATACATCGGACTCCAGCCGACTTGTCTCCAAGGGTCTATTGCTGCCTCGGGCACCTTATGGTCGTTCTCCTGTGAGTCTAGATTTTCGAATCCGACGCAAAAATGATAGTTAATTGTAACGTTCAGGGCCTCCTAATGACGATAGAAGACTCAAATTGCGTCGAGATTCAATACATCGTCCTCCATCCGATTTGTCTCCAAGGGGATATTGCTGCCTCGGGGACCAAATGCTCCGTCTGCTGTGAGTCTAGATTTTCGAATCCGACGAAAAACTGATAGTTAATTGTAACATTCAGGGCCTCCTAATGACGATGGAACACTCTAATTGCGTCGCGATCCAATACATCCTTATCCAGCCGACTTGTCTCCAAGGGTCTAATGCTGCCTCGGGCACCTTATGGTCGTTCTCTTGTAAGTCTAGATTTTCGAATCCGACGCAAAAATGATAGTTAATTGTAACGTTCAGGGCCTCCTAATGACGATGGAACTCGCAAATTGCGTCGAGATTCAATACATCGTCCTCCAGCCGACTTGTCTCCAAGGGTCTATTGCTTCCTCGGGCACCTTATGGTCGTTCTCCTGTGAGTCTAGATTTTCGAATCCGATGCAAAAATGATAGTTAATTGTAACGTTCAGGGCCTTCTAATGAAGATGGAACACTCAAATTGCGTCGAGATTCAATTCATCGGCCTCCAGCCGACTTGTCTCCAAGGGTCTGTTGCTGCCTCGGGCACCTTATGATCGTTCTCCTGTGAGTTTAGATTATCGAATCCGACGCAAAAATGATAGTTGGTTGTAACCTTTAGGGCCTCCTAATGACGATGGAACACTCATTTTGCGTCGCGATCCAATACATCGTCCTCCAACCGACTTGGCTCCAAGGATTAATAGCTGCCACGGGCACCTTGTGATCGTTCTGCTGTGAGTCTAGATTTTCGAACCAGACGCAAAACTGATTGTCAGTTGTAACGTTCAGGGCCACCTAATGACGATGGAACACTCAAATTGAGTCGAGATTCAATACATCGACCTCCAGCCGACTTGTATCGAAGGGGATATTGCAGTCTCGTGCACCATATGATCCTTCTCCTGTTAGTAGATTTTCGAATCCGACGCTAAAATGATAGTTAACTGTAACGTTCAGGGCCTCCTAATGCCGATGGAACACTCAAATTGCGTCGAGATTCGATATATCGGCCTCCAGCCGACTTGCCTCCAAGGGGATATTGCTGCCTCGGGCACCTTATGGTCGTTCTCCTGTGAGTCTAGATTTTCGAATCCGACCCAAAAACGATATTTAATTGTAACGTTCAGGGCCTTCTAGTGACGATGGAACACTCAAATTGCGTCGCGATTCAATACATCGTCCTCCAGCCGACTTGTCTCCAAGGGGATATCGCTGCCTCGGGCACCACATGGTCCTTCTCCGGTGATTCTACGTTTTCGAATTCGACGCAAAACTGCTAGTTAATTGTAACGTTCAGGGCCTCCTAAAGACGATGGAGCACTCAAATTGCGTCGCGATTCAATACATCGTACTCCAGCGGACTGGTCTCCAAGGGGATATTGCTGCCTCGGGAACCTTATGGTCCGTCTCCAGTGAGTCTAGATTTTCGATTCCAACGAAGAACTGATGGTTAATTGTAACATTCAGGGCCTCCTAATGACGATGGAACACTCAAATTGCGTCGAGATTCAATACATCGGCCTCCAGCCGACTTGTCTCCGAGGGGATATCGCTGCCTCGTTCACCACACGGTCCGTCTCCGGTGATTCTACGTTTTCGAATCCGACGCAAAACTCATAGTTAATTGTAACGTTCAGGGCCTCCTATTGGCGATGGAACACCCAAATTGCGTCGAGATTCAATACATCGACCTCCAGCAAACTTGTCTCCAAGGGGATATTGCTGCATCGGGCACCTTATGCTCGTTCTCCTGTGAGTTTAGATTTTCGAATCCGACGAAAAACTGATAGTTAATTGTTACAATCAGGGCCTCCTAATGACGATGGAACACTCATTTTGCGTCGCGATTCAATACGTCGTCCTCCAACCGACTTGTCTCCAATGGTCAATAGCTGCCACGGGCACCTTGTGATCGTTCTGCTGTGAGTCTAGATTTTCCAACCCGACGCAAAACTGATTGTTAATTGTAACGTTCAGGGCCACCTAATGACGATGGAACACTCAAATTGAGTCGAGATTCAATACATCGACCTCCAGCCGACTTGTTTCCAAGGGGATATTGCTGCCTCGGGCTCCATGTGGTCCGTCTCCTGTGAGTCTAGATTTTCGAATCCGACGCGAAACTGATAGTTAATTGTAACGTTTAGGGCCTTGTAATGACGATGGAACACTCAAATTGCGTCGAGATTCAATACATCGGCCTCCAGCCGACTTGTCTCCAAGGGTCTGTTGCTGCCTCGGGCACCTTATGGTCGTTCTCCTGTGAGTTTAGATTATCGAATCCGACGATAAAATGATAGTTAATTGTAACGTTCAGGGACTCCTAAAGACGATGGAACATTGAAATTACGTCGAGATTCAATACATCTTCCTCCAGCCGACTTGTCTCCAAGGGTCTAATGCTTCCTCGGGCACAATATGATCCTTCTCCTGTGAGTCTAGATTTTCGAATCCGACGCATAAATGATAGTTAATTGTAACGTTCAGGGACTCCTAAAGACGATGGAACACTCAAATTGCCTCGAGATTCAATACATCGTCCTCCAGCCGACTTGTCTCCAAGGGTCTATTGCTGCCTCGGGCACCTTATGGTCGTTCTCCTGTGAGTCTAGAATTTCGAATCCGACGCGAAACTGATAGTTAATTGCAAGGTTCAGGGCCTCCTAATGCCGATGGAACACTCAAATTGCGTAGACATTCAATACATCGTCCTCAAGCCGACTTGTCTCCAAGGGTCTATTGCTGCCTCGGGCACCTTATGGTCGTTCTCCTGTGAGTCTAGATTTTCGAATCCGACGCAAAACTCATAGTTAATTGTAACGTTCAGGGCCTCCTAATGACGATGGAACACTCAAATTGCGTCAAGAATCAATACATCGGTTTCCAGCCGACTTGTCTCCAAGGGTCTATTGCTGCCTCTGGCACCTTATGGTAATTCTCCTGTGAGTCTAGATTTTCGAATCCGACGCAAAAATGATAGTGAATAGTAACGTTCAGCGCCTCCTGATGACGATAGAACTCTCAAATTGCGTCGAGATTCAATACATCGTCCTCCAGCCGACTTTTCTCCAAGGGTCTATTGCTGCCTCGGGCACCTTATGGTCGTTCTCCTGTGAGTCTAGATTTTAGAATCCGAAGCAAAACTGATAGTTAAATGTAATGCTCAGGGCCTCTTAATGACGATGGAACACTCAAATTGCGTCGAGAGTCAATACATCTTCCTCCAGCCGACTTGTCTACAAGGGGATATTGCTGCTTCGGGCTCCATGTGGTCCGTCTCCTGTGAGTCTAGATTTTCGAATCCGACGCGAAACTGATAGTTAATTGTAAGGTTCTGGGCCTCATAATGACGATGGAACACTCAAATTGCGTCGAGATTCAATACATCGGCCTCCAGCGGACTTGTCTCCAAGGGGATATTGCTGTTTCGGGCACCAAATGGTCCGTCTCCTGTAAGTCTGGATTTTTGAATCCGACGCGAAACTGATAGTTAATTGTAACGTTCAGGGCCTCCAAATGACGATGGAGCACTTACATTGCGTCGCGATTCAATACATCGTCCTCCAGCGGACTGGTCTCCAAGGGGATATTGCTGCATCGGGCACCTTATGGTCCGTCTCCAGTGAGTCTAGATTTTTGAATCCGACGAAAAACTGATAGTTAATTGTAACATTCACGGCCTCCTAATGACGATGGAACACTCATTTTGCGTGGCGATCCAATACATCGTCCTCCAACCGACGTGTCTCCAAGGGTCAATAGCTGCCACGGGCACCTTGTGATCGTTCTGCTGTGAGTCTAAATTTTCGAACCCGACGTAAAACTGATTGTTAATTGTAACGTTCGGGGCCACCTAATGACGATGGAACACTCAAATTGAGTCGAGATTCAATACATCGACCTCCAGCCGACTTGTCTCCAAGGGGATATTGCTGCCTCGGGCTCCATGTGGTCCGTCTCCTGTGAGTCTAGATTTTCGAATCCGACGCGAAACTGATAGTTAATTGTAACGTTCAGGGCCTTGTAATGACGATGGAACACTCAAATTGCGTCGAGATTCAATACATCGGCCTCCAGCCGACTTGTCTCCAAGGGTCTGTTGCTGCCTCAAGCACCTTATGGTCGTTCTCCTGTGAGTTTAGATTATCGAATCAGACGATAAAATGATAGTTAATTGTAACGTTCAGGGCCTCCTAATGACGATGGAACACTCAAATTGCGACGAGATTCAATACATCGTCCTCCAGCCGACTTGTCTCCAAGGGTCTAATGCTAGCTCGGGCACAATATGATCCTTCTCCTGTGAGTCTAGATTTTCGAATCCGACGCATAAATGATAGTTAATTGTAACGTTCAGGGACTCCTAAAGACGATGGAACACTCAAATTGCCTCGAGATTCAATACATCGTGCTCCAGCCGACTTGTCTCCAAAAGTCTATTGCTGCCTCGGGCACCTTATGGTCGTTCTCCTGTGAGTCTAGATTTTCGAATCCGACGTGAAACTGATAGTTAATTGTAAGTTTCGGGGCCTCCAAATGCCGATGGAACACTCAAGTTGCGTCGAGATTCAATACATCGTCCTCAAGCCGACTTGTCTCCAAGGGTCTATTGCTGCCTCGGGCACCTTATGGTCGTCCTCCTGTGAGTCTAGATTTTCGAATCCGACGAAAAACTCATAGTTAATTGTAACGTTCAGGGCCTCCTAATGACGATGGAACACTCAAATTGCGTCAAGAATCAATATATCGGTTTCCAGCCGCCTTGTCTCCAAGGGTCTATTGCTGCCTCGGGCACCTTATGGTCGTTCTCCTGTGAGTCTAGATTTTCGAATCCGACGCATAAATGATAGTTAACCGTAAGGTTCAGGGACTCCTAAAGACGATGGAACACTCAAATTGCGTCGAGAATCAATACATCGACCTCCAGTCGACTTGTATCCAAGGGGATATTGCTGTCTCGGCACCATATGATCCTTCTCCTGTGAGTCTAGATTTTCGAATCCGACGCAAAAATGATAGTGAATTGTAACGTTGAGCGCCTCCTGATGACGATAGAACTCTCAAATTGCGTCGAGATTCAATACATCGTCCTCCAGCCGACTTATCTCCAAGGGTCTATTGCTGCCTCGGGCACCTTATGTTCGTTCTCCTGTGAGTCTAGATTTTAGAATCCGACGCAAAACTGATAGTTAAATGTAATGCTCAGGGCCTCTTAATGACGATGGAACACTCAAATTGCGTCGAGAGTCAATACATCTTCCTCCAGCCGACTTGTCTACAAGGGGATATTGCTGCCTCGGGCTCCAAGTGGTCCGTCTCCTGTGAGTCTAGATTTTCGAATCCGACGCGAAACTGATAGTTAATTGTAACGTTCAGGGCCTCCTAATGACGACGGAACACTCAAATTGCGTCCAGATTCAATACATCGTCCTTCAGCCGATTTGTCTCCAAGGGGATATTGCTGCCTCGGGCACCAAATGGTCCGTCTGCTGTGAGTCTAGATTTTCGAATCCGACGAAAAACTGATAGTTAATTGTAACATTCAGGGCCTCCTAATGACGATGGATCACTCAAATTGCGTCGCGATCCAATACATCGTCCTCCAGCCGACTTGTCTCCAAGGGTCTATTGCTGCCTCGGGCACCTTATGGTCGTTTCTCCTGTGAGTTTAGATTATCGAATCCGACGCAAAAATGATAGTTAATTGTAACGTTTTAGGGCCTCCTAATGACGATGGAACACTCAAATTGCGTCGAGATTCAATACATCGGCCTCCATCCGACTAGTCTCCAAGGGTCTATTGCTGCCTCGGGCACCTTATGGTCGTTCTCCTGTGGGTCTAGATTTTCGCATCCGACGCAAAACTCATAGTTAATTGTAACATTCAGGGCCTCCTAATGACGATGGAACACGCAAATTGCGTCGAGAGGTCAATACATTGAGCTCCAGTCGAATTGTATCCAAGGGGATATTGCAGTCTCGGGAACAATATGATCCTTCTCCTGTGAGTCTAGATTTTCGAATCCGACGCAAAAATGTTAGTGAATTGTAACGTTCAGCGCCTCCTAATGACGATAGAAGACTCAAACTGCGTCGCGATTCAATACATCGTCCTCCCAGCGGACTTGTATCCAAGGGGATATTGCAGCCTCGTGCACCATATGATCCTTCTCCTGTTAGTAGATTTTCAAATCCGACGCTAAAATGATAGTTAACTGTCGTTCAGGGCCTCCTAATGCCGATGGAACACTCAAATTGCGTCGAGATACAATACATCGGCCTCCAGCCGACTTGTCTCCAAGGGTCTGTTGCTGCCTCGGGCACCTTATGGTCGTTCTCCTCTGGGTCTAGATTTTCGAATCCGACGATAAAATGATAGTTAATTGTAACCTTCAGGGCCTCCTAATGACGATGGATCACTCAAATTGCGTCCAGATTCAATACATCGTCCTTCAGCCGATTTGTCTCCAAGGGGATATTGCTGCCTCGGGCACCAAATGGTCCGTCTGCTGTGAGTCTAGATTTTCGAATCCGACGAAAAACTGATAGTTAATTGTAACATTCAGGGCCTCCTAATGACGATGGATCACTCAAATTGCGTCGCGATCCAATACATCGTCCTCCAGCCGACTTGTCTCCAAGGGTCTATTGCTGCCTCGGGCACCTTATGGTCGTTCTCCTGTGAGTTTAGATTATCGAATCCGACGCAAAAATGATAGTTAATTGTAACGTTTAGGGCCTCCTAATGACGATGGAACACTCAAATTGCGTCGAGATTCAATACATCGGCCTCCATCCGACTAGTCTCCAAGGGTCTATTGCTGCCTCGGGCACCTTATGGTCGTTTCTCCTGTGGGTCTAGATTTTCGCATCCGACGCAAAAACTCATAGTTAATTGTAACATTCAGGGCCTCCTAATGACGATGGAACACGCAAATTGCGTCGAGAGTCAATACATTGAGCTCCAGTCGAATTGTATCCAAGGGGATATTGCAGTCTCGGGCACAATATGATCCTTCTCCTGTGAGTCTAGATTTTCGAATCCGACGCAAAAATGTTAGTGAATTGTAACGTTCAGCGCCTCCTAATGACGATAGAAGACTCAAACTGCGTCGCGATTCAATACATCGTCCTCCAGCGGACTTGTATCCAAGGGGATATTGCAGCCTCGTGCACCATATGATCCTTCTCCTGTTAGTAGATTTTCAAATCCGACGCTAAAATGATAGTTAACTGTCGTTCAGGGCCTCCTAATGCCGATGGAACACTCAAATTGCGTCGAGATACAATACATCGGCCTCCAGCCGACTTGTCTCCAAGGGTCTGTTGCTGCCTCGGGCACCTTATGGTCGTTCTCCTCTGGGTCTATATTTTCGAATCCGACGATAAAATGATAGTTAATTGTAACCTTCAGGGCCTCCTAATGACGATGGAACACTCAAATTGCGACGAGATTCAATACATCGTCCTCCAGCCGATTTGTCTCCAAGGGTCTAATGCTCCCTCGGACACAATAAGATCCTTCTCCTGTGAGTCTAGATTTTCGAATCCGACGCATAAATGATAGTTAATTGTAACGTTCAGGGACTCCTAAAGACGATGGAACACTCAAATTGCGTCGAGATTCAATACATCGTCCTCCAGCCGACTTGTCTCCAGGGTCTATTGCTGCCTCGGGCACCTTATGGTCGTTCTCCTGTGAGTCTAGATTTTCGAATCCGACGCGAAACTGATAGTTAATCGTAAAGTTCAGGGCCTCCTAATGACGATGGAACACTCAAATTGCGTCGAGATTCAATACATCGGCCTCCAGCCGACTTGTCTCCAAGGATCTGTTGCTGCCTCGTGCACCTTATGATCGTTTTCCTGTGAGTTTAGATTATCGAATCCGACGCAAAAATGATAGTTAATTGTAATGTTTAGGGCCTCCTAATGACGATGGGACACTCAAATTGCGTCGCGATCCAATACATCGTCCTACAGCCGACCTGTCTCCAAGGGTCTAATGCTGCCTCGGGCACAATATGATCCTTCTCCTGTGAGTCTAGATTTTCGAATCCGACGCATAAATGATAGTTAATTGTTACGTTCGGGGACTCCTAAAGACGATGGAACACTCAAATTGCGTCGAGATTCAATACATCGTCCTCCAGCCGACTTGTCTCCAAGGGTCTATTGCTGCCTCGGGCACCTTATGGTCGTTCTCCTGTGAGTCTAGATTTTCGAATCCGACGCGAAACTGATATTTAATTGTAAGGTTCAGGGCCTCCTAATGCCGATGGAACACTCAAATTGCGTCGAGATTCACTACATCGCCCTCCAGCCGACTTGTCTCCAAGGGTCTATTGCTGCCTCGGGCACCTTATGGTCGTTCTCCTGTGAGTCTAGATTATCGAATCCGACGCATAAATGATAGTTAATTGTAACGTTCAGGGACTCCTAAAGACGATGGAACACTCAAATTGCGTCGAGAGACAATACATCGACCTCCAGTCGACATGTATCCAAGGGGATATTGCAGTCTCGGGCACAATATGACCTTTCTCCTGTGAGTCTAGATTTTCGAATCCGACGCAAAAATGATAGTTAACTGTAACGTTTAGGGCCTCCTAATGACGATGGAACACACAAATTGCGTCGAGATTCAATACATCGGCCTCCAGACGACTTGTCTCCAAGGGTCTATTGCTGCCTCGGGCACCTTATGGTCGTTCTCCTGTGAGTCTAGATTTTCGAATAGGACGCAAAACTCATAGTTAATTGTAACGTTCAGGGCCTCCTAATGACGATGGAACACTCAAATTGCGTCAAGAATCAATACATCGGTTTCCAGCCGACTTGTCTCCAAGGGTCTATTGCTGCCTCGGGCACCTTATGGTCGTTCTCCTGTGAGTCTAGATTTTCGAATCCGACGCATAAATGATAGTTAGTTGTAACGTTCAGGGACTCCTAAAGACGATGGAACACTCAAATTGCGTCGAGTGTCAATACATCGACCTCCAGTCGACTTGTATCCAAGGGGATATTGCAGTCTCGGGCACAATATGATCTTTCTCCTGTGAGTCTAGATTTTCGAATCCGACGCAAAAATGATAGTGAATTGTTACGTTCAGCGCCTCCTAATGACGATAGAAGACTCAAATTGCGTCGAGATTCAATACATCGTCCTCCAGCCGATTTGTCTCCAAGGGTCTATTGCTGCCTCGGGCACCTTATGGTCGTTCTCCTGTGAGTCTAGATTTTCGAATAAAACGCATAAATGATAGTTAATTGTAACGTTCAGGGACTCCTAAAGACGATGGAACACTCAAACTGCGTCGAGAGTCAATACATCGACCTCCAGTCGACTTGTATCCAAGGGGATATTGCAGTCTCGGGCACAATATGACCCTTCTCCTGTGAGTCTAGATTTTCGAATCCGACGCAAAAATGATAGTTAATTGTAACGTTTAGGGCCTCCTAATGACGATGGAACACACAAATTGCGTCGAGATTCAATACATCGGCCTGCAGCCGACTTGTCTCCAAGGGTCTATTGCTGCCTCGGGCACCTTATGGTCGTTCTCCTGTGAGTCTAGATTTTCGAATCCGACGCATAAATGATAGTTAATTGTAACGTTCAGGGACTCCTAAAGACGATGGAACACTCAAATTGCGTCGAGAGTCAATACATCGACCTCCAGTCGACTTGTATCCAAGGGGATATTGCAGTCTCGGGCACAGTATGATCTTTCTCCTGTGAGTCTAGATTTTCGAATCCGACGCAAAAATGATAGTGAATTGTTACTTTCAGCGCCTCCTAATGACGATAGAAGACTCAAATTGCGTCGAGATTCAATACATCGTCCTCCAGCCGATTTGTCTCCAAGGGGATATTGCTGCCTCGGGCACCAAATGGTCTGTCTGCTGTGAGTCTAGATTTTCGAATCCGACGAAAAACTTATAGTTAATTGTAACATTCAGGGCCTCCTAATGACGATGGAACACTCAAATTGCGTCGCGATCCAATACATCGTCCTCCAGCTGACTTGTCTCCAAGGGTCTAATGCTGCCTCGGGCACCTTATGGTCGTTCTCTTGTAAGCCTAGATTTTCGAATCCGACGCAAAAATGATAGGGAATAGTAACGTTCAGCGCCTCCTGATGACGATAGAACTCTAAAATTGCGTCGAGATTCAATACATCGTCCTTCAGCCGACTTGTCTCCAAGGGTCTATTGCTGCCTCGGGCACCTTATGGTCGTTCTCCTGTGAGTCTAGATTATAGAATCCGACGTAAAACTGATAGTTAAATGTAATGCTCAGGGCCTCTTAATGACGATGGAACCCTCAAATTGCGTCGAGAGTCAATACATCTTCCTCCAGCCGACTTGTCTACGAGGGGATATTGCTACCTCGGGCTCCATGTGGTCCGTATCCTGTGAGTCTAGATTTTCGAATCCGACGCGAAACTGATAGTTAATTGTAAGGTTCAGGGACTCCTAATGACGATGGAACACTCAAATTGCGTCGAGATTCAATACATCGTCCTCCAACCGACTTTTCTCCAAGAGTCAATAGCTGCCACGGGCACCTTGTGATCGTTCTGCTGTGAGTCTAGATTTTCGAACCCGACGCAAAACTGATTGTTAATTGTAACGTTCAGGGCCACCTAATGACGATGGGACACTCAAATTGAGTCGAGATTCAATACATCGACCTCCAACCGACTTGTCTCCAAGGGGATATTGCTGCCTCGGGCTCCATGTGGTCCGTCTCCTGTGAGTCTAGATTTTCGAATCCGACGCGAAACTGATAGTTAATAGTAACGTTCAGGGCCTCCAAATGACGATGGAGCACTCACATTGCGTCGCGATTCAATACATCGTCCTCCAGCGGACTGGTCTCCAAGGGGATATTGCTGCATCGGGCACCTTATGGTCGTTCTCCTGTGAGTTTAGATTTTCGAATCCGACGAAAAACTGATAGTTAATCGTAACATTCAGGGCCTCCTAATGACGATGGAACACTCATTTAGCGTCGCGATCCAATACATCGTCCTCCAACCGACTTGTCTCCAAGGGTCAATAGCTGCCACGGGCACCTTGTGATCGTTCTGCTGTGAGTCTAGATTTTCGAACCCGACGCAAAACTGATTGTTAATTGTAACGTTCAGGGACTCCTAAAGACCATGGGACTCTCTTATTGCGTCGAGAGTCAATACATCGACTTCCAGTCGACTTGTATCCAAGGGGATATTGCAGTCTCGGGCACAATATGATCCTTCTCCTGTGAGTCTAGATTTTCGAATCCGACGCAAAAATGATAGTGAATTGTAACGTTCAGCGCCTCCTAATGACGATAGAAGACTCAAATTGCGTCGAGATTCAATACATCGTCCTCCAGACGATTTGTCTCCAAGGGGATATTGCTGCCTCGGGCACCAAATGGTCCGTCTGCTATGAGTCTAGATTTTCGAATCCGACGAAAAACTGATAGTTAATTGTAACATTCAGGGCCTCCTAATGACGATGGAACACTCAAATTGCGTCGCGATCCAATACATCGACCTGCAGCCGACTTGTCTTTAAGGGTCTATTGCTGCCTCGGGCACCTTATGGTCGTTCTCCTGTGAGTCTAGATTTTCGAATCCGACGCAAAAATGATAGTTAATTGTAACGTTCAGGGCCTCCTAATGCCGATGGAACACTCAAATTGCGTCGAGATTCAATACATCTTCCTCCAGCCGACTTGTCTACAAGGGGATATTGCTGCCTCGGGCTGCATGTGGTCCGTCTCCTGTGAGTCTAGATTTTCGAATCCGACGCGAAACTGATAGTTAATTGTGAGGTTCAGGGCCTCCTAATGACGATGGAACACTCAAATTGCGTCGAGATTCAATACATCGGCCTCCAGCCGACTTGTCTCCAAGGGTCTATTGCTGCGTCGGGCACCTTATGGTCGTTCTCCTGTGAGTTTAGATTATCGAATCCGACGCAAAAATGATAGTTAATTGTAACGTTTAGGGCCTCCTAATGACGATGGGACACTCAAATTGCGTCGAGATTCAATACATCGTCCTCCAGCCGACTTGTCTCCAAGGGTCTAATGCTGCCTCGGGCACCTTACGGTCGTTCTCTTGTAAGTCTAGATTTTCGAATCCGACGATAAAATGATAGTTAATTGTAACGTTCAGGGCCTCCTATTGGCGATGGAACAATCAAATTGCGTCGAGATTCAATACATCGGCCTCCAGCCGACTTCTCTCCTATGGTCTGTTGCTGCCTCGGGCACCTTATGGTCGTTCTCCTGTGAGTCTAGATTTTCGAATCCGACGATAAAATGATAGTTAATTGTAACGTTCAGGGCCTTGTATTGACGATGGAACACTCAAATTGCATCGAGATTCAATACATCGGCCTCCAGCCGACTTGTCTCCAAGGGTCTGTTGCTGCCTCGGGCACCTTATGGTCGTTCTCCTGTGAGTTTAGATTTTCGAATCCGACGCGAAACTGATAGTTAACTGTAACGTTCAGGGCTTCCTAATGCCGATGGAACACTCAAATTGCGTCGAGATTCAATACATCGGCCTCCAGCCGACTTGTCTCCAAGGGTCGGTTGCTGCCTCGGGCACCTTATGGTCGTTCTCTAGTAAGTCTAGATTTTCGAATCCGACGCAAAAATGATAGTTAATTGTAACGTTTAGGGCCTCCTAATGCCGATGGAACACTCAAATTGCGTCGAGATTCAATACATCGGCCTCCAGCCGACTTGTCTCCAAGGGTCTATTGCTGCCTCGGGGACCTTATGGTCGTTCTCCTGTGAGTCTAGATTTTCGAATGCGACGCAAAACTCATAGTTAATTGTAACGTTCAGGGCCTCCTAATGACGATGGAACACTCAAATTGCATCAAGATACATTACATCGGTTTCCAGCCGACTTGTCTCCAAGGGTCTATTGCTGCCTCGGGCACCTTATGGTCGTTCTCCTGTGAGTCTAGATTTTCGAATCCGACGCATAAATGATAGTTACTTGTAACGTTCAGGGACTCGTAAAGACGATGGAACACTCAAATTGCGTCGAGAGTCAATACATCGACCTCCAGTCGACTTGTATCCAAGGGGATATTGCAGTCTCGGGCACAATATGATCCTTCTCCTGTGAGTCTAGATTTTCGAATCCGACGCGAAACTGATAGTTAATTGTAAGGTTCAGGGCCTCCTAATGACGATGGAAGACTCAAATTGCGTCGAGATTCAATACATCGTCATCCAGCCGACTTGTCTCCAAGGGTCTAATGCTGCCTCGGGCACCTTACGGTCGTTCTCTTGTAAGTCTAGATTTTCGAATCCGACGCTAAAATGATAGTTAACTGTAACGTTCAGGGACTCCTAACGCCGATGGAACACTCAAATTGCGTCGAGATTCAATACATCGGCCTCCAGCCGACTTGTCTCCAAGGGTCTATTGCTGCCTCGGGCACCTTATGGTCGTTCTACTGTGAGTCTAGATTTTCGAATCCGACGATAAAATGATAGTTAATTGTAACGTTCAGGACCTTGTAATGACAATGGAACACTCAAATTGCGTCGAGATTTAATACATCGGCCTCCAGCCGACTTGTCTCCAAGGGTCTGTTGCAGCCTCGGGCACCTTATGGTCGTTCTCCTGTGAATTTAGATTTTCGAATCCGACGCGAAACTGATAGTTAACTGTAACGTTCAGGGCTTCATTATGCCGATGGAACACTCAAATTGCGTCGAGATTCAATACATCGGCCTCCAGCCGACTTGTCTCCAAGGGTCTAATGCTGCCTCGGGCACCTTATGGTCGTTCTCTAGTAAGTCTAGATTTTCGAATCCGCCGCAAAAATGATAGTTAATTGTAACGTTTAGGGCCTCCTAATGCCGATGGAACACTCAAATTGCGTCGAGATTCAATACATCGGCCGCCAGCTGACTTGTCTCCAAGGGTCTATTGCTGCTTCGGGCACCTTATGGTCGTTCTCCTGTGAGTCTAGATTTTCGAATCCTACGCATAAATGATAGTTAATTGTGACGTTCAGGGACTCCTAAAGACGATGGAACACTCAAATTGCGTCGAGAGTCAATACATCGACCTCCAGTCGACTTGTATCCAAGGTGATATTGCAGTGTCGGGCACAATATGACCCTTCTCCTGTGAGTCTAGATTTTCGAATCCGACGCAAAAATGATAGTAAATTGTAACGTTTAGGGCCTCCTAATGACGATGGAACACACAAATTGCGTCGAGATTCAATACATCGGCCTCCAGCCGACTTGTCTCCAAGGGTCTATTGTTGCCTCGGGCACCTTATGGTCGTTCTCCTCTGAGTCTAGATTTTCGAATCCGACGCAAAACTCATAGTTTATTGTAACGTTCAGGGCCTCCTAATGACGATGGAACACTCAAATTGCGTCAAGAATCAATACATCGGTTTCCAGCCGACTTGCCTTTAAGGGTCTATTGCTGCCTCGGGCACCTTATGGTCGTTCTCCTGTGAGTCTATATTTTCGAATCCGACGCAGTAATGATAGTTAATTGTAACGTTCAGGGACTCCTAAAGACGATGGAACACTCAAATTCCGTCGAGAGTCAATACATCGACCTCCAGTCGACTTGTATCCAAGGGGATATTGCAGTCTCGGGCACAATATGATCTATGTCCTGTGAGTCTAGATTTCCGAATCCGACGAAAAACTGATAGTTAATTGTAACATTCAGGGCCACCTAATGACGATGGGACACTCAAATTGCGTCGCGATCCAATACATCGTCCTCCAGCTGACTTGTCTCCAAGGGTCTAATGCTGCCTCGGGCACCTTATGGTCGTTCTCTTGTAAGTCTAGATTTTCGAATCCGACGCAAAAATGATAGGGAATAGTAACGTTCAGCGCCTCCTGATGACGATAGAACTCTCAAATTGCGTCGAGATTCAATACATCGTCCTTCAGCCGACTTGTCTCTAAGGGTCAATTGCTGCCTCGGGCACCTTATGGTCGTTCTCCTGTGAGTCTAGATTATAGAATCCGACGCAAAACTGATAGTTAAATGTAATGCTCAGGGCCACCTAATGACGATGGGACACTCAAATTGCGTCGCGATCCAATACATCGTCCTCCAACCGACTTGTCTCCAAGGGTCAATAGCTGCCACGGGCACCTTGTGATCGTTCTGCTGTGAGTCTAGATTTTTGAACCCTACGCAAAACTGATTGTTAATTGTAACGTTCAGGGCCACCTAATGACGATGGGACACTCAAATTGAGTCGAGATACAATACATCGACCTCCAGCCGACTTGTCTCCAAGGGGATATTGCTGCCTCGGGCTCCATGTGGTCCGTCTCCTGTGAGTCTAGATTTTCGAATCCGACGCGAAACTGATAGTTAATTGTAACGTTCAGGGCCTCCAAATGACGATGGAGCACTCACATTGCGTCGCGATTCAATACATCGTCCTCCAGCGGACTGGTCTCCAAGGGGATATTGCTGCATCGGGCACCTCATGGTCGTTCTCCTGTGAGTTTAGATTTTCGAATCCGACGAAAAACTGATAGTTAATCGTAACATTCAGGGCCTCCTAATGACGATGGAACACTCATTTAGCGTCGCGATCCAATACATCGTCCTCCAACCGACTTGTCTCCAAGGGTCAATAGCTGCCACGAGCACCTTGTGATCGTTCTGCTGTAAGTCTAGATTTTCGAACCCGACGCAAAACTGATTGTTAATTGTAACGTTCAGGGCCACCTAATGACGATGGAACACTCAAATTGAGTCGAGATTCAATACATCGACCTCCAGCCGACTTGTCTCCAAGGGGATATTGCTGCCTCGGGCTCCATGTGGTCCGTCTCCTGTGAGTCTAGAATTTCGAATCTGACGCGAAACTGATAGTTAATTGTAACGTTCAGGGCCTCCTAATGACGATGGAACACTCAAATTGCGTCGAGATTCAATACATCGGCCTTCAGCCGACTTGTCTAAAAAGGGGATATTGCTGCCTCGGGCACCTTATGGTCGTTCTCCTGTGAGTTTAGATTTTCGAATCCGACGCGAAACTGATAGTTAACTGTAACGTTCAGGGCTTCATAATGCCGATGGAACACTCAAATTGCGTCGAGATTCAATACATCGGCCTCCAGCCGACTTGTCTCCAAGGGTCGGTTGCTGCCTCGGGCACCTTATGGTCGTTCTCCAGTAAGTCTAGATTTTCGAATCCGACGCAAAAATGATAGTTAATTGTAACGTTTAGGGCCTCCTAATGCAGTTGGAACACTCAAATTGCGTCGAGATTCAATACATCGGCCGCCAGCCGACTTGTCTCCAAGGGTCTATTGCTGCCTCGGGGACCTTATGGTCGTTCTCCTGTGAGTCTAGATTTTCGAATCCGACGCAAAAATGATAGTGAATTGTAACGTTCAGCGCCTCCTAATGACGATAGAAGACTCAAATTGCGTCGAGATTCAATACATCGTCCTCCAGCCTATTTGTCTCCAAGGGGATATTGCTGCCTCGGGCACCAAATGGTCTGTCTGCTGTGTGTCTAGATTTTCGAATCCGACGAAAAACTGATAGTTAATTGTAACATTCGGGGCCTCCTAATGACGATGGAACACTCAAATTGCGTCGCGATCCAATACATCGTCCTCCAGCTGACTTGTCTCCAAGGGTCTAATGCTGTCTCGGGCACTTTATGGTCGTTCTCTTGTAAGTCTAGATTTTCGAATCCGACGCAAAAATGATAGGGAATAGTAACGTTCAGCGCCTCCTGATGACGATAGAACTCTCAAATTGCGTCGAGATTCAATACATCGTCCTTCAGCCGACTTGTCTCCAAGGGTCAATTGCTGCCTCGGGCACCTTATGGTCGTTCTCCTGTGAGTCTAGATTATAGAATCCGACGCAAAACTGATAGTTAAATGTAATGCTCAGGGCCTCTTAATGACGATGGAACACTCAAATTGCGTCGAGAGTCAATACATCTTCCTCCAGCCGACTTGTCTACGAGGGGATATTGCTACCTCGGGCTCCATGTGGTCCGTCTCCTGTGAGTCTAGATTTTCGAATCCGACGCGAAACTGATAGTTAATTGTAAGGTTCAGGGCCTCCTAATGACGATGGAACACTCAAATTGCGTCGAGATTCAATACATCGTCCTCCAACCGACTTGTCTCCAAGGATCAATAGCTGCCACGGGCACCTTGTGATCGTTCTGCTGTGAGTCTAGATTTTCGAACCCGACGCAAAACTGATTGTTAATTGTAACGTTCAGGGCCACCTAATGACGATGGGACACTCAAATTGAGTCGAGATTCAACACATCGACCTCCAGCCGACTTGTCTCCAAGGGGATATTGCTGCATCGGGCTCCATGTAGTCCGTCTCCTGTGAGTCTAGATTTTCGAATCCGACGCGAAACTGATAGTTAATTGTAACGTTCAGGGCCTCCAAATGACGATGGAGCACTCCTATTGCGTCGCGATTCAATACATCGTCCTCCAGCGGACTGGTCTCCGAGGGGATATTGCTGCATCGGGCACCTTATGGTCGTCTCCTGTGAGTTTAGATTTTCGAATCCGACGAAAAACTGATAGTTAATCGTAACATTCAGGGCCTCCTAATGACGATGGAACACTCATTTAGCGTCGCGATCCAATACATCGTCCTCCAACCGGCTTGTCTCCAAGGGTCAATAGCTGCCACGAGCACCTTGTGATCGTTCTGCTGTAAGTCTAGATTTTCGAACCCGACGCAAAACTGATTGTTAATTGTAACGTTGAGGGCCACCTAATGACGATGGAACACTCAAATTGAGTCGAGATTCAATACATCGAAATCCAGCCGACTTGTCTCCAAGCGGATATTGCTGCCTCGGGCTCCATGTGGTCCGTCTCCTGTGAGTCTAGAATTTCGAATCCGACGCGAAATTGATAGTTAATTGTAACGTTCAGGGCCTCCTAATGACGATGGAACACTCAAATTGCGTCGAGATTCAATACATCGGCCTCCAGCCGACTTGTCTAAAAAGGGGATATTGCTGCCTCGGGCACCTTATGGTCGTTCTCCTGTGAGTTTAGATTTTCGAATCCGACGCGAAACTGATAGTTAACTGTAACGTTTAGGGCTTCATAATGCCGATGGAACAGTCAAATTGCATCGAGATTCAATACATCGGCCTCCAGCCGACTTGTCTCCAAGGGGCGGTTGCTGCCTCGGGCACCTTATGGTCGTTCTCTAGTAAGTCTAGATTTTCGAATCCGACGAAAAACTGATAGTTAATTGTAACATTCAGGGCCTCCTAATGACGATGGAACACTCAAATTGCGTCGCGATCCAATACATCGACCTCCAGCCGACTTGTCTCCAAGGGTCTATTGCTGCCTCGGGCACCTTATGGTCGTTCTCATGTGAGTCTAGATTTTCGAATCCGACGCAAAAATGATAGTTAATTGTAACGTTCAGGGCCTCCTAATGCCGATGGAACACTCAAATTGCGCCGAGATTCAATACATCTTCCTCCAGCCGACTTGTCTACAAGGGGATATTGCTGCCTCGGGCTGCATGTGTTCCGTCTCCTGTGAGTCTAGATTTTCGAATCCGACGCGAAACTGATAGTTAATTGTAAGGTTCAGGGCCTCCTAATGACGATGGAACACTCAAATTGCGTCGAGATTCAATACATCGTCCTCCAGCCGACTTGACTCCAAGGGCCTATTGCTGCCTCGGGCACCTTATGGTCGTTCTCCTGTGAGTCTAGATTTTCGAATCCGACGCATAAATGATAGTTAATTGTAACGTTCAGGGACTCCTAAAGACGATGGAACACTCAAATTGCGTCGCGAACCAATACATCGACCTCCAGTCGACTTGTATCCAAGGGGATATTGCAGTCTCGGGCACAATATGACCCTTCTCCTGTGAGTCTAGATTTTCGAATCCGACGCAAAAATGATAGTTAATTGTAACGTTTAGGGCCTCCTAATGACTAAGGAACACACAAATTGCGTCGAGATTCAATACATCGGCCTCCAGCCGACTTGTCTCCAAGGGTCTATTTCTGCCTCGGGCACCTTATGGTCGTTCTCCTGTGAGTCTAGATTTTCGAATCCGACGCTAAAATGATAGTTAACTGTAACGTTCAGGGACTCCTAATGCCGATGGAACACTCAAATTGCGTCGAGATTCAATACATCTGTCTCCAGCCGACTTGTCTCCAAGGGTCTATTGCTGCCTCGGGCACCTTGTGGTCGTTCTCCTGTGAGTCTAGATTTTCGAATCCGACGCAAAAATGATAGTTAATTGTAACGTTCAGGGCCTCCTATTGGCGATGGAACACTCAAATTGCGTCGAGATTCAATACATCGGCCTCCAGCCGACTTCTCTCCTATGGTCTGTTGCTGCCTCGGGCACCTTATGGTCGTTCTCCTGTGAGTCTAGATTTTCGAATCCGACGATAAAATGATAGTTAATTGTAACGTTCAGGGCCTTGTAATGACGATGGAACACTCAAATTGCGTCGAGATTCAATACATCGACCTCCAGCCGACTTGTCTCCAAGTCTGCCTCGGGCTCCTTATGGTCGTTCTCCTGTGAGTTTAGATTTTCGAATCCGACGCGAAACTGATAATTAACTGTAACGTTCAGGGCTTCCTAATGCCGATGGAACACTCAAATTGCATCGAGATTCAATACATCGGCCTCCAGCCGACTTGTCTCCAAGGGGCGGTTGCTGCCTCGGGCACCTTATGGTCGTTCTCTAGTAAGTCTAGATTTTCGAATCCGACGAAAAACTGATAGTTAATTGTAACATTCAGGGCCTCCTAATGACGATGGAACACTCAAATTGCGTCGCGATCCAATACATCGACCTCCAGCCGATTTGTCTCCAAGGGTCTATTGCTGCCTCGGGCACCTTATGGTCGTTCTCATGTGAGTCTAGATTTTCGAATCCGACGCAAAAATGATAGTTAATTGTAACGTTCAGGGCCTCCTAATGCCGATGGAACACTCAAATTGCGCCGAGATTCAATACATCTTCCTCCAGCCGACTTGTCTACAAGGGGATATTGCTGCCTCGGGCTGCATGTGTTCCGTCTCCTGTGAGTCTAGATTTTCGAATCCGACGCGAAACTGATAGTTAATTGTAAGGTTCAGGGCCTCCTAATGACGATGGAACACTCAAATTGCGTCGAGATTCAATACATCGTCCTCCAGCCGACTTGACTCCAAGGGCCTATTGCTGCCTCGGGCACCTTATGGTCGTTCTCCTGTGAGTCTAGATTTTCGAATCCGACGCATAAATGATAGTTAATTGTAACGTTCAGGGACTCCTAAAGACGATGGAACACTCAAATTGCGTCGCGATCCAATACATCGACCTCCAGTCGACTTGTATCCAAGGGGATATTGCAGTCTCGGGCACAATATGACCCTTCTCCTGTGAGTCTAGATTTTCGAATCCGACGCAAAAATGATAGTTAATTGTAACGTTTAGGGCCTCCTAATGACGAAGGAACACACAAATTGCGTCGAGATTCAATACATCGGCCTCCAGCCGACTTGTCTCCAAGGGTCTATTGCTGCCTCGGGCACCTTATGGTCGTTCTCCTGTGAGTCTAGATTTTCGAATCCGACGCAAAACTCATAGTTAATTGTAACGTTCAGGGCCTCCTAATGACGATGGAACACTCAAATTGCGTCAAGAATCAA